>NW_028227269.1:43102500-43640000 GCF_978045245.1 Mus caroli | reverse complement strand
TATCAGAGGCCACACCTCTGAAGAAAACATTAGCTCTTCCTCAGCAGTCATGAGTAGCCAGTAGTTCTCCTCTAGAGCTAGGACTCCATGAGCCTCTCCCCAGTCTATGCTAGATTGTTGTCTAGCTTGACCTTTTGCAGGTCTTGTAGTTAACCAGAGTGATTGTAAGTTTGAATGCAATGGCTCGGTTGTGCCCAGAATATACAATTGAAGTATACTTCCCCGACCTCCGGTTCCTATAATCACTCTACTCCCTCTTCTCTGGTATTCCCTGAGCCTTTCAAGTTAGGTAGTGAATTATCTTCAGCATCTCACAGTGTCTGTGCTTTAAGTAGCTGTGTGTCTGTGATAAACACTATCTACTATATACGAAATTTATCTGACAAGGAGTGAGAGCTACACTAATTTATCTGTTTACCAATACATATTTAGGAGGCATACGCATACATTAATTTAAGCCTTCTTTCTATATGTGAAAGAAAGCCTGTGAATCTGATTTATTTTGGTTCCCTAGGGCTCTCCAGTTCCATCCGTTTTCCTGTACATGGAATGGCTTCCTTCTTATTTTCATCTGAGTACATTTCTATCACACATATGCATCATATTTTCTTTATCTACTTATCTGTTGATAAATATCAAGCCTAATTCCACATCTTAGTCATTGTAAATCCTTCAGCAATAGATGTAAATAAATCTGCAAGTATGTCTATAGTACATGACTTAGGATCCTGAAAGTATATGTACCAGGGAGTGTCCTTGAGTCCATGTGGTTCTCTCTGTCCCAGTTTGAACTTAATATCTTGCTCTCCTGTTTCTCTAGAGAAGATTAAATTCATGCATCCATCAGTCATATTTTTATATCTGTGGGAAGATAAAATAACATTTATTCATTTGGCAAAGATCCTGAATTTTGTAAATATTGTTTTGATTTTGACAATATATACATTTAAGAATAATTAAATTAAGCTAGTAAGGTTCTGAGAAGTCATACTTTTAATCAAATTAAATCATCAGAATATGTGCATCCAAATACTAACCAGAATCAGCCCTGCTTATATTTTAAGATCAAATGAGATTGGGCATATTCAGAGTGATGTTGTAATAGTAGACAGAAACACATTCTAACAGATCAGTCTTTAACAGTTTTTCACTGTTTTCTCCATCCAATCATTGTACATTAAAAATGCCCCCAGAACAGTAGAGTGTAAAGGACCAGCACGTGCCCTGGATATCATCTGGACTCTTGGTTTAGAAGTGTCTTTCCCTCTCTAACCCTTTAAAGTGTTTTGAACTTGTCTAATTCAGTTTTGAATTTGTCTAATGCTTAATACATTGCTTTCAAAAGTCAGTTTTAGTTTACAAAGAATAGCAATAGATGAGCTGAAATTTTTGCATTTGCCATATCTGCTGTGATTTTATATTTAATTCGAAAATATTTGGGATAGAATATTATTCTGCTTTGAAATCTAGTTAGCTAGCAACCATATTCCTTAAAGCTCTGCTTTCTGACCGCCATATTGCTTAGGAATTACAAAGTGTATTTACAAAGGTTGATGATCCAAACCAGGCAACATCAGTTCAGCAACCCAAGTGTTCTGCTGTGCTAATGAAGAAATGCCCCACTGGGCAATACCTTGGAGCTGCTGGAGAGAAATGTCTCTAGCAGAGAATGCTCCCTCTGCACATCTCATGAGACAGACTTCACAGTCCTTGGATTGTAGTCCATTATGTGCTCATTTTTTTTTCCATTCCCACCCAGATATACTCAAATTAGAAAAAGCTCGGGCGGGAATTATAGCCAACTTTAAACATAACTATTTTCCCCAGCTAGTTTACCTGTTGACAGAAAATGCCTCTTTGGAATTTAACTGGAGAAGCACATAATCTGAAGCAGGTGTTTTTATGCAACCATAATTGCTATTTAATGATGGAATTAACATTCCTACTGGGGCTAGGAAAATAAAAGGGGCTTGTTGGTTAGAGGGTAAGCAAACTATTTGATATGTTATTCTCTTCTCTTCTGTGGATTTCCATAGAGTTTGTGGTAGTTTGAGTGAGAATGACCCCCACAGGTCATATATTTGAATATTTGGTCCCAAATTGGAGGAACCTTTTAAGGAGGGTTAGAAGGTGTGGTATTCTTATGGAAGTTGTGCCACTAGAGGGAGGATTTGAGATTTCAAAAGCTCATTCCGTTCCCAAATAGTTCTCTCGCTCCCACTCTAGCTCTTGCTCTCTTGCTCTCTCTTCCTATTCATATGCCTCTCCCTCTGCCTTGTGTTTGCTGATCAGGAAGTGGCAGAAGCAATGCTGAAATCTCTAGGAAAGGCGAATGAGTGTTGTACAAATGGACTTCCTTAAGGCAAGGCCCTTGGAGATCCCTGTCCACTTGGCAATGACTTGTGGAAATGATATTGCAGAACCCTGCACCAATCCTAGTGAGCACAGGTGCTTGGGCCTGCTCAGCCAGCCTTCACTGTGTTTACTGTTATGGTAATTTTAGTTTCACTTTGTTAGTCATGATTACAGCTGAATTTATGATGTACTTGGAGTTATTTGATACACAGAAACCAATTCTTCTGGCTCTCCTTGGCTGCTTCTGCAGTCATCCTGAATTAGCAAGGAAGAACTCAACAAAATTAATGACTTTTTGCTTACTTAACTATTCTAGAAAAAAATAACTATATTAGAAGCTAGTTTCTTAAAAGATGGCATTACAAACTTATAGAACGTATAAAGAAAGAATAAAGGGCATAAACAGTTAGACATCCCTGCAATGCCAGAAAATCAACATAGGAATCTAAATCCCTCATTCCCCTTGGAGGCAAAAAGTCTATGTAGAAACTGCCAACAAGAACAGAAACTTGGTACCAGCAGTTAAAAGTTGGGTATTAATCATTGCCACTCTGAGAATATATGAAGAATAGGACTATAACTACTGTTCACACAAAGATTTACATTTCACATGTTTTCCCCTTTCCCATTTTCCCCTCAACAAACCCCCTATTCCTTTTCCTGTCCTCCCTGCCTCTATAAGTCACCTATATGCTTTTTTATGAAGTTAAAAGTTTGGAAATAACATTGTACCTTTTGTAACCTACATTTCATTACAATGAACTTGCATAGAAATGTAGCTTGTCTGTATCCATGTCTAACTAATGTACATAAGCCTGTATGACATTTTAAGACAGTATACAACCAAATAATTAACATTTACATATATAAGTGTTTAAGCATACCTACACATGAGTATTTGAAACCCAGAAAGCATAGTGAAGTCAGATTTCCCCATTATTTATAGAAACTTGTGACTAGGCAATATCAGTAAAAGAAGACTGGGGAACTGTATATTGTTTACTAGTTACTAAGTATCTATCATTGTTACCAGACTTTCCATTGATTATACATGATTACATATCTGTTTAAAATTAAAACGATACACAATGGAGCCAGTGAGAGGCTCAGTGAATTAAGACATTTATCACCACACCTAACAACTCCTCCAAGACCCACAGGATGGAAGGAAAGAACCAACTCCCACAAGTTGTCCTCTGAATCCCACATGGATACTGTAGTGTGTGCTGTGGTATGTACACACCCACTCATATATGCATTGTAGATTTATTATTGGAATACTCCATGTTTCTAAAGCTCTGAAAAGAAAGAACATTGTATTGTATAAAATAACTTCTAAGAATATCTGATTACATGTTTTTACTTGAATTAAGGACCAATAGCATATTTGGAAGTCAGTATGTGGTGAAACCATATGTTCTACAAAAACAAAAGTAAGAACCTCCAATATTTTTGTCACACTACAGTCTCTCCCATATATTTCTAAAACAATTTCTAGAGGGTCATAATGTTAATGGCGAAAGCCACTTATCTAAACCAAAACTGTTTAACCATTGACTTTGTCACATGACATCATCACTAAATGTGTTATCCATACTCACCGCAGTCCTGGAATGTATGCTGCCTTCAGGATGCTTGGGCACATTAGTTATCAATCAATGTGATTCTAATCTACTACATGACTATAGTAGGCCATATGTTTTAATAAGCTTATATCAAAAGAAATCAATAATGTCCGTTTATCAAGTCTTTTAAAAGCAAAGACCTAAGGTAAAGAGCTACTTAAAGTTGCAGTGGGGTGATTTATTTAATATCTTCACTTCACTAAGAAAGATATTTAGCGTCCTGACTATCACCTGAAGCTTTCATTATGATCTAGTTGTTTGGGATACGCAGTTACATCTCTTGGCCCTTGTAAGCTTAATTAAACTTTCACGACAAAACAGGTCTGCCTATTGAAGGAGGCTCTGTCTTTTAACCAACCTGATCTTTAAAGTAGGGAGTGACTATAGGTTTTTTCCCCCTAATTTCTGAAAAGAAATGACTGGTAAATTAGTGAGTAGACTGATGTATCTGCTATATAGACTGATGCTGGTTTCCTATGGATAGTTTGAAATGAAGAAGTATTTGGTAGCAATATAAACACAATTTTAGTTAAAAGGATATTGAGTCAATTTTAATCCTTTGAGATGACATTTTATTTTAAAATGTTATCTTCTATCAAATTCTAGACAAAGGAAAATATAACTCACCGGAATTTAAACTTTCTGAAATTATTGTCTATGATGTTGCCTAGATCATAAAAATCAACATATAACCTACCCAGTCTCTCCATAAATGTTATATTTATACATTATAGCATTATATTTATAAAACATATATAATTTTAGCTTAATAAATTTATTCTTGACAATTTAATTATAAGTAAATTAATTTGTCTGATAGAGAAAGTACCTTTTCTTTTTTTTACTATTTTGAGTTCCTTCCATATTTTTGACATCTAAGAGTTTACAACAATAAGAAAGAAAAACAGAAACAAAAATTAAGCCAAGTAGAGCAGACTTTGCCACAACTATCCAGGTCTATTTTCCTGCCCCATATTCTAGTTCATCAACAGGTCAGAATTTACCTTTCTCATCACACAAAATTGCCAGCTGTGATCAGGTTTGCCTGTCCACAATACTGCCACTAGGACAGAAAAGGGGGACCCCAACCTCTAGGCTCAGACAGGTGGCACACCGTTAAAACATAATTGAAAACACTACTAACATTAATAATTACTTTATGTTTTTAGAGGAAGCACTCCTGATGTTCTTTTACTTAAAATTAGCCAAGATGATGGAAGGTAAAAATAATTTCTCTTCTTTTCTTAATAACTATTGGATTCTTCATGGCTGTGGCTGCCATGAGATAAAGAACTGTCAGTTAGATAGCCAAGGTACACTTATGCCTTCATTGGCCATTTTAAACACTCCTCAGATGCCTTGAGAAAATTGTACAATAATTATTACTCATTGCCTTAGCTCCTGAAGGCAGTCTCAACCACAGCTATAATGCTTTAAGATCTATCCATAGCTCTCCATCTTTTTCCAATAATAATCTTTGATAAATTAGCATCAATTCTTGCATGATCTATGAAACAACCCATTAGTATTAATCTGTTTCTCCACTAAAATGATACCTATGCTTAAAACTGTTTGTGTTGTAATTGACCTTGAGCAGGAAAAGTTCTTCACATAAACCAAAAGGCCACACATCACCTATCTTATCTGCCTCTCTCACCTGTCCTCATTACAAGATTTTCCTCTCCAGCCTTTTTTACTGAAGCACTGCTTTTTCAGTTACTCTGAGCAACTTCTAAACCTTTGAATATATGGTTTCTTCTGCCTGGTATTCTCTTGCACAGGAGACTGTGTAATGAGAACAAAGGAAAGAGAATACTTGAAAAGATTGAATCAGTGTCTGTTCCCAGAGCACTGCTTACTACCTGTATAACTCTAAACTCTCAGAGCCAATTTCAGTATCTATAAAGTGGGAAAGATAACAAAATCTATATCACAGAGTTATTCTGAAAGCGAACATCTGGTATATCTGCAGGAAATCTTCAGTATTACTGAATTTCTCTTATCTGTACCTCACCTAACTAACCCCTTCTATCCTTCAGACAATCTTAAAGTGCAGCTTCCTGCTGGAAGGACTCCTTAGTAGTTCAAACTTCACCAAGGGAGCTCCTTGAAGAGGCTCCTAATAGTTTCTCATAAGTTTGCTACACATGTGGTCTTATATATATTTCTGCCAGTGTCTGAGCCTTGAGCAAAGCTTGTTCTCTCCTAGAGTGAATGTCTTCTTTTAGAGACTTTTAAATTCCCTAAATAGCTAATGCTCCAACATCTCACTGACTGATCTCAGATCATGTGCAACAAGTTAACTAACCAGTACAACCCCCCACCCCCACCCCCAGAGCTCCTTGGGACTAAACCACGAATCAAAGAAAACACATGGTGGGGCTTGTGGCTCTAGCTGCAAATGAAGCAGAGGATGGCCTAGTCAGGCATCAATGGGAGGAGAGGCCCTAGGTCCTGTGAAGGCTCTAGGCCCCAGTATAGGGGAATGCCAGGGCCAGGAACTGGAGTGAGTAGTTTGGGGTACAGGGAGAGAGGGGAGGGGATAGGGGATTTTCGGAGGGGAAACTAGGAAAGGGGATAACATTTGAAATGTAAATAAAGAAAATATCTAATTAAAAGAAAAAAGGAAAAAAGCAACAAGTTAACGTAGATTTCTTTGTCTTCCTTCTTTTCACTCGAATAAATCAATCAACCCAAGGTCTTTTTCTCTAGTCCAGATAGTTTTAGGCATAGGTCAATATCTGGATGAATATTCAAAAGACAGAATTGACAAGGACAGAAAAGCCCTTGAACCCTTCAGCTTCTGCTTCAGTCTCCCAAATACTTAGACCACAGTTGTCATTATCATAGCTGGCTTCTCCATTACCTTCTTGTATCTAGTGTTGTTCATGAGAAATTTAATGCCAATTTGATTCATGTAAGAAAATTTATCCCTTTGCAGATATACACTAAAATGCTTTAAAGTTATTTTTGTCTTCACTATTTTTAATTTTCATATTACAAAGTTGTGTTTTGTGAGGTTTTCTACTTTCTTCAGTATGGCAATGAGCTCTTAATCTAGGATCTTCCATTTCTTTTCTTTCTTTTTGCCTTTTGGAAACATTTTTAACTATTTCCTTTGCTTCATTAATATTTGTATTACATTTTGACTCCCATTAGAAAAATGCTTGTATTTACTGGTTCCAAGCTTTTAAGTTTTGTTTGAGGTACGGATAGGCGTTTATTTTCTATCCATATTTCCTTTCTTTTTTTTTTTCATTTTTTATTAGGTATTTTCCTCATTTACATTTTCAATGCTATCCCAAAAGTCCCCCATACTCACCCACCCCCACTCCACTACCCACCCACTCCCCCTTTTTGGCCCTGGCATTCCCCTGTACTGGGGCATATAAAGTTTGCAAGTCCAATGGGCCTCTCTTTCCAGTGATGGCCTACTAGGCCATCAAAATTTTGATACATATGCAGCTAGAGACAAGAGCTCCAGGGTACTGGTTAGTTCATATTGTTGTTCCACCTATAGGGTTGCAGTTCCCTTTAGTTCCTTGGGTGCTTTCTCTAGCACCTCAATTGGGGGCCCTGTGATCCATTCAATAGCTGACTGTGAGCATCCAGTTCTGTGTTTGCTAGACCCTGGCATAGTCTCACAAGAGACAGCTATATCTGGGTCCTTTCAGCAATATCTTGCTAGTGTATGCAATGGTGTCAGCATTTGGAGGCAGATTATGGGATGGATCCCCGGGTATGGCAGTCTCTAGATGGTCCATCCTTTCGTCTCAGCTCCAAATTCTGTCTCTGTAGCTCCTTCCATGGGTGCCTTGCTCCCAATTCCAAGAAGGGGCAAAGTATCCATACCTTGGTCTTCATTCTTCCCGAGCTTAGAATACCCAGGATATAAGATATAATTTGAGAAACACATGAGGCTTCCCCAATTCTAATGGACAAAACCTCTGAAAGCAACCCCTAATTGAGTAATGTTCATAGTAAAGGGACATTGACTAAGACAATCCCCAAAAAAGACTGGGGAGAAAGAACAAGCAAGATACACTTTTAAAATAAAGTTTTATTGAAGAAATATATGATTCTGTGAAAAATAACAAAAATCACTGTAGCATTTAATAAAAAAATTACAAAGATTAAACAACTACTATTAAATATGGTACCTCCTTACAAAGATGAATTATCAGAAGTTTATTCATTATATGGAGACTGTGGAAACTAGAAAGCCTAATATCAAGGACATCTCAGATTCTAGGTTCATAATCTAGCTATGGAAATTCTCTCTAAACATTAATTCTTATTCCACAAAAAAGGTAATAATAGAATTCTAAGCTCCTGTAGAAAATGCAAGTCCATGGATCTCAGGATTTATCTGTTTATTATTCTGTGTGTACATGTATGTGTGCACACATGGTGGAGTGCTTGTGTCGAGGTAGTTCTCTCCTTCCTTATTTACTTGGGTCTTAGGGTATCAAAATATTCACATGGCTTCCAGGCTTACATGCTGAACTATCTCACTGGCCTCACTTTCACATGTTAAATTTATTTTACTAAATAGCGGAGCCTCCTGAGAGTTGTTCAGCAGTTACTGGTCACAACTAGAACACAAAAGGCACAAGGCCTCTGATGTTAGCACCTCTTCACTTACCTGAATTGGTGTTCTTAGAGCAGAATTCCACAAAGACTTGATTTGAGAATCCTGGCTTTAAAATATTTTTTGATGAGAGGAGGAGAGTTCAGAGTACCATGTAAAACATTACATTCTGGTTGACTTTTCAATCTATGAACTTTAACTGTTCAAAGCAGCTGAACAGAAATGGCTTTATCCTTTCATAACTGATCAAGACTAATTGCATCAAGAAGATAAGATAGCAAAACTAATGAAGACAGAGTCAGATGACATCACAACTCCCTTCTGTTTGTGAACTTGGAGCTCTTGAAGCTCAGTTCTCACCATTGGCTAAATGTACTTCACTTTAGAGGCTATCTATAAATTCAAACTCTATTTTGCTTGAAACTTTCATATGACTTTTTCAAAAATGGAGAACTACAAGAAAAAGGACAGATAGCAGGTCGGGTTAAGTACAGGGCGTAGCCTTTCCCAGTCTGTCTTTACTTCAAACACCTTAATGCATAATTCATTAGAACTGAGTTGATTTTTTTTGTTAATTATTTTAATCACAACAAAAATTTTCTTATCAAGCTACCAAAAACATTATGCATACTAAACAGCAAGGTTGTTTACTGTGGATTTCACACTTAAAACCATCAAGAATTTATTTTTAAATATTGTTTGATAGAATTTTAACTTTTTTTCAATAACCCAAAGCATAAAATGTTTTTTGTTTTGTTTTGTTTTTTAGCTAAATATATCTGAAGCCAAGCCTAAATTATGGTAAACAGCTTTGCTGCTCAAGATCCCCAATGTCTTTTGGTCAGTCTTCAAACTTACCACAACCCAACAGTTCATATTTCTCACTTCTACTATATTTAAAGATGGATCTTAGACTGTATTTCTATGAACAAAGAAGTTACTTTTAAAAATGGAGCTTTAGATCTGGGAAAGGGGTCACACTTTGTGCCACAAGTCAGGTAACTAGCTACTCCATCTTCAGTAAGTCAGTTAGAGCATCCAAATTAACAGTGGAAAGGAAAAATATTTACTTAATATGGACAAATTTGGAAGAGGAACAATGAAAGCCAGATGATCCCCAAATGGATGTTTAAGTCCTGATGTGAGGTTACAGTTTAAATGGAGGGGGGGCAGCAAACATTTGCACATCTAAGCAGTCTCAGCCAAGGCGTGGTCCCACTGAACTCTGGCCATCATTATCTGGGCTTCAGTCTCATTCTGAAAAGTGGTCTGACAGGTTATTAGAGCTTATACTGGTTAGTTTTATGTCAACTTGACACTTGACAGGAGCTACAGTTGTCAGAAAGGAGGGAGCCTCATTTGAGAAAAGTTCTCCACAAGATTGGGCTTTATGCAAACATATAAAGCATCTTCTTAATTAGTGATTGATGGGGGAGGGCCCAGCCCACTGTGGGTGATGCTATCTCTGCAATGGTGGTCCTGGGTGCCATAAGAAATGAGACTGAACAAGCTGTGGACACGAAGCCAGTAAGCAGCACCCCTCTGTGGCCTCAGCATCAGCCCCTACCCTGCTTGATTTGCTGCCCTTGCCACTTTAGATAAGGAACTGTTATATACAAGTATGAGTGAAATAAACCCTTTCTCCCCACATTGCTCTAGTCATGGTGTTTTATCACAGGAACAGTAACCCTAACTAAGACAAAGTTCTTTGAAATCTCCTTCTAGGAGACAAATTTTCCCCTGGATGACAACTCTTCCTTCTTTCAGCATAAGATTCCTGGGAAGAAATACAATTTCTTTGGGGTCTATTGTTTTAATAATCTGACAGATTGAGAGAAGCAAGTACCTTTTTAAAATAACTTTTTTTTCTGCCCAGTTAGTTACAAAGCAACATTTTTGATAATGTAACTACCATTTTTATAAAATTTCCAATAATTCCTTCAGAGTAGGTGTCTTCTCTACTTTCTCATGTTTCTGCTCTGTCCCCCATCTTGAGTTATCGTTTGTACTTTAATTTTCCATTGAACCTCTTAATCAAAGCTGTTGTTTCTGTACTTAATTTAAAAATCCTATAATGTAAAATTTATATTGATTTACTGTAAACAGCTGTTGCCCCATATATGGCTGTGTCTATGACAGTAACACCCCTACCTAGATAAATATTATACCCCACAAGCTAAAAGTGTTACCCTAAGTTTAAACAGCTCTTTGATAGTTCTTTTTTCCTTTTCTTTCTTTTCTTGTGTCTTGTTTTTACTCTTGTTTTAAATTGGACTCTGCACATAGAAGATAAATGCTCTGCCACTGAACTATATCCCCAGTCCATCTTTATTCTTTGGATACATTAAGGGTCTTTTTACATGCTATTATAGTTTTGGGGGAAAGAACTGAATTACTTATTGATGTTCATTTTTGATACATAGCAAAATATCCAGGAAGGTAATGTTCTATGGGAAGAGACCGGAAAATGAGTCATAAAGGCTACAGAGACTACCAGAGGCAGGCTCAAGAAACTGTTATCACCATCTACTAGATAGTGAAACTGTAAATAAGTGATTTGGGAATATGTACAGTCACCAAGGGTCACATGATATAATGAGGCTTGGTTTGCTTTATGCTCTGGTAGCTACCTGGGTGCCCACATCACAGCAGTCACCATTTCCTTTTATTCCAGTGTGGCTAAAGGATTCCAAGTACAGAGGTTTTTGGTATCAGACACATATACATTTCAAACTCTATAAGCTCCTTAATATAGCCTCCCACTTGACAATATCATTGGAATGTCTCTAAAGAGATATCAGTAAAGCAAAATAACTAAGGAAAGCCTCTTGTTCAAGACTGAACAAGGGTATATGCCCAAATAGAGGATCTATAACCTCAGTAAGTCATAATAATAAAAAAACATTCATCCCTTTGGGTGACAGCTATTCTTGGTTGTCGACTCACATCTGGAATGAACTGCAATCCAAAACTGGAGGGCACACCTTTGAGGGATTGTGCTTAATTTGAAGTAGGTAGATTCACTTCTAATCCAGATCTGTAAGGCAGGAATGACAAACAGCCTTTGCTATTTGCCTACTTACCCTAACCTTGCTAACATATTCGATTCTTCTCTATCATTATTGTGTACTCCTCTGGCATCTACAGAAAACCAGCTGAGACATCCAGCCTTCTGGACTGAGCAACTTGTGGACACTTGAACTTTCTGTTCATAATCAGTGTCTTGTTGGATTAGTTGGACCATAGTGCCTAAGTTATTCTATTAAGTCCCCTTTCTATATGTACAGCAAGAGAATCATTCTATAAGTCCTTCTACTCTAGAGAACCCTGACTAATACAGTGCTGAAATATAGGCAAGGCTAAAACTAAGACTTTTTATTTAAAGCTCCTTCCTGATTCATTGTGATGGTGAGCAATATATCCTTAGGTGGGAGGATGATCGACAAGCTATGGAAGTTGTTTGGCACTGGCTTCAGCGTGCACCTGCCTATCACAGTACAAGCAATGTTGTGTGGCAGAGTTGAAAAACAGAAAAAAATAGATCGGGGGAGTGTTTAAGTTCACTTGAATCTCAAAGTGACCAAAGTACTCATTAATATCTCCAAATACGAGGCACAGAATAACTACTTTTCAAAATAAGTACAGTAATTCACCAGCAATTATTTAGAAGAAGGGCCAAGCTTGGGAATAGTCAGTGCATGTGATTGAAAAAGCTGTTTTTATTTGTCCTTTAAATCACCCTCACAGGCAATATGGAAGTAAGCATTTTCTAAGATGTTTTTGAGTCTCAGCTTGCTAGGGAACCTCCAGACTGAGTTCTATAGTAACTACATCAGTTTGCCCCTTCACCAGCAATAAATACACATCCTCTTTCCCAATACAGCATGAGCTGTCATTTGTTTTATTGACTGGTGTGAGATAAAACTGCAAAGTAGTTTTAATTTGCATATCTCTGATGGCTAAAGATGTTCAACATTTCCTTAAGTGTTTCCTAGCTATTTAGTTCTTAATCTTTTGAAAACCCTCTGCTTACTTTTATACTTCATTTATTTAAAAATGGGTTATTTGTTTTCTTGACATTCAAATTGTTGTTTTCTTGTTTTGTTTTCGTATTGCTCATTTAGTTTTCTATATTCCTGATACTAAACTTAGTATAGTGTATATATACTTGGTAAAGATATTTTCCAATTACATAGACTGCCACTTGGCTCCAGTCATGTTGCCCTTTGTCTTACAGATTTTTTTTCAGTTTTATGAGGTACTCTTTACTAGTTATTGATCTTAGTGCTTATGCTATTGATGCCCTGATCAGAAAGTCATTTACTGTGCCAATGACTTCAAAACTATTCTCCACTTTCTCTTCTAGCAGAGTCAGAGTTTCCAGTCTTACAATTCTTGATACAATTGAGTTGAGTTTTGTGCAGAGTAACAATAGTGGATCTATTTACATTCTTGTACATGCAGCCTTCCAGTTTGACCAGAATCATTTACTGAAGATGCTGTCTCGTTTTTCCCCGTTTGTATTTTTGGCATTTTTGTCAAAACTCAGGTGTCCATAAGAGTGTAGAATTATATCTGAGTCTTCAACTTGAGGCTATTGATAACTGTGTGCATTGTCATGGCAATACCATGCTGTTCACATTACTATCACTTTGTAGAACAATTTGAAGTAGGGAATGGTAATGCTTCTAGCCCTTCTTTTTATTATATAGGATTATTTTACCTGTGCTAGGTTTATTGTGTCTTCATATAAAATCAGAGACTTGATATTAATTTCTGAGGATTGTGTTAGAATTTTGGTGGGAATTACACTGAATCTGTAGGTTGATTTTAGTAGAATGGTCCTTTTCACAGGTTTAGTCCTACTGATCCCTGAACATGGGGGAGCTATCAGCTCTCTGATATCTTCCTTAACTCATTTCTTCAGTTGTTTTCAAGTTTTCTATCATACAAGTCTTTTACTCACAGAAATCCCAAAGTAACTAATCCATAGCCTATGGATTTTAATAAGGGTTTTAAGTAGTTATATTGATTCCAATATTTATCATGAATACCTACTTCCAATTCTCTGTCATAAACTAGACCAGGCTCTCCAAGCATTGTAAGATCTACTCAAGCAATTCTCTTCATTATCTTTATGTGTACCCCCTTTTTCCTTCCTTCCTTACTTAATGTCAAACAACCTCAGGTATGGCTACACTTAAAATGTAACTTTTATTCCTGAGACAATAATAGTTATTCATGAATATATACCTGTGTACTATGAGTGATCTGTTGTAGAATGTGGTTTCTCTTCAGGTAACCAGTTCCTGCTCACAAGATCCTACCACAATTCATCTGTCAGGTTCATTCACTATAACACTCCTATAACACTCACAGAATAAGGAAGTGGAAAGGTCATAAAAAGTGCTAGAGAATGAAATCTGGGTAGGCTAATTGAAGGGCAACTCTGTGTTACTACGATGGTGAAGACTTCCCCAGTACAGCAGCTTTAGCTCACCTGCACTCTTGTCAGTAACTGCTCATCTATGCTCTACACATAAGCCAAATAAATGTATAGATTCATCCAGCATGTTGAACTTTGGTGAAACCATACTTTGGTTTGTCATTGGGACCCTATAAGGAAGGATTCAGCATTGTTTATGTCTCCTCAGGGAAGGAGTTGTCACAACCATGGTCATACTCTATCATTCAGCTACAGTCTTTTGTTTCTACAAATTCGAATGTGAAATCCTGCCAGAAGGATAATAATATTAACAGAAATTAGCAAGCGTTCCAACACATGGGAAATCCAGCTTTTGATAGCAATTTGCCAATTTGTATAGAAAAAAAAAACATAATTTCTGTACAGAAGATTCCCAGTTCCCTAAACAATCTGTTCAAATATAATAAGTTTTCTTTAATTTTTCATTTATTACTCACCATGGACAAAATTTCATGTGCCATTGGCTATCAGTGCCGGTAAAAGGTGAAAGTAAACACACTCAAAAATAACCAATGAATATCCCCGAGTCAAATTGCTGAAGTCTGTGATTGCCTCCCAGTGTTTCTGTATAGTGAATATAGAAATGTGGCACAGTTATGTGCCAGTCATGTAATGTTTAGCTTGTCTTACCTGTGATTCCTTAGAGTATTTTGAAGTGCATTGTAGCCAATCTCATGAAATCTGGTAAGTCAAAAGGCAGGCTTAACATAATGGGAAATGAAGTGTGCTCACTGTGGATTAAATTTGCATGCTTTACTGATGATGCAAAAAATAACCTGATTAAACAAAATTCTTGTTATATCTTGCTATATGTTTTTAGCACAACCATTCTAAACATATTTCTTTAAAGAATATTTTTTAAAACAATGGAGTATGTAGCAAAACAGTACACAACATGAAACAAAATAATGTCTCCTTTAATGACAAGACTCTGTAACTACCATTAGAAAAAAAGAAATTCAGCAATAAGGTAAGAACTAGCTGTCCCTGCCCTTCGTTCAGTATCATCTCCTAAAGGTTTCAGGACCATGCACTGTTTCCTCTGCCTCCTGACCACAGACTTAGCTCTCCTGAATCATTTGATGTATGCATTTTTCTTCACAGATCCTATTCATATTCATAGAGGGAGAGATTTTCTTTTCTCCTGAGGTAAGAAAAGACACTGTAAAAAAGAAACTGTTTCCATTATTGGTTCAGGCTAAAAACCTAAGTGGCAAGAGAAAATAACATGAAAGTGGGATATAAAAAGAATAACTGAAGCAGAAGGAGCAAAGAAATAAAGGGCCCCAAGGATGCTGGGAGAAGTCAAATTGCTTTAAAAGCAGAAGACCTCAGAACACTAGGGAACAAAGAATGAAAACAAATTTCTTTATAAGAAAACAGGGAGGGGAACAGAACTGAAAAGCATCTAAACAAAGACAAATGAATATTCAGATATAAGTGTGTGTTGGAAGAAATTACACAAACAATGGAAGCAAGTCAGCACCCACCAGTCCTTTATCATTTTGGTTAAAATTAGTTTGTCTATTTTAATTGGCACTGCTCCCAAAGAGAACAGACTGGCACAGCCTAGCAGATACAAAGGCAGCTGAGCAATCTCCAGAAGCTTCCATCTCTGCTGCAGCCCAGTAGGCATGGCATGGCTTTCTTTGGTGAAGCTCTACAATTCCGTGTGGAGTCCGTTGCAAATGTCACCACTGTGCCTCAGCTTCTGTGTCTTTGCTGAATTGCACTCATTGCATCATTGCTCCCCAACCCACAATGCTTTGCTTTTCTGTTGGATTGCAAGATACATTTGCTTTTCATTTACATTTTGACAACTTAATTATAAATGTATCTAAGATAGGGATTTTTTTATTTGTTGATCTGTTTTGTTTAGACTTGATTTTGGAGCACCAGGCCCAGGTTGGTGTTGTGTTGCAGTGATAAATACCATAACCAAAATCAAATGGGGAGAAAAGGGTACTTCAGCTAAGGGGTTACAATCCATCATTAAAGGGAGACAAGGCGGGCACTCCAAGCAGGAACATAGAGGCAGAGACTAAGGCAGAGAGCATGGAGAAAGTTTGCTTACTGTTTATTTTCTCTAGCTTGCTCAGCTATGATTCATAAATAGCTAGGTCCACTTGCATAGGAATGATACTGCCTACTGTGGGCTGTGCCCTCCTATCAATTCGCAATTAAAAAATGTCTCACAGACATTGCCACAGAGCAGTCTGATTGAGCAATTCTTCAGCTGAGATTTCTTCTTCCTATGTGACTAGCTTTGTGTCAAGTTAACAGCTGAAGCCATCCATGAAAGGAAGCTCTCTGTAGTTAGTTCTTCAAACCATGTGTGTTGGATACTTTCCTTTGTTTACAAGTTATTTTTAATCTAAGCATCCTTGAGTGTTTCAAAGTCTAACCATAGTTTAAGGACAGGAAATAAACTAACTAGTTGGACTTGGTAAATCCCGGGTAGCCAACTCCGATCTCTCCCCCACAGAGTTCTATTCATTTTTCTAGCAGTACTTAGGTAAGACATGCCTTCCATTCCATTTCCATCATACAAAATCAAGCATGCATGACAAATCAGAAAACAAACTTAGTGTATATTTATGCCACAGGTACAAGGATGCTAACTACAGATACTATGGGTTCGATCATCCACATTTACCCAATAACCCAACATACCCCCAAAATAACTGGCATGATGCTGAGCCAAGTGTTTGGGACTGAGCTGGACTTCTGTCCACTACTAGTTCAGGTCCTCAATGACTCTTTTCCATCTTCTTCCACATCATTCATCCCCTGTACCCACTCATTACAACTTTTTGTCTGGCTTTTCACCTGGCCTTCTTTGCCATGTAACAATCTCTGTTTTTGATGCTATTCCTTTTAATTTAGTTTTTACTCAAGTATATTATGAAAATTCAAAAGCTGACCTTTACAAAATAACAGAATAAGCCACTACCCATTTCTGATGCTCTTGAATAAAAAAGAAGGGATATGAGCTTCAGAAGACAATGCAGCTCAGAGCTGAAGCCACTTCTATTAACAGGTATAACTACACCAAGATAGAATTGCAAAAGAAAGTATACATCCGATGAATTCGTATCCAAGAACATAAGTTTCACCCAGGATAGACATCAAGTGTATTCAGCGGTGAGAAATTTATACAAAGATACACAAAGACTACACAAGGTTGCTTTGCAGCTGGTATCCTGAAAGGATTGGAAACTAGCTATCAGGTACTTTTGACACCTTCTAGTAACAGTTGGCTCTATTTAAAGTTTTCAACTTTGATCCAGAAGAAGTTTGCTAGTCATAGTATTAACTATATAGAACTATACAGGAAGAAGAAGAAGAAAAATGTGATCTAAAGCATATAAACAAATTAAGGAAATATTGTGACAATGAAGTACCTAGTAGATATTTGGGGTAATAATTCTAACATCTGTCTTATGAGAACGTTTGGAAGTAGTATATAGTCCTACAAATTTTTGTCTATGCTACGAAGTTATCAGTATTTGTTCACTTATGACTTCTTAAAAAAAATGTCTTCAAATTTCAAGCCTACTGTCAGACTTTATATCTATGAGAAAAGACTTTACATGCTTATGAAATTTATTAAGGCATCTTAGTTTAAAAACCCTGTCCTTTGATTCCTCAACTTTCACCTAAGATTATACATGTGGCTGCTGTCTAAAAGTGGAAATCTCGGGCATTAAGAAGGACAAACAAAGTAGTCTGTTTCCAGAACATTTAAAAGGCTGAATCTGTATCATTAACATCTATTTTCATCCTCAGTTGGGGAATTTAGAGGACACAGAACCCATAGTTCTGTTTAATCCCACGTTCTCTTACTCAATTAAACTACCTCCAAAAATCTGATTGTTTTGCTAGTAATTAACCATTAAGTTTCTAACTGTACTTGTGTACATCTTCCTGCCTCAGTAAGGCAACCTCATTGGATGCAAGTATGTTTTGATGGTCATTATCAGCTTGACATAGTCTAGAATCACCTCTGAAGAGAGCCCCAGTGAGAGGTTTGTCTACATTACATTCGCCTATTGCAAAGTTGTAAAGGAAAGTCTTGATTGTCTTAATTGATGAGGCAACACCCACCCTAAGTTTGGGCATCACCTTCTGGTAGCAGTGCACATAAAAGGCAATGGGAGAAGTAGGCTTTTTGCCTTTTGATTGTTTGGCCTTCATTCTATTTTGTTGTTGCTGTTTGGTTTTTTTTGTTGTTCAAGACAAGGTTTTTCTGTGAACCTCGGGCTGTCCTAGAACTTACTCTGCAGACCAGGCTGGCCTTGAACACAGAGTTACACTTGGTTTTCACTCTTGCTGGCAGATTTCATCTACTCTGTTGTTTTCCAACATGGACTGAAGACCAATGGCTCTCTGGGAATCTTCCAGGCCTTTGTTGTCAAATTGGGAATACTGAGCCACAGTGGCAGTGGCCCAGCCTCTACTGAAAAAGATTGTACCAATGTGGTTTAGATGGCTCTCCTATGGAGACACAACAACCTGCAGAGTTGTGTCTTGTGGGAATATTCATGCAGCAGCTCCTGGCCTTTCCCAAGGGAATGCTTGGTTCCATTTTGCCTTATGTTACATTTTTTGGCTTTATGATTGGCATTTTTAACTTTTACTTTGTCTATGACAGATATTTCCCTAGAATCAGAAAAAGAAAGGGTTGGGTTGTGATTCATTCTTGATTGTCTCTGAGGATTATGGGACCAGAATAGATCACTACTCCTATGCTTTATAATGCTGATTCGTTTGCATCACCATGAAGCCCTGGTCTGGGTGTATCAGCTGATGTCCAGATATTCTCTCCTAATGGAAACTCAATTGTGACAACATTTTACCCACTGACCTGTTCTAATAAAAAGCTAGATGATTATCAAAAAAATTGAAATGTCCTCATGGATTGTTGGTTCCAAGACTTAATAGGAACATTCAGAAGTGAGCCAAGCAAAGATGAGGAACTGACTCAGGTTCCACATTTGCCAAGAACCCTGCCTGTTAGTGGAATTATAACTCCTGATTGGGATACGGGAGATGCTAGGTACCAATAGTTGAATCAGAGTTTCCCAGGTATGTAGTCTATTGCCTCTCTATACTGTAACAGCAATTGCAGCTAACCAGGGACACAGAGTTATGTACCAATGGGCTAGGTTAAACATTCCCTGCTTGCTGAAGCTTTTTCCTATTTCTTGATACAGTTCATGAGTTAGTGGGAAGCTGTGGTGATTGTGGAGAAGAAGCAAGGAAAAAAGTATAGTGTTCACATTTATTGTTAAACATAGGAAGTTCTTAAAATAAACTGTATACGAGAATATGAATGTAAAACATTTTCATCTGTGAAAAAAATAGAGGTATAAATAAAGTTGGCTTGAGTAGTCTCAGTGTCAGAGTGTGTGAACTGCACTTCTTGGTCCTGGATTTCTTTCACCAATTCCACACATCTGCCTTTGGATTCTGAACCCCAGGGAAACAGTCTGGCAGCATAGAGCCTTGTCTACTGAGCATCTGCCAGTTTCTTGGCCTTTGCAATCTGATACAACCATTGTTGAATTACTCTGACTATTTGCCAGTCAAATATCCCTTCTGTTAATTATATTCAGTACAACAATTCAGTTGTACTGAGAGAGAGATGCTCAGAAATAGATAGAGTGGGAATTTGTTCCAGTAAGCCAGTTTTCCTAAAAGGAAAGTATTTACATTTTCAAGTTATTAGTAAATAATAGCCAAATAATTATAAACATCTTTAGATGCATAACCTAAGTCAGGTATTCTTTAATAAGAAACTGTTTGTAATTTACAGTTAAATTGGAAACCCATCAAGTAAATAATAGGATAATGGGCTTCAAAGAAGAAAATACACTGTGCTTCAGAGATTCTGAAAAAAAAAAAAAGATTTCTACTAAGGGTTCTATGAAGACTACTAAGGGTTCTACGAAGACTACTGGATAGCAATTGAATATATAAACTGACCTCATGTCTGGCTACTTTTATGTTAACTTGACACAAGCTAGAGTTATCTGAAAGGAGAGGGCCTCAACTGAGAAAATGACTCTGTAAGAGCCAGCTGTATGGTATTTTCATAATTAGTGATTATGGGATCCAGCCTATTGTGGTGGATCCATCTCTAAACTGGTAGTTCTGTGTTCTATAGAAAAGCACAATGAGCAAAACTGTGGGAGCAAGCCAGTAAGCAGCATCTCTCAATAGCCACTGCATCAGTTCTGTCTCCAGGATCCTTCCCTATTCGGTTTCCTGCCCTGACTTCTTTCAGGCAGGAACTGCGCTGTGCTATGAAGAGTAAGATGAATAAATGCTTTCCTCCCCAACTTGCTTTTGGTGATACCTCACCACTGCAATAGTAACACCCTGAGACAACATATAGACAGAAGAGTAAATATTGTTTGGAAGCAAATGCATTGTGTGCAAAAAAAAAAGAGGCATGGGAACTCAAACATCGCAAAATGTATCCAAAAAGAACCTCTGATATAGTATTGTCATGGCTTATAAAAGCTTGCTTTCTATTTCATTTATTATTTCTTCAACAAAATATTTTTTATTGATTCTTTGTGGATTTCACATAATATACCCTTGTCACATACACTTCCCTTCCATGTTACTTCCTTACTCCTCTCCACCTTTGTTCCCTCCTTCGCTCTGCTAAAGAGAAGTCCAACTTATGCAATCCATATATTCTCTGGGTGTCAAACTCTTGGTGGCCTGTCCCCTAAATGGAGATGAGACGTTCCCTTTTAACATTTCTGCTAGACATCATCTACTGTGGTGGATGACACCCCAGTATTCTGTCACACTTTTAAGAATTTTCTCCGATTGCTTCCTGTATAAGCTGTTACTATTTTTGGAAAAAGTGAGGTTGGGCTGGAGGTAGGGTTCATCACAGTTCGGTGTCCCTCTTTCTCAGTTGTATGTATGTACCCATTAATGTCATTATAAAAATAGCTTATATGCTTTTTGAATTATGGTCTTACACGTGGTTTCTGGCATCAATACAAACCACAAACCAGGCTCCCAGTGGTACTAGGGTTATAGACAAGAATAAGTCCATAACATATATATAAATACAGTGTGGCTGGGACTATGAACATGAACATTGCTTCCAACTGTAGTATAAACCATGGACTTCTGCCTAGCATTTGGTGGCAACACAGGGCACAAACATCAATACAGACCAAATGGAAGTAAGACCATGGATCGAAACATGGCCTTCTGAGACACACTGGGACATCTGCATGGATCCAGGTGGCAGCACAGACCACTTAAATCAGAATGATCCCCAGAGGAAGCATGACTCACAGACGTGAACCTAGATTTAGCTGGTGACACAGGCTATAAACAACCACATTTTGTCAGGTGACAACACAGTTCTCAGATATCAACTCAGAGTTCAGCTGCTGTTTTTAAAATAAAATCCTAAACATTCAATTTGCCAAATGAAGACTTGAGAGTCAGATGTTGTGCTAGCTCAGAGAGGCACACATATCCTGAACAGGAAAGTGTTCAGACTTGGTTGAGTTAAAAGACAAAGTTGTCCACACTTTGGTCTTCGTTCCTCTTAAGTTTCATGTGTTTCCCTAATTGCATCTTATATCTTGGGTTTTCTAAGTTTCTGGAACAAAACACCCATGGAAGGAGTTACAGAGACAAAGTTTGGAGCTGAGACGAAAGGATGAACCATCTAGAGATTGCCATACCCGGGAATCCATCCCATAATCAGCCTCCAAACGCTGACACCATTGCATACACTAGCAAGATTTTGCTGAAAGGACCCTGATATAGCTGTCTCTTGTGAGACTATGCTGGGGCCTAGCAAACACAGAAGTGGATTCTCACAGTCAGCTATTGGATGTAACATGAGGCCCCCAATGAAGGAGTTAGAGAAAGTACCCAAGGAGCTAAAGGGGTCTGCAACCCTATAGGTGGAACAACAATATGAACTAACCAGTACCTCCAGAGCTCATGTCTCTAGCTGCATATGTATCAGAAGATGGCCTAGTTGACCATCAGTGGAAAGAGAGGCCCATTGGTTGTGCAAACTTTATATGTCTCAGTACAGGGGAATACCAGGCCAAGAAGTGGGAGTGGGTGGGTGGGGGAGTGGCTGAGGGGAGGGTGGGGGGGACTTTTGGGATAGCATTGGAAATGTAAATGAAGAAAATACCTAATTTAAAAAAAAGAAAGAAAGAGACAAAGTTGTGATTTCACAGCAAATAAATCAGAAAAATGAATTAGGTGCTGCCCTGAACCTGTGATTTAAGTACAACTACCAGTACAAACCTCATTAGTTGTACCTGTCTGCTGTGTCCCTGGATGGACTCCTCTCAATTCAGATTATCTTTAATAAAGATTTAATAAATTTATATACTATTAGATGATTTAAATTTAGATTAATAAAAATTAAATAATTAACCCTCACCCAGAGATTGAAAGAAGAGATAGGAAAAATTGGAGTGACGGAGAAGCAGAACACTGTGGGGAGAGGCAGAACTGGTGCTACCATGATGGAGATGAGTGAGAGGGCTAAGGATCAATGATGGATCATGGACCAGCACAGATAAATGGCATTAAAACGGAAGTTTTGTAGATACAGAAGCAGACGTAACAATAATTTCAACAAAATGTTGGTATCCAGATTAGCCTCTGAAGGAGGTAAATATTCAGCTTCTAGGGATTGGAACTTCATTTCAATTAAAATAAAGTTCAAGATGGGTCAAGTATATAGGGCTAGAAAGACAAATAGGAAAATTAAAACCACATGTGGCTAATATAGGTAAGAATTTATAGGGAGATGATTTGGTGCAACAGTGGAAAATATTAACATTTGTCTAATCTTAAAAATAAACTTAAAGTGAAAAATACTTTTGTAAAAATATTAAAAGGTTTTATCAAGAGCAATCAAAACTGTCCAAATTGTACATAAGCAAGACAGAACAAGTGTTGGTCCTCCAGAGGTATCAACTACCCTACCTTTCATGATATTTTCTTTATTTACTTTTCAAATGTTATCCCCTTTCCTACTTTCCCCTCTGAAAACCGCCTATTCCATCCCCCCTTCCCCCTGCTCACTCACAAACTCACTCCTGCTTCCCTGTCCTGGATTTCCCAGTATCCCTTAGACTCTCTTCCTTTTAGAGTAAGACAACTTATTTTTCCCTTATTCATAATAGATTTTTTTTCCTCACATAATATATCCTAATTCGAGTTTTTCCTCCCTCTAGACCTCCTGATTCTTCCCCCACCTTTCCTCCCATGTGGATCCCCTTCCCCCTCTTTCTCTGATTAGAAACCAAACAGCCATCTAAGAGATATTAAATAAGACAATAATATAAATAAAACAAAATAGAACAAAATTAACTTTAGGACTGTAAAAAACAAAAGGAAAAGAGCTCAAAAGAAGGCACAAGAAACAGATGTAGATGCAGATTCCATTTGAACACCAAGAAATTTTGTAAAACACTAAACCAGAAGCTGTACTACATAAACGAAGGACCTTTTCCAGACCCATGTTGGACCTGTGCATGCTGTCTCAGTCTCTGTGAGTTCATATGTGTTTTGATCACGTTGATTTAGGGGGCCTTATTTTCTTAGTGTCCTCCATCCCCTCTGACTCTTACACACTTTTAACCTCTCTCTTCTTTTCTCTTTCCCCCCTTCCTTGTTCTCTCCCTCCTTTTCCTTCCTTTATGCTCTTCCCTCTCCAATTGTGAAGCTACTAATGTTCCCGAATCTCAGACCTTAGTAGAAAGGAAAAAGAAGTGTACATCACAGGGTATATGCCCTCCGGAGGGTCAAAGAAGATGAGATACATGAGGCAATTTGGCCCTGTGCCTTTTGCAGGATAAATTCATGAAATCCTTTCCTTACCCCTCTACCCATGGTGGATGGACTTCAAAAGCCAATAAAGAACATCCTGGGATCAACAGGGAAAAATGTGATAGTGGTCATTCTATTACAGTCCAACTAATCACTATTAATAACATCTATCTACCAAAACCCTGACAAAAATTGACCATTAAAAAAAAGTGTTGTATTTATAGCTAGCAGCTGCAGCCAGCACTGCCAATCCCATCCACACAGTTCCAGACCAAGCACTAAGAGATGAGTAACCATATCAATGCAGGTCAAGAAGGAAACAAAAGCCACATCTAGGTCTCAAAATTATTTATTTGAAGTCATAAATGCTAAATAATCACCCTGAAGTGTTAAATATCCCCTGTCTAGGAGCCATGTGATAGACTCACCGATCTACAAGAGTGCAACCATAGACTGAACATTTCTCCATTGTTCTCACTTTGTTTCTGGCCTGAAGAGAATTCTGCAAGTCCCATGTACTGGCTAGTTATGTGTCAACTTGACACAGCTGGAGTTATCCCAGAGAAAGGAGCTTCAATTGAGGAAATACCTCCATGAGATCCAACTGTAAGGCATTTTCTCAATTAGTGATCAAGGGCGAAAGGCCCCTTGTGGGTGGGACCATCTCTGGGCTGGTAGTCTTGGTTCTATAAGAGAGCAGGCTGAGCAAGCCAGAGGAAGCAAGTCAGTAAAGAACATCCCTCCATGTCCTCTGCATCAGTTCCTGCTTCCTGACTGGCTTGAGTTCCAGTCCTGACTTCCTTTGATGATAAACAGCAATGTGGAAGAGTAAGCTGAATAAACCCTTTCTTCACCAACTTGCTTCTTGGTCATGATGTTTTGTCCAGAAATAAAAATCCTAAGACATCCCACAAGGGATGTTTCTACTCAACACAGGAAAGCTTGTAAATTTGCTGCTTCAAGGACATTTCCTTTAATAAAAGTACTATTGAGGATCATTTCTTAGTTATGCTCTCCTGATTGGTGGTCAAGATCAAGAGAAAGAACCCATCACAAACAAGGTGTATCACAGGGGTCATTTTATGGGAATCTCAGAACTTCATTTTTTCAATAAGGCAATAGTGGGGTTGATGACACAACTCAATTGGTAAAGTGCTCATGAGCCAAGGATGAAGACATGAGTTCAGATTCCTATCAATGAAGAATCAACTTATAAGTAAACAAATAAACAATTAAACAAATAACAAATTAATTTATAAAGCCAGGCATCCGTAAACTCCAACACTGGAGTGTAAAGGGTGAACAAAGATAAGCAGATCACTGGACTGTGGCCAGACAGCCTAATTGAATTAATAATCTCCAGGTTCATTGAGTGGCTCTTTTACAAAATCAAACTAAAGAGCAATAGAGGACACTTGATGTGAACTTCTGGTCTCTTGAAGCACTTGTACTATACAAACAAAGAAGCAAACAAATAAAATAGATAGTGTTCTAAAGCAATCATCGAATCAGACAGCTTATATTCACATTTGCTCTCTGTCACATTCTTGCTGTATAATTTACCAGATAAATGAACTTCAGTAAACTTTTTTCATACCCACAAATTAGGGATTATGTAGCCACATTTCCTAAGCTCTCAGGAAATGTATCTCCATTTGATAGATGTGACATCCTGAGAAGTTGGTAAATGTGAGCTAATATATCTTGCCTATGAGCATCCATTGTGTGGATGACAATAACTAAGGCTTCCAATAGTTTCTCTGAGCTTATTAATATAGTTCCTATAGTTTATCCATAGGAAGGGAAGCCTGGAATATAAGGATAGGGAAAGAACTTCTTGAAAACAAACAAAATCTATCAAATAAAAACCTAAATTCCTGTACTCCTCATCAAATGCCCATGAAACAGCCCTGATGATTCTTAATTTAAGATGCCATTTGAAATTAAACATTTCTTTTATGTTTCCTTGCTTTCTTCTTTAGCTAAGCATACTTGGATACTTGAAATCTCCAAGTATGCTCTCCTGCATACCTAGAAATACCTGGTTTCCCAACCTAATAGACATCTTCAACTCTTATTTCTCCTATGAAATCCAGGCCTCCCCTAATTTTATACATGGAGGTTAAGTAAAACCATGAGACATTTTGATCATCCCTCTGACACTGGTGTCCATTCATTCTACAATTAAATTGTAAAATAATTACATACTGGAGTTATTTTTAAAGAATGTTATTCATAAGCAAGTAATGTGATTTGAACCCAAGAACCAATTATATCTGTACTATTTTTTTAAGTCATTTACTATCCTTTTAACCCAGGATGCTGACTATTCTGTTTGACAAAGTGTTTCTCAGAGATTTAGTTTTGAAAAAGGATTATTTTCTTATTTATTTATTTATTTATTTATTTATTTATTTATTTATTATTAGATATGCTCTTTATATACATTTCAAATGCTATATCCCCAAAGTTCCCTATACCCTCCCTCTGCCCTGCTCCCTTACCCACCCACTCCTACTTCTTGGCCCTGACATTCCCCTGTACTGGGACATATAAAGTTTGCAAGACCAAGGGGCCTCTCTTTCCAATGATGGCCAACTAGGCCATCTTCTGCTACATATGCAGCTAGAGATATGAGCTCTGGGGGTACTGGTTAGTTTATATTGTTGTTCCACCTATAGGGTTGCAGACCCCTTCAGCTCCTTGGGTGCTTTCTCTAGCTTCTCCATTGGGGGGTCCTGTGTTCCATGTTATAGATGACTGTGAGCATCCACTTCTCTATTTGCCAGGCACTGGCATAGCCTCATATGAGACAGCTATAACAGGGTCTCTTCAGCAAAACCTTTCTGGCATATGCAATAGTGTCTGGATGTGGTGGCTGATTATGGGATGGATCCCTGGGTGGGGTAGTCTCTGGATAGTCCATCCTTTCATCTTAGCTCCAAACTTTCTTATTTTCTAATCCAAATTTCTAGTCCGAGTCTTTTTATAAGGAGATTGAGACCACTAGCATTCAGAATTATTATTGAAAACAGTATATTCATTCTGTTGCTTCTTTAGTTTGGAGTTATTTCAGTTCCCTTGGCTTTGCTAATTTTCTGTTCATATTAAAGACTCTTGCATATGTTTATCTTTCTCTTCAGTCCGAAATATTCCTTCAATATCCTCTTTAAGGCTGGCTTTGTGGTCAGAGACTCCCTCAATCTACTTTTGTCATGGAAAATTTACCTTTCTAGTTCAGTTTTAATAGATAGATTTTTCTGGGTATGTTAGAGTGGGTTGGTAATTGTGGTCCTTTGGAATCTAAAATACTTCTTTCCAAGCCCTAATAGCTTTTAACAATTCTATTGAAAAATCAGCAGTTAATCTCATGGGTCTGCCTTTGTTTGTGACCTGGCTCTTGTTTGCTGTAGATTTCCACATCCCTTCTTTGTTCTGTATATTATTTTAATTATGATATGACATGAGGAGTTTCTTATCTGGTCTTTTTTAGTTTTCTGTAACCCTATTGTATTTATATAGCTATCTTTTTTCCATGGATTTTGGGATTTTCCCCTAGGATTTTATTGAAATTATTTCTTATTCATTTGGTGTGAAATTCTTCTATGGTGTATGCTCATGAGTGGTGAATTTTGCTTTTCCATGGTGTCTCAAAGAGCTGTCGTGTTCTTCTCATATACTTTTCCCATTTGTTTTTATATTGACTGATCAAACTCTTTTATCTCACTCAAACTCTAAAATTCTATTCCTACATAGTCCAATTCATTTTAAGATTTTTCCACTGAAAATTTTGTTTGATCCACTATATGTCTCATCTCCCTCATTATTTAAATTTGGTCTTTTACAATGTTATTGACTTTTATTTCATACTCTAAAATTGGCATTTTTATTCAACTGTATTATTATCTTGGAATAAATTTTTGTGTTTTTGAGCTGTTTGAACTATTTACAGTTGTTCTTTTGAGCTGGGTTTGAACTCAAATTTTATCTAGATCATTTTCATTGGGAGTAGTTAGAGTGGGATTGGTAACTTTTGGAAAGACAAATTATCTTGGCTCTTGATGTTCCGAGTGTTTTTTAACTAGAACCTGCCCAAATTGAATTATAGCATTAATTTGGAATTTTGTTGTTTTCTTTTGTTTTTTAATTCAGGTCACCTTTCTAACTTTTGGTGGAAATATTTGCAATGTTAAGAAAAGATATTATAGAGGGGTTGAGGAGATATTTGCTTGACACTCTTGTTCAGGGTATCAGGCTCCATGACCATATAAAGTTAAAGACAGTCTACAACTGCAGTTGTAAACTCACTATGAAAACAGAATCTGAGTTGGTTACAAAATAGTCACCCCTTAAGTGAAGATTGTTTGATAAAGAACAACCAATTAACACCATATGTGGTTGATTATTCATTATTGTAGGTCAGAGTCAATAAACAAAAAGAAGTCAGGGTGGCATTTGGAGATTGGTATTAGGTTGCTATACAGGGAGTAGTGGAAAGGGACATAGTATTAGATGTTATAGAAACAAAGACAAGGGAATAGGTGAGATGTGGAAGTTTTGATTAAAGGTAAACTGAATAAAATCAGGTAATGATATGCATTCATATAATGTAGAATAGTCTCATCTCTTAGGAGAGACAATCACATGTTCTCAGCAACCTATGACACCCTGTGTTCTTTGATAGAGATAAAAACAACAACAAAGATGGTGGTATAAAATAACAAGAAAGAAAAAGAAAAGAGGCAGACAGTGAGGGGTGGAAGCAGCCTGCTATGCTGACACTGGGAATTATATAAACAAGGAAGAGCAGTAAAGGCAATTAAGAATTTGGTGAAGATTTGGTATGCAAGCAGATTCTCCTCTGTTTATTTCTTGACCTAGTAAGCCATCCTGGGTTGGAGACAAATTATACTGGGAAAACGGTGACAAATAACATGATTTAGACTCTGAATTTTAGCCACACATGGAATGAAGGAGTAATAGAGAAAGAAAGTCTAAAGGAAACATGATTACAGTTTTCATAGAGAAAATTAGGTACTTGCACCCTGAATACATTGTAAGATTTTTAGTCTTTTCCCCAACAGCATGAAGAACTTAGAATTTTACAGGGTTTTTTATTATTAGATATTTTCTTTATTGACATTTCAAATTTTATCCCCATTCCTCATTTACCATCTGAACTCCCCCACCCCATCCCCTCCCCCGTGCTTACTAACCCACCCACTCCTGCTTCCCTGTCCTGGCATTCCCCTACACTGGGGCATCGAGACTTCACAGGACCAAGGGCCTCTTTTCTCATTGATGTTCCACAAGGCCATCCTCTGCTACACATACTGCTGGAGCTGTGAGTCCATACATGTGTACTCTTTGGTTGATGGTTTAGTCTCTGGGAGCACTGGGGGTACTGGTTGGTTCATGTTTTTCTTCCTCCTATGGGGCTGAAAACCCCTTCAGCTCCTTGGATTCTTTCTCTAGCTGCTCTGTTGGGGACCCTGTGCTAAGTCCAATGGATGGCTGTGAGCATCCACTTCTGTATTTGTCAGGCACTGGAAGGACCTATCAGGAGACAGCTACATCAGGCTGTCAACATGTACTTCTTGGCATCCACTATAGTATCTGGGTTTGATGTCTATATGTGGGATGGATCCCCAGGTGAGGCAATCTCTGGATGGCCTTCCCTTCAGTTTACTCCACACTTTGTCTCTGTAACTCCTCCCATGGGTATTTTGTTTCCCCTTCTAAGAAATACCAAAGTATCCACTTTGGTTTTCCTTTTTATTGAGCTTCATGTAGTCTGTAAATTCTATCTTGAGTATTCCGATCTTTTAGGCTAATATCCACTTATCAGTGAGTGCACACCATGTGTGTTCTTTTGTGACTGGGTTACCTCACTCAGGATTATATCTTCTAGTTCCATCCATGTGCCTAAGAACTTCATGAATTCATCATTTTTAATAGTTGAGTAGTACTCCATTGTGTAAATGTACATTTTCTGTATCCATACCTCTGTTGAATGACATCTGTGTTTTTTCCAGCTTCTGGCTATTATAAATAAAGCTGCTATGAATATATTAAGAACTTAAAATGCGCCATCTGAACCAATAGTTCATCTAGACATTCTTACAGAATAGGGAGCCACTGCTAAAGGGGGGATAAGGCATCAGATGCATTTTAAGTGATTAATGCAGAATACTGAGACCTTCAGCCTTGATGCCTATTTTTTTTTTTTTATAATTCTAAAAAACAGGCTTTCATAGCCCTACAAATGCTGGAAAATCGATTCAAAGAAGAAGTACAAGGAAAAAAATGTTAAGTCACACTACAGAGAAACACAAACCCATATACTCAATGAGAGCTTTAATATGAACAAACAATTAAAACTCAACAAATTCCTGGAGAAATCAGTTAACGAGGAAACAAAAGCAAAAAAAAAATGAGAAAAAAATCAAGAACATGGATTATATAAGCAGATAAAGCTTTAAATATATAGCCTTTAGTTATCCTCAGAGCAAAGGTGATATGAGACACAATGCAAGTTACAAGGTCTCTTCAAAATTAAAAATTGGGTTAGTTTGAATAAAAATAACCCCATAGACTCATTGATTTAAATGTTTGATGACCAGGAAGTGTCACTATTAGTAGGTGTGAACTTATTGGAGTAGATGTGACCTTGTTGAAGGAAATGTATTGCTTAGGGTGGGCTTTGCAGTTTCAAATGGTCAAGGCAGTCCCAGTGACTCTCTCTTCCAGATGCCTCTGGAATGTAGAATTCTCTTCAGCTGTAAAGCTTTCACCTACCTCCCTAGAACCATACCTATCTGTGTGCAGCCATAATGATAATGGACCAAACCTCCGAAACTGTAAGCAAGCCCCAATTACCTGTTTTATAAGAGTTGCTATGCTCATGATGTCTCTTCAACAATAGTACAATAACTAAGACTGAAGCTGTTGGAAGACAAATGTTAGAAAATGTGGCATAAACTAGAATAGAAAAATAAAGAAATGGAAAATTTAAAAAACTGAAATGTAAATAAGATAAAGTCACAGAAAAAAATTTAAAGGATTATATGATGGAAAGATGCCAAGAATATTTTCTAGTACTAATAGGCCTGAGTTTCCAGGCTGAAATCACCATCAGCTCACCACAACAGATGGAAACAGGCCTACAACAAAACATACCATACATCCTGATGGATGTAATCCAGATTCAGGATGACAAGCATGGCATTTACTTACTTATAAGTGGATATAAGCTGTTATGTAAATGATAATCATGTTATAATCTGCAAAACCAGAAAAGCTGAGAAACAAAGAGGAACCTAAGGAATGGTGCATGTGTGTCCTTGAGAACGGGAAATGAAGTATTTGTTGTTGTTGTTGTTGTTGTTGTTGCTTTTGTTCGATTGGGAGTAGGTGGGAACGGAAGCAGGAAAAATGGGGGAAGGGATGGAGGGAGAGACTTTGGGTAGAGATGACTGGAATGGGCAGGCATGGGAGAGGGGTGATGTAGAAACCTAATACAATAGAAACTTCAAGGATTGTATGAGGGTGACTCTAGAGAAGGTTTCTCGTAATAGGGGATATAGAGCCTGAACTTGCCAGCTTCTGTAACCAGGCAACTTCCAGTAGTAGGACTAGGACACCAGCCTAATCCTTAAACCTTCAAGTACTGCCTTCAAGACGTCATGGAGCAATGAAGGCACAGAATTTGTACGAGTGGCCAACTAATGCCTGGTCAAATTTGAGGCCTATGCCAGGAAAGAAAGTCTATGCCAGATTCTGCCTGGATGACTATAAACGAGTAGCCCAGAGACCTAAGAAAGGGAAAATTATAAAATAAAATAATTACTAATGATTTTCTGCTATGTTCATAAATCAGTACCTAAACAAATCTTTGTCAGAGGAACTTTCACTGGCAGTGGATGCAGAGCTGCACAGCAAACATTAGGTGAAGAGAAAGCCCAAATTGCTTATCTGTCCTATGTCCCTTCCCTTGGTGCTTGAAACCCTGCAGAAGAAGGGGAGGCAGAAGTGTAGAAGTCAGGGGGGTTGAGAATGCCAGTAGAATACATCCAACGAAATCAAGTGGATAGGGCTCAGAGGGGCTCACAGAGATGCATGGAGCCTGTATGGGTCTGTACTAAGTCCTCTGTGAATGTTTTATGGCTGTTAGCTTGCTTTTTTTTTTTTTCTTTTGGAACTCCTAACAATAAGAATGAATGTGCTTCTGACCTTTTCATCTGCTCTTGGGACCCTTTTACTCCTACTGGGTTACCCAGCTCTGGTATGAAGTTCTGTGGCTAGTCCTATTTGAACTTGTTATGCCATACTGGGTTGATATCCCTGGGAGACTTGCTTCTTTCTGAAGGGAAATGTAGGAGGAGTGGATCTGGGGAAGCAAAATTCACGACTCATGAGCATACACCATAGAAGAATTTCACACCAAATGAATAGGAAGTAATTTCTATGAAATCCTAGGGGAAAATGTCTAATAAGAAAAAGAAACAAAACAAAACAAAACAAAAACAAAATCACAAGTGTTCAGTTTTGCCAAAAAAAAAAAATATTCAGGAGCTAGATGCTGGGGTGAAAGTCTGCTAGCTCAGAGAGGCAGAGAAAGCACCCAGCTGACCTTCCTCCATCACCAAGGTCCCTCCCTTCTAATTCAAACAACTTCTGAAATTATGATTCTTTAAATTGTCTTTTATCAAAGAGGCCCCTTAAAAGAATATAATTTAGGAGAAGACACTGTATGTGTGTGGGTGTGAGTGAGTGGGTGTCTTAAAAAGAACTAGAAGTACATACAGGGTTATAGAGATCTAGGATACTAGATAAGGTGTCAGTAGCAGTAGCCTGTAGACAACAACCATTCACATCCTCATTATTTGAAAAAAAGTTTTTATGTTATTTATGCCCATATAAGTCCTCCCTGAAACCAAACTGTGCAAATGGGAAATTATTTTAAAATGGGAAGTTTTAGGGTCTACAATGAGTTCTACTTGTTTGGATCATTGTATTGGGGTGTTTCAGGTGGTTATAACTACTGTGTTTCTGAAACCTGGAGGATCTGTGACTCTAGAAGTTCTATAAATAAAGTGTATAGACTTTTTTAGACTTTTACACATGGGGGGCTGGGAGAGGGAGAGAGAGAGAGAGAGAGAGAGAGAGAGAGAGAGAGAGAGAGAGAGAGAGAGAGAGAGAGAGAGAGAGAGTATATACTTCCATTTGCTTGGCAGATTTTCGTTTAAAGTGTTTTTTAACTCTAATAAAACAATGTTAGAATTGGCTTGGAATTAATGTGAAAGACCACAGAATAGATTGCTTGCTAGTGTTTCCTCTAAATAGTAAAGGAAATATGTAGGTGAGAGAATCAATGACAACCTCAATGAAAGAGGTGGGTGTGGAGGAACAGATATCAATTAAAGCAAATCTTTCGTGGGTCTTTGGTTTGATAAATTACCTTTCTATTCTGCAACAAGTAGTTGTTGTGGGTTAACATTCAATTGATGTACTAAAAGAAATGTCTTCAAACTCATTCCCTGAGTCATTACCCTCAAGAGAGATTTATTTATCAGAGAGGCACCTTTGATTTTCAGAACAAGAGAAGGACATGTGTTCTGTGATTCCGGGAACTGCTTGATTTCTAGGCACAAGGAGATTAGAATGAACTGTTAACCTACTTCAGCTCATTAAATTCAACAGAGAAACAGCCTGTAGAACAAAATAATGACTCTCATAAATCTGCATTGGCTGTGGATTTACTGAACAATGAATTCATATGTGAAGCTCTTCTGCACATTTACTTTGGTACTAAGTACATTATCAAAGCCCCTCATCTTCCGACAGGCGTTGTTACCAAATGTCTGTACCATACAGTTATGGCATTGATGCACACATATGTGGAGTACATGAGCTGTTAAAATCTGTCTTGGAGCTTGAACATTTGCACTTTGGTGTGATGCAAATTAATTTCTAAGAGAATAATATCACATAAATTTAATGAGATTTGATAAGCCAATTTTGAAGAATAGAATTTTTGTTTCATAATTTGTAGACTAAAAATACAATAACCTTCTTCTTCATTACACTCCAACACCACGTACCTCCCTGACCTACATGAAGACTTACCCATCAGCCCACAACTCCAGATAGAATTGCCTAGAAACATACAGGATGATCTGACCACCGAACCAGGTAATTTAACTGGAGAACTTCACGGCTGCCTCATTTTCTCCAAATATAATCCTCCAGTCTCATTCCCAGCTCTGTAACAAACCACCTTCTTTGGCATCCACTGCTTCTCTGCCTATCTACAACAGATCATTTAGATTCACTCCACCAACACTCTTTTCTGCCAATAACCCTGCCCCAAACTCCAGCAAGCATTCCTGGGAACCCACGGGCCATGCTGACCAGGGAAACAGGAAGGCTAACTATCGCCCTTCACTTCTACCTCTTCTAAATACAGTTTTCCAGTCTTACCCTCATCTCTGTGGCAGACTACCTGACTCTGCCTCCCCGTACTCTGTGATGCCATCCCTATCAGATCACCTAAATATTCTCTTCCAACCCTTTCCCACTCATATTGTTATTCTAGTGCCCAGCTCCAGCAGGTCTTCTCTGGGACTCCCTCAGCCAAGCTTGCAGAGAAGCAATTCGGCCAGCTAAGCAGGTAGGCAAACTTAAAACCTTTTCTTTCACTCTTCTCTGCCACACCCAATCTCCCAGTATGATACCCAGTTCTGTAGCAGACTACCTGTTGTGGTCTCTCCACTCTCTCTGCCACCTTTCTCAGGGGATGAAGCTGAACCTGATCCCAGGAGAGCACCCTGCCTCCTATAGACTCCCTCAACCCTCTCCTCCTAGCCTATCCTGATTCCCACATTCTCCTAAGAACCAGAGAAGGCAACAGAAACCAAGGAATAAAACACTCATCTTAAAAAGACGAGACCTGAAATCAGCACCAAGAATTATTATCTCCCCAAAACCAGATGCCTAGATGCCAGAGAAAAACACAATTAGTACCAAGCAGGACAATGTCAACTATATTAATCTGCTAATCCAACCATAGCAGGTCCTGAGAATTACTGTAAAGCTGAAACAAAAAAGAAAGATATTAAAATAGCAAAATCAATAATAGCACCCCTTAAAGAGGAAATGGAAAAATCTTTTAAAGAAAACTTTGAAAACATAAATAAAGAGTAGAAGGGAATGAATAAAATAGCTCCAGAAGAAAAAGTAGAAATAGACTCAATTTAAAAAAAAATGGAGCAAAATTTGGAAATAAAATTTTTAAATTCTAACAGGAATCTCAGATGCAAGCCTCACCAAAAGACTACAAGAGGTGGAAGAGAGAATCTCAAACTTTGAAAACATGATAAAATAAATGAATACTTCGGTCAAAGAAAATGTTAAACCAAAACAAAACAAAAGGCTAGCACAAAATACCCAGAAAATTGGGAATATTATGAAAAGCCATAATCTAGGTTAATTGGAATAGAAAAAAGAAAGAAAGATAGGTTAAAGGCACACAAAATATTGTTGACAAAATCATAGAAGAAAATTTCCTGAACAAAGAGATGCATATCAAGGTAAAGAAGGCATACAGAAAACCAAATAAGCTGCAGTAGAAGAGAAAGTTCCATCATCACAAAATTATCAAAACAGTGTATATTACAAAGAAAGACTATTAAAAACTACAAGTAAAAAAGACCAAATAATCTATAAAGACAGATATATTAAAATAATAACTATCCAGGGAATAGAAGGCTGCCCACTCTCTCCCTACCTATTCAATATAGTACTCAAAGCCCTGGCCAGAGCAATTAGAAAACAAAAGGAGGTCAAAGTGATAGAAATATGAAAAGAAGAAGTCAAAATATCACTATTTACAGATGATACAATAGTATGCTTAAGTGACCCCAAAAATTCCACCAGAGAACTCCTAAACCTGATAAACAACTTCAACAAAGTAGCTGGATATAAAATGACCTCAAACAAATCAGTAGCCTTCTTTTACTCAAAGGATAAAAGGGATGAGAAAGAAGTTAGGGAAACGACCCCCTTCACAATAGTCATAAATACCATTATATGCCTTGGTGTGACTCTAACCAAGCAAGTGAAAGATCTGTATGACAAGAACTTTAAAATCTGAAGAAAGAAATCAAAGAAGATCTCAGAAGATGGAAAGATGCTCATGGATTGGCAGGATTAATATAGTAAAGATGGCCATATTCCCTAAAGCATCTACAGATTCAATGCAATCCCCATCAAAATTCCAACTCAATTCTTCATAGAGTTAGAAAGAGCAATTTGGATATTAGACCCTTATCTGATTTAGGATAGGTGAAGATCCTTTCCCAATCTGTTGGTGGTTTTTTTGTCTTATTGATGGTGTCTTTAGCCTTGCAGAAGCTTTGTAGTTTCATGAGGTCCCACTTGTCAATTCTCGATCTTACAGCACAAGCCATTACTGTTCTATTCAGGAATTTTTCCCCTGTGCCCATATCTTCAAGGCTTTTCCCCACTTTCTCCTCTATAAGTTTCAGTGTCTCTGGTTTTATGTGAAGTTCCTTGATCCACTTAGACTTGACCTTAGTACAAGGAGATAGGAATGGATCGATTCGCATTCTTCTACATGTTAACAACCAGTTGTGCCAGCACCATTTGTTGAAAATGCTGTCTTTCTTCCACTGGATGTTTTTAGCTCCCTTGTCGAAGATCAAGTGACCATAGGTGTGTGGGTTCATTTCTGGGTCTTCAATTCTATTCCATTGGTCTATTTGTCTGTCACTATACCAGTACCATGCAGTATTTATCACAATTGCTCTGTAGTAGAGCTTTAGGTCCAGCATGGTGATTCCACCAGAAGTTCTTTTATCCTTGAGAAGAGTTTTTGCTATCCTAGGTTTTTTGTTATTCCAGATGAATTTGCAGATTGCACTTTCTAATTCATTGAAGAATTGATTTGAAATTTTGATGGGGATTGCATTGAATCTGTAGATTGTTTTTGGCAAGATAGCCATTTTTACAATGTTGATCCTGCCAATCCATGAGCATGGGAGATCTTTCCATCTTCTGAGATCTTCTATAATTTCTTTCTTCAGAGACTTGAAGTTTTTTTTTTTTAATTTATTTATTATATGCAAGTACACTGTAGCTGTCTTCAGACACTCCAGAAGAGGGCGCCAGATCTCGTTGCGGATGGTTGTGAGCCACCATGTGGTTGCTGGGATTTGAACTCTGGACCTTCGGAAGAGCAGTCGGGTGCTCTTACCCACTGAGCCATCTCACCAGCCCCCTGAAGTTTTTATTATATAGATCTTTCACTTCCTTAGTTAGAGTCACGCCAAGATATTTTATATTATTTGTGACTATTGAGAAGGGTGTTGTTTCCCTAATTTCTTTCTCAGTCTGTTTATTCTTTGTGTAGAGAAAGGCCATTGATTTGTTTGAGTTAATTTTATATCCAGCTACTTCACCGAAGCTGTTTATCAGGCTTAGGAGTTCTCTGGTGGAATTTTTAGGGTCACTTATATATACTATCATATCATCTGCAAAAAGTGATATTTTTACTTCATCTTTTCCAATTTGTATCCCTTTGATCTCCTTTTGTTGTCGAATTGCTCTGGCTAGGACTTCAAGTACAATGTTGAATAGGTATGGAGAAAGTGGACAGCCTTGTCTAGTCCCTGATTTTAGAGGGATTGCTTCAAGCTTCTCACCATTTACTTTGATGTTGGCTACTGGTTTGCTGTAGCTTGCTTTTATCATGTTTAGGTATGGGCCTTGAATTCCTGATCTTTCCAAGACTTTTATCATGAATGGGTGTTGGATCTTGTCAAATGCTTTTTCCGCATCTAACGAGATGACCATGTGGTTTTTGTCTTTGAGTTTGTTTATATACTGGATTACGTTGATGGATTTCCGTATATTGAACCATCCCTGCATCCCTGGGATTAAACCTACTTGGTCAGGATGGATGATTGTTTTGATGTGTTCTTGGATTCGGTTAGCAAGAACTTTATTGAGGATTTTTGCATCAATATTCATAAGGGATATTGGTCTGAAGTTTTCTATCTTTGTTGGGTCTTTTTGTGGTTTAGGTATCAGAGTAATTGTGGCTTCATAGAATGAGCTGGGTAGAGTACCTTCTGTTTCTATTTTGTGGAATAGTTTGTGAAGAACTGGGATTAGATCTTCTTTGAAGGTCTGATAGAACTCTGCACTAAACCCATCTGGTCCTGGGCTTTTTTTAGTTGGGAGACTATTAATGACTGCTTCTATTTCTTTGGGGGATATAGGGCTGTTTAGATCATTGACCTGAATGGCTAAGATCAAAAATTCAGGTGACAGCAGATGCTGGCGAGGATGTGGAGAAAGAGGAACACTCCTCCATTGTTGGTGGGATTGCAAGCTTGTACAACCACTCTAGAAATCAGTCTGGCGGTTCCTCAGAAAATTGGACATAGTACTACCGGAGGATCCAGCAATACCTCTCCTGGGCATATATCCAGAAGATGTCCCAACCGGTAAAAAGGACACATGCTCCACTATGTTCATAGCAGCCCTATTTATAATAGCCAGAAGCTGGAAAGAACCCAGATGTCCCTCAACAGAGGAATGGATACAGAAATTATGGTACATTTACACAATGGAGTACTACTCAGCTATTAAAAAGAATGAATTTATGAAATTCCTAGCCAAATGGATGGACCTGGAGGGCATCATCTTGAGTGAAATAACACAATCCCAAAAGAACTCACACAATATGTATTCACTGATAAGTGGATATTAGCCCAAAACTTAGGATTCCCAAGATATAAGATGCAATTTGCTAAACGCATGAAACTCAAGAAGAATGAAGACCAAAGTGTGGACACTGTGCACCTTCTTAGAATTGGGAACAAAACACCCAGGGAAGGAGTTACAGAGACAAAGTTCGTAGCTGTGATGAAAGGATGGACCATTTAGAGACTGCCGTATCCAGGGATCCATCCCATAATCAGCTTCTAAACGCTGACACCATTGCATACACTAGCAAGATTTTGCTGAAAGGACCCAAATATAGCTGTCTCTTGTGAGACGATGCCGGGGCCTAGCAAACCCAGGAGTGGATGTTCACAGTCAGCTATTGGATGTATCACAGGGCTCCCAATGGAGAAGCTAGAGAAAGTACACAAGGAGCTAAAGGGATCTGCAACCCTATTGTTGGAACAACATGATGTACTAACCAGAACCCCGGAGCTCTTGTCTCTAGCTGCATATGTATCAATTGATGGCCTAGTTGGCCATCAATGGAAAGAGAGGCCCATTGGACTTGCCAACTTTATATGCCCCAATATAGGGGAATGCCAGGGCCAAAAGAATGGGAATGGGTGGGTAGGGAAGTGGGGGGCGCTATGGGGGACTTTTGGGATAGCATTGGAAATGTAATTGAGGAAAATATTTAATAAAAATATTAAAAATCAAAAAAAAAAAGAAAGAAAGAGCAATTTGTATATTCACCAGGAATAACAAAAAACCCAGGATAGTGAAAACTACTCTCAACTATATAAGAACTTCTGGGAGAATCACCAGCCCTAACCTCAAGCTGAAAAATAGTGATATAGAAATAAATAAATAAATCTGCATGGTATTGATACAGAGGGAGGAAGGTAAATCAATGGCATGGAATTGAAGACCCAGAAATGAACCCACAAGGAGCTAAAACATGCAGTGGAAAAAAGACCTCATTTTCAACAATTGGTGTTGGTTCAAATGGAAAGCATCATGAAGAAGAATACAAATCAACCCATTCTTATTTCCTTATAAAAAGCTCAAGCCCAAGTGGATCAAGGACCTCCACAAAAAACCAGATACACTGAAACTAATACATGAGAAAGTGGTGAAAGCCTCAAATACATGGGCACAAGGGAAATTTTCCTGAACAGAACACCAAGAGCTTATGTTCTCAGATCAATAATTAACAAATGGGACCTCATAAAATTGTGAAGCTTCTATAAGGCAAAGAACACTGTCAATAGGACAAAATGGCAACCAACAGATTGGGAAAAGATCTTTACCAACCCTACATACTATGGAGGGCTAATTTCCAATATATACAAAGAACTCAAAAATTAGACTCCAAAGAACCAAATAATCCTATTAAAACTGGGGTACAGAGCTAGACAAGAAGTTCTCAACTCAGGAATACCGAATGGCTGAGAAGCACCTTAAGAAATGTTCAACATCCTTAGTCATCAGGGAAATGCAAATCAAAACAACTCTGAGGTTCCACCTAACACCAGTTAGAATGGCTAAGATCAAAAGCTCAGATGACAGCAGATGCTGGTGAGGATATGGAGAAAGAGGAACACTTCTCCATTGTTGGGATTTCAAGCTAGTACATCCACTCTGGAAATCAGCCTGGTGGTTCCCCAAAAAATTGGACATAGTATTACCTGAGGACCCAGCAATACCACTCCTGGGTATATACCCAGTAGATGTTCCAACATATAACAAGAACACATGCTCCACTATGTTCATAGCAGCCTTATTTATAACAGCCAGAAGCTGGAAAGAACCCAAATGTCCCTCAACAGAGGAGTGGATACAGAATGTGGTACATTTACACAATGGTACTCAGCTATTAAAAACAATGACCTTATGAAATTCTTAGGCAAATGGATGGAACTAGAAAATATCATCCTAAGTAAGGTAGCCCAATCACAAAAGAACACACATGGTATGCACTCACTAATAAATGGACACTAGCCCAAAAGCTCAAAATACCCAAGATACAATTCACAGACCACTTGAAGCTCAAGAAGGAAGAACAAAGTGTGGATATTTTGGTCCTTCTTAGAAAGGGAAACAAAATACTCATGGTAGGAGATACAGAGACAAAGTGTGGAGCAGAGACTAAAGGAAAGGCCATGCAAAGAGTGCTTCATCTGGCATCCATTCCATAGACAGTCACCAAACCCAGACACTATTGTGGATGCCAGCATACTTGCTGACAGGAACCTGATATAGCTGTCTCCTGAGAGGCCCTGACAGAGTCTGGCAAATACAGAGGCAGATGCTCTCAGCCAACCATTGGACTGAGCATGGGGTTCTAACGGAAGAGTTAGAGAAAGGACTGAAGAAGTTGAAGGGTTTGCAGCCCCATAGGAGGAACAATAGTATCAACCAAACAGACCCCCAAGAGCTCCCAGGAACTAAACCACCAACCAAAGATTACTCATAGAGCAATCCATGGCTCCAGTCACACACATATGTAGCAGAGGATAGCCTTGTTGTACATCAATGGGAGGAGAGGCCCTTGGTCCTGTGAAGGCTCAATGCCCCAGTGTAGGGGAAGGCCAGGGTAAGGATGTGTGTGGGGGATGGGGAACACCCTCATAGAAGCAAGGGGACGGCATAGGGGGTTTTCAGAAGGGAAATCAGGAAAGGGAATAACATTTGAAGTGTAAATAAAGTATCTAATAAAAAATAATAACTATCTTCTTAAAATATTTAAATTTTAAATTTCAGAATTCAGAGATTTTAAAATTCAGAAGAGCATAGAAAGATGTTCTACAGACTCTAAAAGACCATAGATGCCAGCACAGACTACTATACCAAGCAAAAGTTTCAATCATAATGATAAAAACCAAATTCACGCAACATCTGAATACAAATCCAGGGCTATATACAGTCCTATTAGGAAAACTCCAACCTAAGGTTAATAGCATTCAAGAAAACACAAGTCAATAAATAATCCCAAAGCTGCAAATAAACAGAGATGAAATACACATATACTACAACTGCAAATTTATAGGAGTAACAAATACTATTCACCGATATCTCAACATCAGTGGTATTACTTCCTCAATAAAAAGAGACAGACTAACAGAATGGATGCCAAAAGAGAATCCATCCTTTGATGACCTCCCAATGACATTCCTTATATCAAGGACAGACAACACTGCAGGATAAAAGGGTGGTCAAAGATATTCTAAGCTCTGAGACAAAAAACAAAAAACAAAAAAACAAGCTGGTGTAGCCATTTTCTGTAGACTAATCCAAAGACATAAGAAAATACAATGTGTGTGTGTGTGTGTGTGTGTGTGTGTGTGTGTGTGTGTATGTATGTATGTATGTATGTATGTATGTATGTATGTATGTATGGAAAAATTCACCCAAAAGACATTGCACTTTTTACTATCTATACAACATAGCAAAGGGCACCCAAGCTAAGAAAAAGAGAAAAAACAAATGAATCACCTCTAAAGCTTAAATCATAAGCTGACCCTAGCAAACTAATAATGGAAGACTTCAGTTCACTAATGTTCTGGATGATAGGTCATCCAAAGAAAAGCTAAACAAAGAAACTCTAGAACTGACATAACAGACCAAATGGATGTAGCAAATTATAGAAGATACACCCTAAAACAAATAATACTTCCTCTTCTTATCAGCTCTTAGAACGTTCTCCAAATTAGACCATTTCTAATCATTCCATTGTTTACATCTCAAATGATATTCCACTTCCCAGTTATCCTCTCTAACAACCCTCCATCCCATGATATCCTGCTTCCCGGCTACCCCTCCACCATACCTCCATTCCACATATGCCCTATCCCCTCCCTTTTGCCTGTATGAGAGTGCTCACCTACCCACCCACACTTTACCACCCCACTGCTCCAGCATCCCCCTACTCTAGGGCATCAAACCTCCCCAGGACCAAGGGCCTCCCCCTGTGTTGCTGTCTGCTACATATGTATCTGGAGCCAAAGATCCCTTTAGGTACACTCCTTGGTTGGTGGTCTAGTCTCTGGGAGAACTGGGTGGCCAGGCCAGCCTATGTTGTTCTTCCAGTGAGGTTGCAATCTCCCTTTGCTCCTCCAGTCCTTCTGCCAGCTCCCCCACCAGGTTCCCTGAGTACAGCCTGATGGTTGGCTCCAAGCATCCACCTCTCCTTTTATCAGTTGCTGGCCTGACCTCCCCAGGAACAGCCACACTTAGTTCCTGTCAGTAAGTGCCTCTTGCCCACGGCAACAGTGTTGAATTTGGTGTCTGCAGACATGGTGGATCTCCAAGTATGGCCATTCCCTGGTTGGTCCTTCCTTCAGTCTCAGTTCCATTTTTTGTCCCTGTTCTTCCTTTGGACAGGAACATTTCTGGGTTAAAAATACTTTGAGATGGGTGGGTTGCTCCATGCCTCAACCGGAGGCTGTGCCTATCTACTAGAAATGGTCTCCACAGGTTTTACTGCTCCCTTTGTTCCCTTCTTTGGAAATTAAGTTAATCCCATTGGGTCCTGGGAACCTCACACATCTCTTGTGTCTGGGACCCTTCAGTGGCTATCCCCAGTTCCTTATCCCCCCTGCTATTTTTATTTGATTTCCTGACTCTCTGTATCTCTCTCACATCACTGATGCTGCCACCCTTATTTCCTCATCCCCCTTTCTCATTCCCTCATTCTCTCCTTCTATCTCCCACAATTGTCCTGTTCCTGCCTCAATGCAGGACTGAAGCATCTACCCCCTGATCTTCCATCCTTCTATGCTCCATATGGTCTCTAGGTTGTAACATAGGCATTGTAAGCTTTTGGGTTAGTATCCACTTATTAGTGAGTACATAACATGTGTGTTCTGTATCTGAGTTTCCTCACCCAGGATGATCTTTTCTTTTCTTTTCTTTTCTTTTCTTTTCTTTTCTTTTCTTTTCTTTTCTTTCCTTTTCTTTATTAGATATTTTATTTATTTATATCTCAAATGTTATCCCCTTTCCAGGTTTCCCCTCTGAAAACTCCCTATCCCACCACCTTCCCCCTGCTTCTATGAGGGTATTGCCCAACCCACCCACTTACTCCATCCTCCCCGTACTGGCATTCCCCTACACTTGGGAAACAAGCCTTCACAGGACCAAGGGCCTCTCCTCCCGTTGATGTCCAACAAGGTCATCCTCTACTACATATGCAGCTGGAGCCATGGGTCCCTCCATGTGTACTCTTTGGTTGGTGGTTTAGTCTCTGGGAGCTCTGGGGGGGGTCCATTTGGTTGATATTGTTCTTCCTATGGGGCTGCAAACCCTTAGGTTCCTTCAGTCCTTTCTCTAACTCCTCCATTGGAGACCCCATGCTCAGTACAATGGTAGGCTGCGAGCATCCACCTCTGTGTCTTATCTGACCATCACAAATTAAAAGTAAATATCAACAACAGAAACCTTATAAAGTCATGAAAACTGAACAACTCTACACTGAGTGTAAAATGGGTGAAGATATGAAATAAGGAAAAATTTAAGAATTTCTAAAACTGAATAAAAATGAATACACAACATTCAAACACTTATGGTACACAATGAAAGTAGTTCTAAGAGGCAAGTCCATATCACTAAGTGCCTTCAGAAAAAAAAAAAGAAAGTAGGAAAGAAGAACAAAAGAAAAAGAAAGGATGAAAGGAAGGAAGGAAGGAAGGAAGGAAGGAAGGAAGGAAGGAAGGAAGGAAGGAAGGAAGGAAGGAGAGCTTTCATAGTAGTGGTTCTCAATATGTGGGTATAAACCCTGGGTGGTTGTCAAACAATCTTCTCACAGAGGCAGCCTAAAACCATGTCACTGTGAATCATAACAGCAGCAAAATTACATTTATGATGTAGCAACAAACATAATTTTGTTGTTGGAGGTCACCACATCATGAGGAACTGTATTAAAAGATGTCAGCATTAGGAAGGAAATCTCACCCAGAAGGAGTAAACAGCAATAAATATTTAAACTCAGGAATGAAATCGATAAAATAGAAATAAAATATCAACAAAAGGAATACCAGGAATTAATGAAATAAAAATTTGGTAATTTGAAAAAATCAGTAATATTGATAAGCCCTTATCCAATTTAAATAAAAGGCTGAAAGAAAAGTTATAAATTAACAATTTAGAGATAAATGGGGGAAGAATAACAGCAGAAACCAAAGAAATTCAGAGAATTATATGGGCATGCTTTAAAAATCTGTACTCCAACAAATTAGAAAGTCTAAAAGGAAATTCATAAATTTCTCAATACATACTGTTTACCAAAAGTAAAGAACTAGTACATAAGTAGTTAAAACAAGACTATAGCCTCCAGTGAAACAAAAGCAGTCATTAAAAACCTCCAGGCCATCATTGAGCATCAATGGGAGGAGAGGCCCTTGGTCCTGAGAAGGCTGGATGACCCAGTGTAGGGGAATGCCAGAGCGGGGAGGAAGGAATAGGTAGGTAGGTTGAGAAGCAACTTTGTAGAAACAGGTGGAGAAGGGATGGGATAAGGGGCTTCTGGAGAGGAAACTGGGAAAGGGGATAACATTTGAAATGCAAATAAAGAAAATTTCCAATAAAAGAAAGAAAAATCTCCCAATTGAGAAAAATTCAGGATCAGGTGGTTTTAATGCCGACTTAAACTAGAAATTCAAATACTTAATGCCAATACTTACCAAATTATCCCATTAAATAGAAAGAAAAGGAACATTGTCCAATTATATGGTTATAAGGTAACCATTATCCTGATACCTAAATCACACAAAAACACAACAAAGTAAGAGAATCAAAGACCAATTTCCCTTATAAACACAGATGAAAAGGTTTTTTTTTTTTCAATAAAATAGCTGCAAAGTAAATTCAGAAACACATCAGAAAAGATCATCTACCATGATCAAGTATACTTCAAATCCAGAGATCCAGGGATGGTTCAACATATGTAAATTGAAAGATACAATCAACCATATTAACACCCTGAAGATGAAAACCACATAATCATCTCATTAAATGTAGAAAAGGCTGTTGACAAAATACACCACCCCTTCATTATTAAAGTCCTGGGACTTAAGGAACATACCTCAATGCAATCAATAAAGACAATTTACAACAATCTCATAGCCAGTATTAACCTCAAAGGAGAGAAACTCAAAGAATTTCCAATAAAATCAGTAACAAAACAAGGCCATCCACTCTATATTCCTGACTCTAAATTTAAAAAAAAAAATAGAGTTTTGGCTCAAGCAATAAGACAATTCAAAGAGATAAAAGGAGTGCAGACAGCAAAGAAAGAAGTCAAAGTAGCTTTATTTGTAGCAGATGAGGTTTTATACATGAAAGATCCTAAACTCTCCACCAGGAAACTACTACAAATTATAGACTTTGAGCAACATAGCCAGATACTAAATTTGCTTAGAAAAATTAGGGTCTCTCCTATGTACATATGCCAAACTGAGAATAAAATCAGGGAAGCAACACCTTTCAAAATAACCTCAAGCTGAATAATATATCTTCGGGTAACTCTAATCAAACAAGTTAAAGACTTTTATGATAAAAGCATTTAAGATGATGAAGAATGAAATTAAAGAAGAGATCATATGGTGGAAAGATCTCCCATGCTCATGGATCAGCAGAGTAAATGTGGTAAGAATGGCTATCCTCGCAACAGCAATCTACGGACTCAGTGCAATCCCCACTAAAACACCAACACAATTCTTCACAGATCTTGAAAGGACAATCTTCACCTTTGCATAAAAAACACAGATACCCAGGATAGTTAAAACAATCCTGAATAATATAAAAATTACTGAGGTATTACAATCCCCAATTTCAAGTTGTAGTACAGAGCTATAGTAATACAAACAAAATGGTATTAGTAGAAAACAGACATGTTGATCAATGAAATTGAAAATGAAGACACACACACAGATAGATAGATGATAGATAGATAGATGATAGATAGATAGATAGATAGATAGATAGATAGATAGATAGATAGATAGATACTTAATTTTTTGTAAAGAAGCTAGAAATACACACTGAACAAATAACATCTTCAACAAACATTGCTGGTCAAATTGGGTAGATATGTGTAGAAGATTTCAAAATGGATCTATATCTATCACCCTACACAAAACTCAACTCCAAAAGAACCAAAGACTTCAATATAAAACCAGAACTATTGAACATGATAGAAGAGAAATTCGGGAATAGACTTGAAGTCTTTGACACAGAAGTCTTTCTGAGCATAACACCATTAGTACAGACACTAAATTGTTCAACAAATAATAAATGGGACCTCATAAAACTGAAAATTTTCTGTATGGCAAAGGGCAATGTTATTCTGACAAAGCAGAAGTTACAGAATGGGAGGAGATTTTTACTAACTATGCATCTGATAGATATATAAATAACTCAAAAAAATAGATATTAAGGAAATAAATAACTCAAACATGGAGCACAGATATAAACAGAGAACTATTAATCTATATGTTAAGAAAAAAAATCTATTCTCAATAAAAAGAAAATCATAGGGTTTACATCCTTAGGGTCAGATTCACTTGTGCCATGAGTGCTTAGTATCACTAAGTCAGGGATTGTGGCCCTGGAGGGCTGCAGGCCAGAGTGGCCAGGATGGAATATAGGTTTTAGTAAGTAGTAACTCAGGAATATCAGAGGGGAGAGTGCGAGCTGCGTGGAGATGTGGGAGTGGCACACCCTTCCATTTGAGAATCCAGACAATTGAGGTGGGTAGTGAGAAATTCTTTGAGGCTGGCAGGTGATTAGAAAGAATTAATCAACTATGTCATGGGCTGCCACGCATGACTCTTCCCTGAAAACTAGTGCTCAGTCTTCTTAAGTTGGTTTCTTTTGAGCAATTTAAATATACAGAAAAATGACAAAGGTGAGCGCAGACTGTACCTTTACTTCTTCTAATGTTTATCTGTTCCAAAACCATAGAAAATTTTTGAAAAATTAAGGGATTAGTACTAGCATGGTATGTTGGAGTTCAAAGTTCACAAATTGCCATTTTTTTCACTAATGGTCTTTATTCGAGGCTCAGGATGACTCCCTAGCATTTACTCAGTAGGACTGCAAATACTTACCTGCTTCACTCTGATGTCTCCGTCTCTCCTTGTTTTGAATACTTACCTGCTTCACTATGGTGTCTCCATCTCTCCTTGTTTTGGAGGGCATTGTCACATTTGAGGTGGACTGGCACTATTACAAAATAACATAGAGATATCACATCCTTCTCATCTTCCAGGTGGTTTTGCATAGGAAACAAAATGATAAAATGTTCAGCTGTGTTCTCTACTCAAGGTGGTAACCACTTACAGATAAATAGCATGTGCTGTTTCAACATGAAAGGTAATCAGCATGACATTTCAGATCTGAGATCTGGATCTGCTGGCAAACACTGTAAAAGCAAAGTGTCACAACACACCCTGGTAGCATAGTTGCCAGGTATTAAAGGAAACATAGTAGCTGAGTCTGGAGGAGCATGTCTGTAATCATAGCTATTTAGGAGAAAGAGCCAGAGAGTTCACAATTTTAAGTTTTCCCTGGAATGAGTCCTGGCAAGGTAGAGTTTGCCAATCATTAGTGAGTTCCTAAGTTTGAGCCCCTGCACTGCAAAAAGAAAACAAGACAATAATGACAAAGCACTAGAATTATTTCTACCTGTAACTTCTAATGAATTTAAGAGTACCCCAAAATAAAGCACCCTTCCTGATTTCCATAAATAATTTCCCCTCCCACAACTTCTCTTAGATCATCTTCACCTAGTTATCAACCCAACCTTGTGTTATCTTATTCCCCCTTCAAAACATAAAAATCAAAACAAAAATATAAAATAAGATGATTAAAATAAGTAAAACACGCACACATACATATATGTATGTATGTATTTATATATATGTTTATATGTGTATATATGTGTGTGTTTCTGTATATATATATAACAGAGAGAGAGAGAGAAAGAGAGAGAGAGAGAGACCCCTTTTTATGTTAGCCAACTTCTGGGAATGAGACTTACACTGGAATGTAGTTGATATCAGTGTAACTGATATCCAGTTACACTCTATTAGAGGAAATGGTTTCATTTTTCCAGTAAGTATGAATCACAGACAGCTTCTTGGTTAGGGGTGGATAAACTTCTCAGTTAGCAGGATTTTTGTCTAGTTTGAACTTAAGCAGTCCTTGTGTATGTTGTAACAATCTCTGTGAATTCATATGTGTATTCATTTGGTTGTGTATTCAAGCTCCTTTAAGTCATTCATCGCCCCTGTTTCTGACCATCTTTCTTCCTCCCTGAGCTTTGAGGGGAGGGGGTTGATAAAGACTTCCCATGTAAGAGTGAGTGTCTCAAAGTCTCTCACTTTCTGATCATTGTCCAGTTTGGAGGCTCTGTTTATTAACATTTACTGAAGGAAGAAACTTCTTTAAGGAGTGTTAAAGAATGCATTGATCTGGGGCCTCAACAAGTGTGGATATGACTATCACTTCTCTCCCTCAGCACCATGGATAGCCCCTTCTGGTACTACAAAAGCTAGTCTCAAACAGGAGACTTTTGAGTCATATTCAGCTTGATTATTCCAAGCCCTGTGTCTAAAATTCATGGTGTCTTAAAAAATAGGGACTTACCTTCTGTTTTTGTGATACAACAAAAAACAATTGTATATACTGTTAGAGCATCAGCCAAAACAGATAAACAAACAACAAAAACTCTCTAAAGGTGATACAAGACAGGCATTAAAATCTGGGTCCCCAATCAGTTAGTGTCATATTGTGATCATATCTCTAGTTTCTCCACTTTACTTGTCCTGGCCTTTGTGCTGGTACAAGGCATCTCAGAACAGTATATCTTAGTGAGAAGGAGATGGTTTTATAGTCTGTAACATATGAGGCAAGATTCAGCATCAGATTACGTACGAGATTTTCAAGGGATATAACACTTCTCGTGATAGTTCCCTTATCTTCTCAAAAAGGAAATAATAATATCTGCCAAGTGTCCTGGGGAATTCTATGTAAATATGAGGGATCTTATAGCACAAAATACTTATGGTCTTCCATTCTTTGCCAGTATTTTTAACTCTATGTTTTATTTAAAATGTCTATATCTATCTTAAAATTATTTTTGCCACAATAATTTGCTTATCTACAAATGTATGCTGCTTAAGTAGTAGTTTAAATGTAAATTTTAATGAATGTTATGAATCAGTGCCTAATTTGCACATTTTCTTAATTACCTGTGGTTTGGAATAATCCATCCAAGATGTTCCCTATTACCCTGGATAATTAAGAGTTGACCTACTTTCAATTTTTGAAGCTCAAATAGAATGAATTCTAGTCGATTTCCTTTCCTAATAAAAAAACACATCATTTATTTAAATAGTCCATCAGACATAATTGGAATGTAAAATCTTGAGATGAAAATTAACTTTGAAAGGTCATACAGTCCAGCTTCTTAACTTGGAAAGACTGTCAAACTAGCTTGATTATGTCCTCCTGACTCTATATCATCCTATTTGTAAAATTCAGAAAAGAATTTGGATCAAGAAGGGCAGTAACCTGTTATTTCCCATCTTCTGAGTCCTTGACCTAAAAAAAAGAACAGTTGCTAATCTTCACAGGTACTAAGGATAATCTAGCCCAGCCCCAAATCTACCCAATTATGAAGGTGCATCATGGATCTATCTATCTATCTATCTATCTATCTATCTATCTATCTATCTATCTATCTATCTATCTACCTATCTATCTATCTATCTCATCCCATTGATGTCCATGTTTTGGGGGTTTTGTTGTTGTTGTTTTTTTTTGTTTTTTTTTTTTTGTTTTTTTTTTTTTTTTTTTTTTTATAATTAGACGGCAATGAGTTCCAGTGATAGATAAGGGACTGTATTTAAGTTATGGGTCATCATTACTTTTAAAGACTGAGAACAACTACCCTCTAGATTTAGCCCCTTTGTGGAAGTGAAGTTTTTCCCACTCAAGTTTTTGTTTTTTCTTTTTGTTAGAGACCTTAAATATAGTAAGGGAGAGAGTGTCTATAAGTCCTTCCTGGGGTTCTTATACCACTCTGAATAATGTATATCTTCTAATGTACCTCTAGGAACTCCTCATCCTGGAAGGTTCTTATGGCTTTACTTACCTCTTTTTATCCATGCCCAGAAAACTGTCTTTATCTATTGTGGGCTCACATTTTAGAACAATGGTGCCCATCTTCTGTTTGTGCCCTCTATACCTACTTACCATCATCTTTGGACTCTATACTTTGTTTTTTATGTAGATATTTTTATTGATTCTTTGTGAATTCCCCATCATACATCCCAATCACACATATCTCTCAGTCCTTTCATATCTAACCTCCACCCTTGTAACCTGTGCCCCACAAAAAATAAAATAAAATAATAAAACACTGTAGAAGCTGCAGTGTTCATAGTGTGTCCCACAGTATATCCTCTAGTCCAAACATCTTACTTGAAAATGTTCATTGCAATGAATCATTTTTCTTGCTCTAAACCTTTGACTTCTGCAACACTATCAATATTGGACCCTCACTGAGAATCCTCTCAGATATTCTACTGTTTTCCTGAGTCATGAAGATTATACAGTCCCTTCAAGTACCCTAGAAGCTCATAGCAGGGTTATATGTTGGTATGGTCTAGCTCAAAGTCCTGGATCTGGGTCTGGGTGGTAGCTGAGTTGGTCAGCCTGCCAGCTGTCTTCTGTGCTCAACAATGGGGCCAGATCTCCTATAATCCAAGGAGGGGAACCACCTATCTCGTGCCTATGCCACCAGTGCCATCTCTATCATTTTGCTGAGGCAAGGGGCAGGGCCAGCTCAGCACAGTGCTTGGACATAAACATGAACTCAAGTGGTAGCCCAGACCAGGGACATTATCACAGACTTTGGTGGCAACATATGCCTCAACCGTCAATACAGATCCCAGCTGTAGCAGAATCATGGCTGCTGTTATAGCATTGGTTTAAATGTCACCATGGGCTCAGGGGCAGCACAGGACACTCAGATAAGTTCGTCCACCATCATCAGAACAGCTTCTGGACCTCAACATTGTCTCAGGAAAGCAGCTCATACCATGGACATCCAAATGGCTTTCAGTGGCAACACAGACAACAGACATCAGCAAAGACCCTAGCTACAGTAGGACCATAGACCCAGACATTGCCCTAGGGAGTTTAGAGGTCAGGTGAGGTATAGGGTGCAGACGTCCATGTGGAGACAGGGGAGGAGGTAGGGATATGGAATAGTCGGAGAATGGTGGGGGTGAGGAGAGGGAAATAAAATATGTAGTGTAAAAATTAATAATAATTAATTCATTAAAAGAATTTGGCAAAAGAACCACGTAGCCAACCCACAAAAATACTATAAATCATATGTTATTTTAAGCCACCAATTTTGTGGTGTTATTTCTTAAAAATGGTGATATTTCTCACCAACTAAAAATCTGACTATACCATGACTAGCTTGGAAGTACCAGGATGTTCTTCAATGTTCTCTTTGTACTTCTACCTTGAGCCACTAGTCTCACTCCAACACAGCATAGGAAGTGTTCCCTTCAAACAGGAGCCATAGCATACCGGTCCTTTGATGCAAATACACACAAACTCTTATTTCATTGAGAAAACCCCATATGGCACCACATATCTTAGAGATACAACCATGAGTCTTTGTGTTTTACTTTGCTGTCTCTTGCCATTGTCCTTCGGCCATAGTAGCTCCTGCAGCCACCTCTGACCATGCTATATGGGTACCTGCCTTCCCATTATACTGACTGCTTCCTCTGCTGCAACTTTCTTGGCTCTTTGCTTGACTGTGACCTTTTCAATGAAGCCTGCCCTGACTACTTTATCTAAAATTGTACTTTGTATCCTTCCCAGGATTCCCGATCACCTATACCCTTCCTATATCTTTTATTAGCTTATATACAGAAGAATAGTCTATTTGTTATGTTTATTATTTTTTAGATTTCAATCTACTTTACTTATTATTGCATTTCAGTCTCCCGGAACTGTGCCTGGCATACAAAAGTTACAGGACATTTATTGAATTTATACTTATTATGAACAGAATCATTGTGATCTTTGGCAATCTATTTCAAAGTTTAGCAGATCTTGTGAGTTTTCAGAAACTCTATGAATATATTTATGGTTTGAAATGAACTGTAATCATTTTGACAAATGGTATAGAAAATATGTATGCCCAGTTATAGTATTCGTCAAACTTTGTGTTAATCAAAGCAGTCTCGGTATGGCTATAGATTGAAGCACTGCAACAATTTCTTCCCCTTTCTTCTCCACACTTTCGTTTCTAAAGTTATTCAGTCCATCAAACTTTCTTAAGTATTTCCTATAGACTAACCTGGATCCATTGTATTACCCCTAGCTCAGTGCCTATAAGCAATTAACTTGCAGAAGCAGAGGCCATGAAGAAAAAACAGGAAATGAGAAACAGCACCTGAATCCAGCAGAGACAATGCAAATTCCCAGAATACTGGTGTACTGGCTATTTTTGTGTCAACTTGACACAGCTGGAGTTATCACAGAGAAAGGAGCTTCAGTTGAGGAAATGCATCCATGAGATCCAACTGTAAGGCATTTTCTCAATTAGTGATCAAGGGGGAAAGGCCCCTTGTGGGTGGGACCATCCCTGGGCTGGTAGTCTTGGGTTCTATAAGAGAGCAGGCTGAGCACGCCAGGGGAGGCAAGCCAGTAAAGAACATCCCTCCATGGCCTCTGCACCAGCTCCTGCTTTCTGACCTGCTTGAGTTCCAGTCCTGACTTCCTTTGGTGATGAACAGCAGTATGGAAGTGTAAGCCGAATAAACCCTTTCCTCCCCAACTTGCTTCTTGGTCATGATGTTTGTGCAGGAATAGAAACCCTGACTAAGACAAATTGGTACCAGCAGAGTGGGGTATTCCTGTGACAACCTGACCATGTTTTGGGGAGGACTGTGGAAGGACTTTGGAACTTTGGGTTTGAAGAGCCATTTGTTGTTAAGAGCTCTGTCAGATGTTGTGTAGGAGCTTGGAAGATAATGTTGAGAACAGTGCAGAAGATGGAGGCCTGGTTTGTGAAATTTCAGAGGGAAAATTAAAGACACTCTTCAGGGCCATTGCTGTTTTTATTGTGAAGATTTTGTAGTTCTGGTTAGCTGGGGCTGAAGAATCAGCTGTGATTAACAAGATACCAGAACTACTAAAGCAAAAACTTTGCATTACTGGGACTATTGATGCTGGTTAGCTGGAGCTAAGAAATTAGCGGTGATTAAGAAGAGACTAGCATCATTAAGGTGACATCTTCTGGGAAGTGTTTTCTGAAAGCACAAAGAGGCTGTGTTCCAGAGATAGGCAAGGTTGTACTCCTTCTGCAGCGGGACTTGGTAACGTGTAAGGGTCACCCAGGTGGTACTGGTTTTGAAGGCATGAAGGGGTCATGCAGAGCAGCTGAGGCTCCGCACTGTGAGAGGCCATGGAAGGCCATTGGTGAAGGTGCAGCCTCAGTTGTAATTGAAAGCCCAGGACTGAAGGGGTCATGCAGTGTTTTGGAGATGCCAGTACCATGAGATGACCACCAAGAGCAGCAGCAGCAGTGGAGTACAGGCATCTGGAGCCCAGAGGACGATGTGTGTGCTACAAAGGGCATGGCTGGAGAAGTGACCCAAGCCCTTGGAGGAGCCCAGAAGATCGTGAGTTGGATCCCAGACGTTGGACGGTTGGAGATTGAATTTTGCTTTGATTGTGACTGTGCCCTGATATTTTCCCCCTTGAAGGAAGAAACTGTTTTAGTGGAACCCACAGTTAAGAGACTTTTAATTGTAAAAAGACTTTGGATTTTAAAAGAGATGTATATTTTAAAGAGATTGAAATTTTAAGAATATGTAAAGACTGTGGGACTTTTAAAGTTATTTAGATCTTGGGGATGAGTAAGAATGTAAGGGTTGAGGCTTACTAGTGATGTGTTTGTGTGTCAAGTTGACAAGGGGTCAATTGTACTGGCTATTTTTGTGTCAACTTGACACAGCTGGAGTTATCACAGAGAAAGGAGCTTCAGTTGAGGAAATGCCTCCATGAGATCCAACTGTAAGGCATTTTCTCAATTAGTGATCAAGGGGGAAAGGCCCCTTGTGGGTGGGACCATCCCTGGGCTGGTAGTCTTGGGTTCTATAAGAGAGCAGGCTGAGCACGCCAGGGGAGGCAAGCCAGTAAAGAACATCCCTCCATGGCCTCTGCACCAGCTCCTGCTTTCTGACCTGCTTGAGTTCCAGTCCTGACTTCCTTTGGTGATGAACAGCAGTATGGAAGTGTAAGCCGAATAAACCCTTTCCTCCCCAACTTGCTTCTTGGTCATGATGTTTGTGCAGGAATAGAAACCCTGACTAAGACAAATGGTAAATAGAAATAACCAGAAGGAACCAGCAGTGATTCAAATGCTTATTATGACTTCATAAGGATAAGCAAACAAACAAAAGCAACAACAACAACAAAACCCAACAAACAAGAAGGAGAGAGAGAGAGACAGAGAGAGACAGAGAGAGAGACAGAGACGAGACAGAGACAGAGAGAACAAGAAAGGAAACAGTAGCAACTCATGCTTGTAATTCCAGCTCCTAGGAGATAGAAGTTCAGGGCTAGTCTGGTCTACATAGTAAGTTCCAGGCTAGATAGTGTTAAAAAGATAGGCTTTATCTCAAGTAAAATAAAACAAAGCACAAAATACAATGACCATCAATATCATGAAGCTGATTGGCTGACTTGACAATATAGAAAATGGAGAAGGAAATTTTATAAAATGTTTACAAAATTGTTGGAGGATGAAATATTAGAGGAAAAAAAAGAAAAAAAGAAAAGAAAAGAAACTGAAGAAGGAATGCAATTACAATAAACACCTACTAAGTGCTGACATAATTATGATGAAAATAACTCCTTAATTACAAATCTTTAGGGCAAATGGCATACTTAACGATGAATGTTGAAGCCATTCTTGTGAAATTGCAAAGGAGACATGCTTAGATGCTTCACCACCTACTAAGGTTGGAATTGGATATGCTAGCTAGAGTTGCAGGGAATGGATAAAAGGGTATAAAATTACAAGTAGTTTGTACTGCCATTGTCTACAAATAGCATAGCTTTGTCTTTAGAAATAGAATCGTATTATTTCATATTTGCCTAAAATTACATACAAGACATATGAGTAATTCACGATATTTATGTGAATATATATATGATACATATACATATATATGTATATATACATATGGCATAACTTTTTGATATGAGATATATTTTGGGTGAGAAGATTCTGACAAGAATCATACATTGATAACCCAGTACCAGACACAAGAGATCTCATTTTAAATAGTTGGTCAGGGTGGTCCACATGACACTCAGAACAATATACCCTAGTTCTATGGCCCTTGGTTACCTCTCAGAGGTTAAATGTGAGCTCCTATTACTGAAGACAAAGCACACTTAGGATACAGGACTTAGATTATTCAAGATGGTTCTTACCGAAAAACCTTTCCTCCTACAGTATCCTAGTACCTAAGTTTTCCCCAGTACCAGAAAGTGTTATGCAAGCTGCCAAGGGAGGAAGGCAAAGAGTGCTGCCCAGCTGGAACATCTGCAAACCACAACAATAACCAGCTGAGCAAGATATCCATAAAGGTGCAACAGTGCACGGATACGTTGATGGTACCTAAAATCTTTCTAAGTGGACTTAAAGCGTATAGAGCAAGCAAGAACTCTTGCTTGATACTAGAAACAAGCCTACCAGCCAAGGAACTGATGTGGTCATGGATATTAATAGAGAATCTACTACTTCCACTTTCCTAGACCAGCATAAATCCTAAAAATATTCTAATCTTATCCAAAGAACCTTCTTTTTACAACAAATGGAAACCATTAACCACAACTGGGTAAAATGCACAGATCATTGAGTTGTGAGACCCACCCCACTCCTCCAGCCTCACTGAACACATTTTTAGCACAGCTTCTGAACCTATGGCTTTGGGAACTAGACAAAAAGGGGACAGAAAAAATAAAATAAAAGGAAGAACACCAGGAAGTCTGTTGTGAACCTTCTTTCCTAGAATTGGTTGAATAAACAATACCTGAACAATGACAATATCATATTAATATACATACTAATAGAGATGCTTGCAAGTCTTCAGGGCTCTCACTCATAGACAAGGAACTAGGAGCAACTATTAAGTACTAAGATAGGGAAAAGTACTGTCTCCGGAGGACGAGTTCTGAATTGGATACTGAAATGGTCAGTATAAAGAACATGTACACACAAACAACAAAAACGGATTCAGCAGTTTGTATTTGCCTATTTATGTATGTAGACTATGTACATATAAATGTATAAATGCAATATAACTAATCAAAGAAAAGGCCATCAATTTAAGAAGGGGCACACTGGTGAAGTTGGAGGGAGGGAACATGGGAAGAACTAGAGGAAGTAAAAGGACAAGGAAGTTACATAATTGTATTTTAATTTAAAATATATTATAAAAGAAAATTTTTAATGTCTATAGGTAACATAATAGTATTAACAGATCAATTTAGAAGTCCCTTTACTTAAATTTCTATATAAAATAAATCATATTTTCCTTTTTATTGGTTATTTTATTTATTTACATCTCAAATGCTATCCCCTTTCTTGGTTTCCCCACCAAAAATCCCCTATCCCATGCCCCCTCCCCTCTGATTCTATGAAGGTGCACCCTGTACCCACCCACCCACACACCCCCACTCCCACCTCACCACCCTAGCATTTCCCTATGCTAGGGCATCATGATTTCGCAGGACCAATGGCCCCTCCCATTGATGCCCTACAAGACCATCCTCTGCTACATAAGCAGTTGGAGTCATGGGTCCCTCCATATGTATTCTTTGGTTTATGGTTTAGTCCCTAGGGTATCTGGAAGGTCTGGTTGATTGATACTGTTGTTCTTCCCATGGGGTTGCAAACCCCTTCAGCTGCAATTCTATTCCATTGATCTACCTGCCTCTCTCAGTACCAATACCATGTGGTTTTTATCACTGTTGCTCTGTATTGAAGTTTGAGGTTGGGGGTGTTGATTCCCCCAGAAGACTGTAACCAAGTAAGTGTAAGTTCTGTACAAGAACTTCAAGTCTCTGAAGAAAGAAGCTGAAGAAGACCTCAGAAAATGGAAAGATTTCCCATGCTCATGGATTGGGAGGATTAACATCATAAAAATGGCCATCATATCAAATCAATCTACAGATTCAATGCAACCCTACCAAAATTCCTGCTCAATTCTTCACAGAGATAGAAAGAACAATTCTCAAATTCACTTGGAACGATAAAAAACCCAGGATAGTGAAAACTATTCTCAACAATAAATCATATTTTCACATGAGAGTAATAAAAATGTTTTCTTAAATTTAAATTTTTAATTTAAAACTAGAAATAAATCCAAAGGAAGTTATAATAGTATTCTATATAGAATATATTCATGAGAAGAATAAAAACCATTTATACAGGTGTATAACATTTCACAACTGAAATTTTAAAAAGTCAGCTTGTAAATTTTGATATAGCCTCAAATGCTCTAATATTTAAATTACAGTCTAGTTAAAATCTCTGTGTACATTTTTTTGTCAATTAAATTCAAAATAAATATGAACTTTAAAGTACCTAGAACTACACTAAAGAAAAACATTCAAAAGAATAGGAAGTCTCTGAGATAGAAAGACTTAATTTTAAATCTTGATAGTTAAGGCAGTTTGGGATAGATGCAAAGATAAACAAAAAGAAAAACTAAGACAACTAAAGTCTAGAAACAGACCCACAGATGTTGCCATCTGCTATTCAACAACAACAACAAAAATGCAGTAGAAGGGGAAATTCTACCCAATGAAGGATGCTGGTGCAGTGCTAACTTGAAGTTTCTTTTTATTTTAAAAAATCTACAGAATCAAAAGGACCAACTGAGAGGCTGCTTTCGTGTATGAGACCTGTTACAGACAACTGTATCTCAGGCACACAGCAGGCAGGTATATGTCCTCAGGAAAACTTATTTTCGGGGATTCCTTTCTTTATCACTAGCAAAAAATGACTGTGCACATTGGACACACTCTAAGAGGAGAAGCTTGTGTCTCTGGAGGTATTTAGGTGGGGAATCACACCAGTTCTGACTGTTTCTCTCTCTCTCTCTCTCTCTCTCTCTCTCTCTCTCTCTCTCTCTCTCTCTCTCTCTATCTATCTATCTATCTCAGGTTTCCATGGTTCCTAATGATACTAAAGGAGAAACTACCTCCTCTATTACCTCTTAGAATGACATTTAAAAGTAAGCATGTTCCAAATCTATACTGCTGAAGCTTATAAGTAGGCCTTTTAAAAACTAATTTCAACTTAATTTTTATACTATCCTTTGCTGTTATTTAAGCCATATATTGATATAATGAATACCCCTTTCAATCCAAAGTTAAGGCTCAAAGGAGACTGGTTTCTGTCCTTAAATTCCCTTGAAGTTTCCCATCAGGCTAAACACTATTATGAGCATTTATCAAAGGAAATACTGTCTTCAAAGAAGTATAATCTATAGACCTCTGACTTTTGGCCATACAAATTCATAAATTAACTCTGAGACCTTCTTGAATCTCTGTATATTTCTAGTTCTAATGCCTAGCACAATGTTCTGCCCCCTACAGGCATTCAGTGGGTGTTAATGAAATTGAATTGAAATTTAATTCAAAGCCTTTGGGGAAACTACGTTTTTCACTTTCTAGTAGCTGTTTGCTTTACACCAAGGAGCCTTTTCCCTACGTGTACTAAATTTAACTTTAGAACTTTATGTTTAAAAGGATCAAAGCAATTCAATGAACAGCTTGAAAAGGATGAAAACAGTCTCCAGTGACAATCATACACTTTGGGACCTGGCCAATAATTCTCCCAAAATGGGAAATTCTAATGAATAATCATTTATGTCCTTAGCATAGTGTAGTCATCAAAATAGCATCACTTTTAAAAATATGTACTAAAGGATGTGTCATTGATTCACAGAAAGTTTCTCAAGGGTATATTCAAGAAGCCCTGTGCTACAAAGTGCATTATAAAAATCAGTAAGTATTCAAATTATTTGCAGCCCTTTTGTTGAGTAACAGTTTCCTCCCAGACTGAAACATCCCATTCTGCAGAAGAACTCATTAAGAAAGCAAATAACTCAAAATAACTTTGGGAGGTTCCTGAAACTTACCAGATTTATTAGGTTCCTCCTTCCCCAGGAGTACATAAATAACAGAGATGATTTATTGTCACTTTATAAGACAAAATAAGTTACAAAGACTCTCAGAGAAGCCCAGCTTCCTAGAAGAAATAGGAACCAGGAAAACAGCCTGAAAGCAGCAGAGACTAGCTAAACAGCTAAAAGAAACACCTGCAGCTCAGTTGCCTGAAAGAGGCACAGACCTACTAAGCCACATGGCAAGGCACTCTCCAGGCTAGTGCCCTTCCTGAAGGCTGTATAGGTGATTCTGCATCTACAGCTTTTGTGAATGGTTACCCATGCTGGGGAGGGCTCTGGTGATGCAGCAGTCTTTGAGTCATTTCTGGTCTTGTAAGAAACCTCACACACACACGTTTTCTTAAGTAACTGCAATAAAGCTCACAGGCTCACCAAGTTAGACTTTGGTGGTATCCATAATTTGCTTTATCATCAGTTCTTTATCTGGGGCAATTACATAGGTATGTGCCTGTGTGTGTGTGTGTGTGTGTGTGTGTGTGTGTGTGTGTGTGTGTTCCCAAGAAAAGTCTATTACACACCTTTACAAATGGTACAGAGACTTATTAGTCATCTGATTTTGCCCACGTTTTTAATTTTTCATTTTGATGAACAGCTATATCATTTCCATCCCATCTATCATCTTCCTCAGAATGCTGAAGATAAAGTGGAACTGGAAAGAGAAGCTTGAATGATTCGTAGGAATGTTGAGGAAGACAAGTTCTTCCCCAGGATTTCCTATTTTCCTTTAATGGAGCCTCAGGGATCTTCTTCACTACTTCAATCTGGAAGAGAGGCAAAGGAAAATATTCTTAATTGGAGGGACAGAAATTTTTTGACCCTAATAACATGTAGATACGGAGATGTATACTTCTTATATGTAGATATAAGAAATTACTTACAGAGGCTTTCTGAACTCATATCTATATTAAAGCTTAAAATAAAAATATAATAGACTTAGCACTCTTACATTCACATACTCAGAAGACAACAACAAAGCCATAAAAATTTATACTTAATTCTTGCATGGTATGACTTACAAAAGGAATAGAAAAATATTCCAACTACTTCTATAGAAGTACTCATGGATATAACAGAAAAAAAAAAACAGAAAATGTACACAGGAAGAAAGAAAGGAAGGAAGGAAGGAAGGAAGGAAGGAAGGAAGGAAGGAAGGAAGGAAGGGAGGGAGGGAGGGAGGGAGGGAGGGAGAGAGAGAGAGAGAGAGAGAGAGAGAGAGAGAGAGAGAGAAAGAGGAGGGAGAGAGAGAGAGAGGAGAGAGAGAGAGAGAAAGAAAGAAAGAAAGAAAGAAAGAAAGAAAGAAAGAAAGAAAGAAAGAAAGAAAGAAAGAAAGAAAGAAAGAAAGAAAGAAAGAAGAGGGAGAGAGAGAGAGAGAGGAAGGAAGGAAGGAAGGAAGGAAGGAAGGAAGGAAGGAAGGAAGGAAGGAAGGAAGGAAGGAAGGAAGGAAGGAAGGAAAGACACACAGTGAAATGGCTCCAAACTCTTAGCAGCCTCTCTTCTCCTAAGTATGACAAAAGCAAGCCTCCCAAAAAAATCTGGTTTCCAAACTATTAGTGACTACCTTGTATTTTTAAAATATTTGAATGAAAATTAATTACATACTTAATTAGTTACATAATATGTTATATGTAAACTTGATTAGTTAAATCTGTATTAAATATCTCTGGGGTCCTTTTCTGTGCTGGCTACTTCTCTCAGAAGGTCTTTGGTGATGTATGTTTTCTGGGCTTGTACTTTGTGTTTTATCCTTCCATAGTAATTTAGAGCTTACTCTGGGTTTATAATGGGAGTGATGGTATATTACTTCTGAGACTCAATTTTAAAATGAACTTTATAAACCCTGTTATGTGAGGTAATGTTTCTCCCAGAAGTCATAGTTTATCAAACAAAGAGTCTAGTGCCAGTTATAAGACACCTCTCTTTCAAGTTGTTGTCACTGTGTCCCCAAATCAATATAGGCTATTACAATTGTTCTTAGTTGCCCACAAAACGTGACTGTAAGACCCTACTGCTGAAGACAACACAGACTTTGGCAACAGTAGATGGAGAAATCAAACTGGTACTAACGTGAGAGAGACTTTCTTACTAGCTGCTCTTCACAGTACTAGAAGGTGATATGCAAATTGCTGAGGGAGAAAACTCATCAGCAGTCTTATTAACCCTGCAAGCTACAATAATGACTGGCTTTGCATGACAGAGCCACTGTTGTAATATGGCATTAATGAAATGGAGTTAGCCAAAAGTCTTCACTTTGGATTCGAGGAGGCATGAATGATAGAAAGAACTTCATAATTTGTTTTTAAACTTTACCAAGAATCTGTTGATAGATATGCTCTGTGCCTTAGGGGAAAATCTAGTACTCTTATTTTGCTAAATGAATATGGCCTCAAACTGCCTTCTAAAGACTTATCTCTATACCCATGGATTAGTGAAGCTTTCACCCCTCATCCAAACATATATATAGATATAATTTTATTTATACATATACTCAATACCTTCCCAATGAGAGAGTCCCCTTCTGGCTGCCTTTGGACTAAGATGTAGATATCTTGACTCCTCCAGCACCATGTCTGCCTATATGTTGCCATGCTTCCCATTATGATGGTAATGATCTAAACCTCTGAAACTGTAATCCAGCCCCAATTAAATATTTGCCTTTTGTATAAGAGTTGTTGTGGTTATAATGTCTCTTCACAGTACTGGAAACCCAAATTAAGACAGATGTTGGTACCAGGAGAAGGGTATTGCTGTGATAGGCCAGAGAGTGCTTTTGTTTGGAGGAATGTGGATTTGGGGGCTTTGGATGAGGAAAACAGATGTCTAAGTGGAGCTTAATGACACATGATAGTAGAAACATGAAAGACATTCATGCTGAAGATGATTAAACTGTGGGGGTGTGTCTCAAGAGTTTTCAAAGGAGAATTTTAATATGTTACTTAGAGATAGTTCTTGTGATAATTTGGAAAAGAAATCAGGTTGCTTTTGCCCTTGTTTGAAGAATCTGCCTGTGGCTAAAGTGAAGAAATTTAGGTTAATTTCATTGGCAAAGCAAATCTCAAAACAGTCTAGCATAGACTCTGTTCTGTGGTTCACTCTTATAAACTAAAATCTTATGGTCTTATGTTCTGATCAAGCATAGTAAGCTGAGAAAGGAAAAATACAAAATGTATGGTTCAAGAGTTGAAGGAGCACCAGGAAATAGAATGGAGCTAAATCCTGTGTTCAAGGAGATAAACCAATTAAAGATATTAAATAGAATTAAGGAATTGGTCATCTCAGGTCAAGATTCCACAATGATGCTAAGCTTACATCTTGTGAAAAGGATGTTCCCCAAGGAACATTGCCAAGTATTCTAAATTTACTATCTGTGTATGATTATACAAGAAAAGTGGCATCATGTTAACATTATTATGACCTAGTTATTGTTTTCGTTTGGGCATAAGGAAATATGATTGTGTATCAAGTTGACAAGGGTTGGATTATGATGGCTGTTCTTGGTTGTCAACTTGACTATATATGGAATGAACTACAGTTCAGAAATAGAGGGCTGCCAAGAGCAAGCCTTGGCTAGGTTTAGGTTCCTGAGAGAAAGGGTGTTTGAGAGTGTTGAAACACTTAAACACAGAGTTAAATGGTGGGTCCAAGCTGGCAGCTTGTGCTTAACGTGGCTCTCTAGAGAGCTCTCTAGATTGGTCATGGCTCTGTAGTCTTCTGGGGACAGCTTTTCAGATTGCTTCTCTCTCTCTCTCTCTCTCTCTCTCTCTCTCTCTCTCTCTCTCTCTGTGTGTGTGTGTGTGTGTGTGCTCTGATCTGCTCTAGACAGCTTTTTTTTTAATTTTTTTTATTATGTATTTTCCTCAATTACATTTCCAATGCTATCCCAAAAGTACCCCATACCCTCCCCCTCACTTCCCTACCCACCCATTCCCATTTTTTTGGCCCTGGTGTGTTCCCCTGTACTGGGGCATATAAAGTTTGCATGTCCATTGGGCCTCTCTTTCCAGTGATGGCCAACTAGGCCATCTTTTGATACATATGCAGCTAGAGTCAAGAGCTCCGGGGTACTGGTTAGTTCTTGCTAATCTAAAATACTCTCTGGTTCAGACAGCTTGCTTTCTACATGAAGCAGCTTTCTCTGGTTCAGACAGCTCTCTTTGCTAGTAAAAGTTTTAAAAGCTCTCTGGATAACTCGTGGGTTTTCTGACCAAAGTCAGAAAGGCTTCTATAAAAAAAAAAAAAAAAAAACTCAGATCTTCTAAAATTCTAAAAGTAATTCTTGAGCTTTCTAATCAAAATTAGAAACCAAGAAAAAAATTCTAAAAAAGCTATGTTTGTTCTTCATACAGCCTTCTCTGTCTGGATAGCTGCTAGAGAACATTCTAAAAGAGCTGTGTCAGCTCTCCAAGTCATTCTTGGGAGGTCAGAAATCCTGTTATAAAAAACAATTCTAAAAGAGTTATATAAATTTCTAAACAAGCTGTGGTTTGCTCTACATGGATTTTCCAACAAAAATCAGAAATCCTGGTAGAAAAAATAAATTCTTGTGAATTTTTCTAAAAGATTTGTGTTTGCTCTCCAGAGATCTCCAGACTGTTCAGCTCTCACTTGAGGAAAAAATTATAAAGAGGTTTTTATTTTTTTTCTTTCTGATGGCTCATCTTATGTAGACCAAATGCAAAGTTTTTTTATTTATATATCAACTTCGTTATTTATTCCAGATTCCCTCTTGAGGATCCCAGGAATCAGCAGCATTCCATGATTCCATGACATTAGCCACTTGATATTTAGGAAGAGACAGCAAACACAAACACAGACAATAAGATAGCTGGGTGTGACACCACCCCATAGTTACCATTCTGACCATGCCTAGATCTAAATTCACTCTGTCTTAAGCTGATCTTGAACTCAGGAATCTGACTACAATTTTATCTGCTTGTCTTAGTTTCTTTCTGACAAACTGGCTCATATTGTAGCTGCCTCTGTTCCTTTAGATCTGTGAAGCTCTTTATACAATTCATATTGCATCCTTATACTTTTTCATAGTTGGGAAATTATATATTTTTGAAACTCATGCTTTTAGAGTTCTTTTCCACAGCCATAAGAGCTGTCCTGAATGTCCTAGCATTTACCATTTTGTTGAGATATTAGCCACACCTTCACCACCTGGACTTGTGCTGTCTCTGATTACCATGGAGTGATTAATGTTAACAGGGAAGTTATTCCTCATAAGAGAAACATGAAAATATGTACATTATTACACAAACAAGCCTTATGCCCACAGCAACCATCAACAATCATGGAGGCTCACACCTTGCTGCCTCTGTTCCAGGGGCAGGAAACCATGTCCTTTACATACCCATGCAGAACTCAGCAGGGGTCATACCCATGATCCTGATCTTGAGACAGGATGACAACTTGCCTTTGATCCATATCTTGAGGCATAGTGGCCATACTAATAAAGTTCTATAATAAAAAGAAATTAAAACCTTAGGTACAAGTGTGAAAGCACATACCTTTAATCCCAGAAGAAGCCTTTAACCTCAGCACTTAGAAGACAGAAGCATGAACTTCTCTGAGTTCATAACCATCCTGGTCTACTGAACAAGTTCCAGGATAGCCAAGCTTAGGCAGTGAAGGAAATCATGGAAAATAGACAGCTGGTAAAGATATACTTGAACAAGCAGACAGTGTTCCAGCCCCAGCAAGCAGCAGAACTTGGCAGTTTGGCCACATGGTTCTGGATTTAGAATCATGGATAGAATCTCCCTCTGTTACTTAGTAAAGCTCTTAAGGTTAGGTTGTGGCAAGGTATCCCTGTATGGAGACACAGAGGCTAAGTTGTGAAAGAGGTTATGGAAACTTACTACGTAACTAAGGAAAGCTGCTGAGGCTAGGTATGTGCCAGGGGAGTGGAGGCCAAGAGAGGCCATTGCATGAAGCTGTGAAGGTGAAGCCTAAATTGCCAAGGAGACTCCAAGGTGTTAGAGATGCCAGAGCCTGTGGAATACCTGCTAAGAAAAGTGGCTAACAGGGAATAGAACCAGCCCAAAAGAAAGAAGTGTGCTGCAGTCAACAAAGCTGAAAAGAGTTAGAGATCTGAATAGCATTATGTCAGATATGCCTGACGCAGTGTCTGGAGTTTGCCCAGATGGTTTTCAGTCTTGCTTTGGCCCAGTATTTCCTCTCTGTGCTTCTTTGAAAACACTGTGGCATGGTAATGTGTATCCTATGCCATTGTGTATTGAAAGTATGTGATTTTACAGAGGATTGCAGTTAAGAGATAGCCTGAGTTTCAGAAGATACTTTGAACTCTGGACTTTTAAGCTATTTGGAACTTTTATAGATAAAGTGGATTTTTAGAATTGAACTAATTTCATTTTGCATTATGATATATTTATGGAGTTCATGGAGTAGAATGTGGTAGTTTGAATGTATTCACCACCCTCCTCCTGAATAGGCCCATAGGAAGTGACACTATTAGGAGGTGTAACCTTGTTGGAAAAAGTGTGTCATTGTGGAGGCAGGCTTTGGGGTTTTATATATATGATCAAGCCATGACCAGTGGGATAGCCTCTTTCTGGCTGCCTTTGGATCATGATGTAAAATTCTCAGCTCCTCCAGCTACATGTCTCGTCTGCTACATGCTGCCATGCTTCTGGCCATAATGATAATTAACAAAACCTCTGAAATTGTAAGCTATCCCCAACTAAATATTTGCCTTTATAAGAGTTGTCTTGGTCATGATGCCTCTTCACAGCAATGGAAAACCAAATGAAGACAGTAACTAAACCTAGCCTCAAATGAGACACCTATGTTACCCCTCCCCACATTGCCACCCAAGGCTCAGGGATCATCATAGAAGAGGCAGAAACTGACTTTAAAAGAATAAGGATGTCTGAATATTAGTATCTTTTGAATACAACATGGCTATTGCACATATGAACTCACAGGATCTGTGGCTATCTATATAAAGACCTATACAGGATCAAGGGCCTCTCCTCCCATTGATGACCGACTAGGCCATACTCTGCTACATATGCACCTAAAGCCATGAGTTCCACCATGTGTTTTCTTTGGTTGGTGGTTTAGTCCCAGGGAGCTCTGGTTAGTTCCTATTGTTGTTCCTCCTATGGGGCTGCATGTCCCAGAATGGGGGAATGCCAGGGACAGGAAGCAGGAATGGGTGGGTTGGTGACAGGGCGGGGGGGGGGGGCAAAGCTATAGGAGGTTTTTGGAGGGGAAACTAGAAAAGTTATTTATTTACATTTGAAATGTAAATAAAGAAAATATCAAATAGAAAATAAAATAAAATAAAATAAAATAAAATAAAAGACCTATACAAAATCAAACCAGTGAGCATTCCAGCAGAGATGAAGAAAAGGATCACCAGACACCTGTGGAGGAAAAAGCAATCCAACAATTTGTTCTTTCAGAGACTTGGTCTCTAAAATTAGAATCAGTGGATTATAAATAATAAAAATGAGTATGAGGTTTGAAAGAAAGTAATGGGTATGAGAGGGTGTCTAGGAAAATGAGAGCAGGGATGAATATAATAAAAAATGTATCACATCAATGTGTGAAATTCTCAAATAAAATCAGTTTAAAGAAGAAGAAGAAGAATTTGGCAATTATAGCATAGAACTTCTGGGAGTGGTCAACCCATAACTGGTTCAACTTGTAACCCATACAATGAGAAGGATCCCATGCCTTACACTGCCTAAAGGGCTAGAAACCAGAGGCAGAATATTCTAGAGACACAAGATAGAACCCAAAATGACTGGCAAAGAAAAAAGGGAAAGGATTTTTAATGATATTCTGCTATATACATAGATTGGAGCCTAGCCCAATTGTCATCAGAGTGGTGTCATTGAGCCACTGGTTGGAACAGATTCAGAAACCTATAGCAAAAGAGTAGGAAGAGCCAGAGGAACCCCTCAAAGGAAGGGAGGAAGGATTGTAGGACACAAAATTGCTGAGGACATCACAAGAACATGGCCTGCAGAATCAACAAAACAGGGCTCATAGAGGCTCACAGAAACTGAAATGACAAACACAGACCTTGTATGCATCTGTATTAGGTCCTCTATGTATACTTATGGTTGTATAGGTTGGTGTTATTATGGAACTCCCAACAATGAGAGTAGGGGCTGTCTCTGACTTGCTTGCCTGTGCCTGGGACAATTTGGCTCCTATTGAGTTGCCACATCTAGCAGTGACAGGAGGGTTTAAATCCAGTCTTATTGCATCTTTTTTTTTTTTTTTGAAAGGAGAACTTGCTTTTATTAAAGAAAAAGTAGTTTCTGAGATTTGAGGACATCCCAGGTGAATACAGAATCTCTTGAGACTGCAAGTCATTGACTGTGAACCCATAGAGTGTTCACATGCTTTTTTTTTAAATTTTTAATATTTTTATTACATATTTTCCTCAATTACATTTCCAATGCTATCCCAAAAGTCCCCCATAGCACCCCACACTTCCCTACCCACCCATTCCCATTCTTTTGGCCCTGGCATTCCCCTATATTGGGGCATATAAAGTTTGCAAGTCCAATGGGCCTCTCTTTCCATTGATGGCCGACTAGGCCATCTTTCAATACATAGGCAGCTAGAGACAAGAGCTCCGGGGTTCTGGTTAGTACATCATGTTGTTCCAACAATAGGGTTGCAGATCCCTTTAGCTCCTTGGTTACTTTCTCTAGCTTCTCCATTGGGAGCCCTGTGATACATCCAATAGCTGACTGTGAACATCCACTCCTGTGTTTGCTAGGCCCCGGCATCGTCTCACAAGAGACAGCTATATTTGGGTCCTTTCAGCAAAATCTTGCTAGTGTATGCAATGGTGTCAGCGTTTAGAAGCTGCTTATGGGATGGATCCCTGGATACCGCAGTCTCTAAATGGTCCATCCTTTCATCACAGCTACGAACTTTGTCTCTGTAACTCCTTCCCTGGGTGTTTTGTTCCCAATTCTAAGAAGGGGCACAGTGTCCACACTTTGGTCTTTATTCTTCTTGAGTTTCATGCGTTTAGCAAATTGTATCTTATATCTTGGGTATCCTAAGTTTTGGGCTAATATCCACTTATCAGTGAATACATATTGTGTGAGTTCTTTTGTGATTGTGTTACTTCACTCAAGATGATGCCCTCCAGGTCCATCCATTTGGCTAGGAATTTCATAAATTCATTCTTTTTAATAGCTGAGTAGTACTCCATTGTGTAAATGTACCATAATTTCTGTATCCATTCCTCTGTTGAGGGACATCTGGGTTCTTTCCAGCTTCTGGCTATTATAAATAGGGCTGCTATGAACATAGTGGAGCATGTGTTCTTTTTACCGGTTGGGACATCTTCTGGATATATGCCCAGGAGAGGTATTGCTGGATCCTCAGGTAGTACTATGTCCAATTTTCTGAGGAACCGCCAGACTGATTTCCAGAGTGGTTGTACAAGCTTGCAATCCCACCAACAATGGAGGAGTGTTCCTCTTTCTCCACATCCTCGCCAGCATCTGCTGTCACCTGAAATTTTGATCTTAGCCATTCTGACTGGTGTGAGGTGGAATCTCAGGGTTGTTTTGATTTGCATTTCCCTGATGATTAAGGATGTTGAACATTTTTTCAGGTGCTTCTCTGCCATTCGGTATTCTTCAGGTGAGAATTCTTTGTTCAGTTCTGAGCCCCATTTTTTAATGGGGTTATTTGACTTTCTGGAGTCCACCTTCTTGAGTTCTTTATATATATTGGATATTAGTCCCTTATCTGATTTAGGATAGGTGAAGATCCTTTCCCAATCTGTTGGTGGTCTTTTTGTCTTATTGATGGTGTCTTTAGCCTTGCAGAAGCTTTGTAGTTTCATGAGGTCCCACTTGTCAATTCTCGATCTTACAGCACAAGCCATTACTGTTCTATTCAGGAATTTTTCCCCTGTGCCCATATCTTCAAGGCTTTTCCCCACTTTCTCCTCTATAAGTTTCAGTGTCTCTGGTTTTATGTGCAGTTCCTTGATCCACTTAGACTTGACCTTAGTACAAGGAGATAGGAATGGATTGATTCACATTCTTCTACATGTTAACAACCAGTTGTGCCAGCACCATTTGTTGAAAATGCTGTCTTTCTTCCACTGGATGTTTTTAGCTCCCTTGTCGAAGATCAAGTGACCATAGGTGTGTGGGTTCATATCTGGGTCTTCAATTCTATTCCATTGGTCTATTTGTCTGTCACTATACCAGTACCATGCAGTTTTTATCACAATTGCTCTGTAGTAAAGCTTTAGGTCCGGCATGGTGATTCCACCAGAGGTTCTTTTATCCTTGAGAAGAGTTTTTGCTATCCTAGGTTTTTTGTTATTCCAGATGAATTTGCAGATTGCACTTTCTAATTCGTTGAAGAATTGATTTGGAATTTTGATGGGGATTGCATTGAATCTGTAGATTGCTTTTGGCAAGATAGCCATTTTTACAATGTTGATCCTGCCAATCCATGAGCATGGGAGATCTTTCCATCTTCTGAGTTCTTCTAGAATTTCTTTCTTCAGAGACTTGAAGTTTTTATTATACAGATCTTTCACTTCCTTAGTTAGAGTCACGCCAAGATATTTTATATTATTTGTGACTATTGAGAAGGGTGTTGTTTCCCTAATTTCTTTCTCAGCCTGTTTATTCTATGTGTAGAGAAAGGCCATTGATTTGTTTGAGTTAATTTTATATCCAGCTACTTCACCGAAGCTGTTTATCAGGCTTAGGAGTTCTCTGGTGGAATTTTTAGGGTCACTTATATATACTATCATATCATCTGCAAAAAGTGATATTTTGACTTCATCTTTTCCAATTTGTATCCCTTTGATCTCCTTTTGTTGTCGAATTGCTCTGGCTAGGACTTCAAGTACAATGTTGAATAGGTATGGAGAAAGGGGACAGCCTTGTCTAGTCCCTGATTTTAGAGGGATTGCTTCAAGCTTCTCACCATTTACTTTGATGTTGGCTACTGGTTTGCTGTAGATTGCTTTTATCATGTTTAGGTATGGGCCTTGAATTCCTGATCTTTCCAAGACTTTTATCATGAATGGGTGTTGGATCTTGTCAAATGCTTTTTCAGCATCTAACAAGATGACCATGTGGTTTTTGTCTTTGAGTTTGTTTATATACTGGATTACGTTGATGGATTTCTATATATTGAACCATCCCTGCATCCCTGAGATGAAACCTACTTGGTCAGGATGGATGATTGTTTTGATGTGTTCTTGGATTCAGTTAGCAAGAACTTTATTGAGGATTTTTGCATCAATATTCATAAGGGATATTGGTCTGAAGTTTTCTATCTTTGTTGGGTCTTTTTGTGGTTTAGGTATCAGAGTAATTGTGGCTTCATAGAATGAGTTGGGTAGAGTACCTTCTGTTTCTATTTTGTGGAATAGTTTGTGAAGAACTGGGATTAGATCTTATTTGAAAGTCTGATAGAACTCTGCACTAAACCCATCTGGTCCTGGGCTTTTTATAGTTGGGAGACTATTAATGACTGCTTCTATTTCTTTGGGGGATATAGGGCTGTTTAGATCATTAACCTGATCTTGATTCAACTTTGGTACCTGGTATCTGTCTAGGAACTTCTCCATTTCATCCAGGTTCTCCAGTTTTGTTGAGTATAGCCTTTGGTAGAAGGATCTGATGGTGTTTTGGATGTCTTCAGGATCTGTTGTTATGTCTCCTTTTTCGTTTCTGATTTTGTTAATTAGGATGCTTTCCCTGTGCCCTCTAGTGAGTCTGGCTAAGGGTTTATCTATCTTCTTGATTTTCTCAAAGAACCAGCTCCTTGATTGGTTGATTCTTTGAATAGTTCTTCTTGTTTCCACTTGGTTGATTTCGCCCCTGAGTTTGATTATTTCCTGCCGTCTACTCCTCTTGGGTGAATTTGCTTCCTTTTGTTCTAGTGCTTTTTGGTATGTTGTCAAGCTGCTAATGTGTGCTCTCTCTAGTTTCCTTTTGGAGGCACTCAGAGCTATGAGTTTCCCTCTTAGAAATGGTTTCATTGCGTCCCATAAGTTTGGGTATGTTGTGGCTTCATTTTCATTGAACTCTAAAAAGTCCTTAATTTCTTTCTTTATTCCTACCTTGACCAAGGTATCATTGAGAAGAGTGTTGTTCAGTTTCCACGTGAAGGTTGGCTTTCTATTATTTATTTTGTTATTGAAGATCAGCCTTAGTCCATGGAGATCTGATAGGATGCATGGGACAATTTCAATATTTTTGTATCTGTTGAGGCCTGTTTTGTGACCAATTATGTGGTCAATTTTGGAGAAGGTACCATGAGGTGCTGAGAAGAAGGTATATCCTTTTGTTTTAGGATAGAATGTGCTGTAGATATCTGCCAGATCCATTTGATTCATAACTTCTGTTAGTTTCACTGTGTCCCTGTTTAGTTTCTGTTTCCACGATCTGTCCATTGGTGAAAGTGGTGTGTTGAAGTCTCCCACTATTATTGTATGAGGTGCAATGTGTGCTTTGAGATTTACTAAAGTTTCTTTAATGAATGTGGCTGCCTTTTTATTTGGAGCATAGATATTCAGGATTGATAGTTCCTCTTGGAGGATTTTACCTTTGATGAGTATGAAGTGTCCCTCCCTGTCTTTTTTAATGACTTTGGGTTGGAAGTCAATCTTATCAGATATTAGAATGGCTACTCCAGCTTGTTTCTTCATACCATTTTCTTGGAAAATTGTTTTCCAGCCTTTCATTCTGAGGTAGTGTCTATCTTTTTCTCTGAGATGAGTTTCCTGTAAGCAGCAAAATGTTGGGCCTTGTTTGTGTAGACAGTTTGTTAGTCTATGTCTTTTTATTGGGGAGTTGAGTCCATTGATATTAAGAGATATTAAGGAAAAGTTATTGTTGTTTCCTGTTATTTTTGTTGTTAAAGTTGGCATTCTGTTCTTGTGGCTGTCTTCTTTTAGGTTTGTTGAGGGATTACCTTCTTGTTGTTTCTAGGGCGTGGTTCCTGTCCTTGTATTGGTTTTTTTCTGTTATTATCCTTTGAAGGGCTGGATTCGTGGAGAGATAATGTGTGAATTTGGTTTTGTCGTGGAATACTTTGGTTTCTCCATCTATGTTAATTGAGAGTTTTGCTGGGTATAGTAGCCTGGGCTGGAATTTGTGTTCTTTTAGTGTCTGTATAACATCCGTCCAGGATCTTCTGGCTTTCATAGTCTCTGGTGAAAAATCTGGTGTAATTCTGATAGGCTTGCCTTTATATGATACTTGGCCTTTTTCTCTTACTGCTTTTAGTGTTCTATCTTTATTTAGAGCATTTGTTGTTCTGATTATTATGTGTCGGGAGGTATTTCTTTTCTGGTCCAGTCTATTTGGAGTTCTGTAGGCTTCTTGTATGTTCATGGGGATCTCTTTCTTTAGATTTGGGAAGTTTTCTTCTATAGTTTTGTTGAAGATGTTTGCTGGTCCTTTGAGTTGAAAATCTTCATTCTCATCCACTCCTATTATCCGTAGGTTTGGTCTTCTCATTGTGTCCTGTATTTCTTGGATGTTTTGAGTTAGGATCTTTTTGCATTTTACATTTTCCTTGATTGTTGTGCTGATGTTCTCTATGGAATCTTCTGCACCTGAGATTCTCTCTTCCATCTCTTGTATTCTGTTGCTGATGCTGATGGGCGTATCTATGGTTCCAGATTTCTTTCCTAGGGTTTCTATCTCCAGTGTTGCCTCATTTTGGGTTTTCTTTATTGTGTCTACTTCCCTTTTTAGGTCTAGTATGGTTTTGTTCATTTCCATCATCTGTTTGGGTGTGTTTTCCTGTTTTTCATTAAGGACTTCTACCTGTTTGATTGTGTTATCCTGTTTTTCTTTAAGGATTTGTAACTCTTTAGCAGTGTTCTCCTGCAATTCTTTAAGGGATTTTTGTGCTTCCTCTTTAATGTCTTCTACCTGTTTAGCAGTGTTCTCCTGTATTTCTTTAAGTGTGTTATTAAAGTCCTTCTTGAAGTCCTCTACCATCATCAGGAGATATGCTTTTAGATCCGTTTCTAGCTTTTCCGGTGTGTTGGGGTGCCCTGGACTGGGCGAAGTGGGAGTGCTGGGTTCTGGTGATGGTGAGTGGTCTTGGTTTCTGTTAGTAAGATTATTACGTTTACCTTTTGCCATCTGGTAATCTCTGGGGTTAGTTGTTGTCATTGTCACTGTTTAAATATTGGAGCAGAAGCTGTGTTCCACTCACCAGCAGTCTCAAAATCTTGTAGCAGGGGTCGTGGGTAGCTGGCGGGTGTCAGCCGACCCTGAGCTCTAGCTACCCTGGTGCTGGTCCGGCCGGAGGAGGCCGGTTTCTCTTCTTATTGTATCTTATTAGGCTATATTCAGTAAATACCCCTAAGAAGCCTACTCTTTTTTAGGGAGAACAGGAGAGGTACAGAAGTGATTTTGATCTTGGGGTCAAGGAAGGTGGTGGAGGGACTGGGAGGAGAGGAAGAAGGAGAACCTACATTCAAGGTGTAACGTATGAGAGAAAAAGAAGTTAAAAATGAAAGAAAGAAAGAAAGAAAGAAAGAAAGAAAGAAAGAAAGAAAGAAAGAAAGAAAGGAAGGAAGGAAGGAAGGAAGGAAGGAAGGAAGGAAGGAAGGAAGGAAGAAAGGAAGGAAGGAAGGAAGGAAGGGAGAAAAAAGAACTTATGTTCCAGTATGTGTTCTTGAATTGTGCTATAGGAAAGGACAAATGCCATGCTATGCAACATCAGGCAGAATCCTAGAATGTCTTATGGAGAAGAAGGGAGTCTCTAAGACAACAGCAGCTACGCTATAGTAGGTTGACCAACTCAGTTCAGCATTCAGGTAACTGATAATAGTCCCAAGCAGCAAGGTGTTGAGTTAGAGGACCAAGGATAAGAAATAGAGAAGACAAGGAATATATCCATATCTTGATCTGGTAGTAGTTTCAGTTAGGGTCACTCCTACAGGCTCCCTAGGACTTCCTCTATCCCAAGTCTCCAGTTGCTCCCAGAAATTGCCTCCATAGATTGCTATTCTCACTCCCAGTCCTCTCCCAACACCCCCTGTTCCCACACCAGATCCTCACCCCCTTTCCTCCTCAACCTCTCTCCTATCATTTCTCTCTCCATCCATCCACCTCTGCTATTTTGTTTCCCCTTCTGAATTCGATTCACAAATCTTCCCTTGGGCCTCAGTGGGAGAGGATGCACTTAGTACAACTGCAGCTGAATATACCAGGGTAGGAGGGCGACTTTCCCTTCTCCTCGGAGAAGGGGTGGATAATGGAAGAAGGGATTTATAAGTGTAGGACTGGAAGGAGAGGAAGAATGATAGGAGGAGGCATGATGGGGCTATGTCTTAGTCAGGGTTTCTATTCCTGCACAAACATGACCAAGAAGCACGTTGGGGAGGAAAGGGTTTATTCGGCTTACACTTCCACGCTGCTGTTCATCACCAAAGGAAGTCAGGACTGGAACTCAAGCAGGTCAGGGAGCAGGAGCTGATGCAGAGACCATGGAGGGATGTTCTTTACTAGCTTGCCTCCTCTGGCTTGCTCAGCCTGCTCTCTTATAGAACCCAAGACTACCAGCCCAGGTATGGTCCCACCCACAAGGGGCCTTTCCCCCTTGATCACTAATTGAGAAAATGCCTTACAGTTGGATCTCATGGAGGCATTTCCTCAACTGAAGCTCCTTTCTCTGTGATAACTCCAGCTGTGTCAAGTTGACACAAAAATAGCCAGCACAGGCTATAAAGTGAGTAAATAAATGAATAATAAAAAAGAAAGATAAAAAAACAATAGCTGGGACCAGGAGGTCTTGCATAAACTGATGACTTATACCAAGCAAATTTATTAAGAAGAACTACATCATATATACAGTTTGCAGAGGGACAAATGGCAAGATCAGCAGAGAACTAAGTTAGATAATGTTTACACTTTTTCAATTTGGCAGAGTACAGGTTTTTAAAAGTCTGTCCTTGATTCTTCTGGATTTCTTTGGTCTCTGCTGTTAATCTCCCTATTTAATTCTAATGTTGTTAATTTAGATCTTCTCTGTTCAGCTTTTAATTAACTTAGAAAAAAGTTTGTCGATCTTACTAATTGGCTTAAAGAATCAAATCTTGACTCATGGGTTTTTTTTTTAATATATTTTCTTATTGTTCCTATTTTACTGATTTCAGTCCTGGGCTTATTTATTTTGATTTATTCATTTGCAGTGTGATACTTTTCTTTTTGTTCTAAAGCTTTGAGGTGTGCTTTGAAGTTACTAGTATGAGACACTCCCCCCCTCCTTTTTTAAATTTGCCACTTAGTGCTTAGAACAACGTTCTTTATGTCCCATGACTTTAGGTGTGTTGTGTATTCATTTCTTTTGTAATTTCTGTCTTGACCAATTTTACATTCAGTAGAACTTTATTCAGTTTCTATGAACTTGTAAGCTTTCTGTTATTGGTGATATCTAGTCTTGGTCCATGGTGATTAGATAAGATGCAGGACATTATTTAATTTTCTTCTTTTTACTGAAACTTGCTTTATACCTGAGTATGTAGTCAGTTTTGGAGAAAGTTTAGTCAGGTACTGAGAGGAAGGTATATTATTTTGTTTTTAAGAAAAATATTCTGTAAATATATGTTAGTTATATCAGTTAGCTCTAGTATTTCAAGTTTTTGTCTGGATGGCCTATTTATTGTCAAGAGTGGGGTATTTAAGCATTCTGCTATTAATGTATGAGGGTCAATATCTGATTTAACTTATAGTAGTGTTTCCTTTATGAAAAGAAAGAACACTTATGTATATTATCTTATCATCTACAAATAAAGATAATTTGACATCTTTTCCAATGTATTCCTCTGGCAGTTGTCTTATTGTTCTATCTAAGACGTCAAACAATATATTGTCTAGGCTGGCAAACAATAAACAACTGAATATCTCAGCCATTAATGACACACAGAAAAAATGAATAGCTTGGTTTTCAAAAAAAATCTTAATTCTAAAAAAAAAAAAAAAAAAAAGAAAGAAAAATAAACAAAGAAAAAAAAGTGTCCTTGTATTATAAGCATGGAAGTTAAGGCTTGAAATGTCCTCCTGGTGGAATTTTCCTTTGATGAGTATCTGGTATCCTTCCATATCTCAGCTGATTACTTTTGGTTTGAAATCTGTTTAGTGAGATATTAAAGTGGTTTTGCAAGCTGGCTACTTAAGTCCATTTTCTAGGAATCCCTTTTCCATTTCATTACCCTGAAGGTATGTCTATTCCTGATATTATGATGCCATGTTATATTTCTTGGATTCAGCAGAAGCATGGATCCTGTTTTTGCTCCCATTCTGATGGTCTGGGTCTTTTTATCAGAGAACTGATATCAATGATGTTGAGAGACAGCAATGGGGAGTATTTGTTGATTCCTAATAATTTACTTTTGTGGTGTGTGTGTGTGCCTGTTTCATATATATATATATATATATACATATATATATATATATATGAAGACTATTTCTTATAATTTCATGGTGTGCTTTTTTTTGTTGTTTTTTTTTGTTTGTTTGTTTTTTGAAACAGGATTTCTCTGTGTAGCCCTGACTGTCCTGGAACTCACTTTCTAGACCAGGCTGGCTTTGAACTCAGAAATTCGCCGGCCTCTGCCTCCCGAGTGCTGGGATTAAAGGCATGTGCCACCACGCCTGGCCATGGTGTGCTTAATATCTTTAGGTTGGAGTTTTCTTTCTAGTGCCTGCTGTAGGGCTGGATTCTTAGATAGATATTACCTAAATTTGGCTTTTTCATAGAACATCTTATTTTCTCCACCTATTTTAATTGAAAGTTCTGCTTGGTACAGTAATCTGCTCTGGCATCTGTGGTCCAGGCCCATATGGCTTTTAATGCCTGAAATTTTCAGTTGTTTATTCTATCCGTACCTAGTGAATATATTATTTGTCTTGGAAAGTCTTAGAAAGAGCAATAAGATAACTAGCAGAGATCAAGGGAATACAAATTGGAAAAGAAGTCAACGTATCTCTATTTGCAGATGATAAGATAATATTCACATATGACCCTAAATGTCCACTGGGAAATTCCTATACCTGATAAATACTTATAATAAACCATCTAGATACAAAATCAATTCACAAAAATTAGGAACCCTCCTATATAAAAATGACATACCTAGAATCAGAAAAATAACACTTTCCACAATAGCCTTGATAATAGAAAATATCTTCGGGAGGTAACTCTAAGCAAGCAAGCAAAAGTTATTTATCATAAAACTTTAAGATAACAAAGAAAGAATTAAAGAAGATATCATAAGTTGGAGAGATCTTATGTGCTCACAGGTCAGTAGAACTAATGTAGTAAAAAATGGTCATTCCACAAAAGCAATCAAAGACTCAGTGAAATCCCCATCAAAATACCAGCACAATTCTTCACAGATCCTGAAAGGAGAATCTTCAGCATCATACGAAAAGACAAAAGTCCCAGTGTAGTTAAAACAGTCTCAAATCATAGAAAAAAAAACTACAGATGGTATCATCAGCTATAATTTCAAGTTGTGCTGCAGTGATATAGTAGATAAAATCATCACAATGTTGCCAAAAAAAAAAAAAAAAAAAAAAAACAGATGTGAGGTTAATACAATCAAATTGAAGAGACACACTTACAAACTCTTGGTTTTTGAAAAATAAGCCCAAAATACACATTGGAATCAGGACAGCATTTTCAATAGATTCTGTTGGTCAAACTGCATGAGTACATTTAAAATTCAAAATAATGCCATACTTAAAGTCCTGCTCAAAACTATCAAAAGCATAAACATAAAACCTGATACACTGAAATCAATAGAAGAGAAACTGTGAATAACTTTGAACTCATAGGCACATGAAAAGCCTTTGTGAACAGAAAACTGTTAGCACAGATACTAAAATCAATAATTAATAAGTGGAACTTCAAGAAGCTGAGAAGAGCCCCTTCAGTTTGCATGTGCTTGGGGCAGATCAGCCTGTCTCCCCCGCCCCCCTTCTCTCTCAACACCACACAGTCTGCATGGCTCCCAGGATATCTGCTGCAGCCAAGGCAAGAGGTAGGACAGCAACCCAAACAACCACAGCAGCTGGGAAACCTCCAGGTGCCCAGTAGACACAAGACTCCTCCTTTGCATGAAAGCCATATCCCTTCCAATCTGCACCTGCATGGGGGCAAATCAATCTATCCCCCAACTCTCAACACTTCACAGTCTCCAGGGTTCCCAGGAGATCTGCTACAGCCAGGACAACAGTCTGCAAATCCTCCAGAACAAAATTATAGGAGAAATCTTCTAACCTAAAGAAAGAGATGCCCATAAACATACAAGAAGCCTACAGAATGCCAAATAGATTGGACAAGAAGAGAAATTCCTTCTATCACATAATAATGAAAACACTAAATGCACAGAACAAAGAAAGAATATTTAGAGCTGTAAGGGGGAAAGTCCAAGTAACATAGGAAGGCAGACCAATCTGAATTACACCAGACTTCTCACTAGAGACTCTGAAAGCTAGATGAACCTGGACAGATGTCATGCATATATCCCAAAAAGCTCCAACATATAACAAGGACATATGCTCCTCTATGTTTATAAACATAGCCTTACTTATAATAGTCAGAAGCTGGGAACAATCCAGATGTCCCTAATCAGAAGAATGAATGCAGAAAATGTGGAATGTGGTACATTTACGGAATGGAATACTACTCACCTATTAAAAATGACTTCACAAATTTTCAGGCATAATAAATGGAACTAGAAAATATCATGCTGAGTGAGGTAACCCAGACCCAAAAGGTATATACTCACTGATAAGTAGATATTAGCCCCAAAGCTCAGAATACTCACAATACAACTCATGGACCATATGAAGAAGCTTAAGAAGGAAAGCCAGTGTAGATGCTTCAATCCCACTTATATGTGGGAACAAAATAATCACTGGAGGCAGAGGAAGGAAAAGTCCTAGGTGAGAGGGGAAATGGGGGGGGGGGGAAGAGGGGCAGGTTCATGTTGTGCATAGCCCTGGGACTAATTATATTTGATGGTAATTCCATTCTCCTGTGAGTGGTTGTGAACAAGAACTGAGTCAGCACTCAAGTGATTTCCTGTAAACCTGTTCCAACCTTAATTTGTAAAATAAAGGAGAGCTGTTGATTGGGCAGATAAAAGGGAAGGTGGAGCAGAAGGTGGAGAGAGAAGAAGGAGAAAATAGAAGAGGGAGAGGATGCAGAGGAGGAGGAAGAAGAAAAGCAGAGTAGAAGCACATGGCCTGGAGAAACCGAAAGTTCTAGGGGGTCTCATAGATGGGGAAAATGGTAGTGTAGTGGTAGAGCTGTCCAATCTAGGCACACAGCATGTATTCATATTAACTGAGTCGTGTTTTCATTGCTGGGGCATATTTAGGTTGGAGAGATTTACTGAAACAGGTTCAGATATGGGAAGATACAGGAGAAAAGTCCAAAGGTCCAGGAAAATTAACAGAAATGTGTACCAGTGGTGGGTGGGGAATGGGAGGAACCACTAGTAAGTCCAAGATGCCAGGGATGCCAAAGGCTCTCAGGACCCAGTGGGGATGATATTAGCCAAAATACCCAACAGAGGGGAGATAGAACCTGAAGAGATCACCCCCAGTAGATAGCCATGGACCCCAATTGACAGAAGGGCCACTCACCCATCTCAAAAATTTTAACCCAGAATTTCTCTTGTCTAAAGGAAATACAGGGACAAAACAATGTAGCAGAGACTGAAAAAGAGGCAATCCAGAAATATTCCCACCTTGGGATCCATCCCATCCAGAGACAACCAAACCTCAACACTATTGCTGATACCCAGAACTGCTTGCAGATAGGAGACCAGTAGGGCTGTCCTCTGAGAGACTCTGCCAGCACATGACTAAGACAGATGCAGATACAGCCAACCATTGGACTGAGCCTAGAGACCCCAGTGGAAGAGATAGGGAAGAACTGTAGAAGCTAAAGAGGATTGCAACTCCATAGGAAGAACAACAATATCAACTAACCAGACCCCTCAGTGCTCCCAGTAACTCCACCAACCCAAGAATATACAAGGATAGGTTCATGGCACTTGATGCATATGTAACAGAGGACTGCCATAGCTAGCATCAATGGGAGGGGAGGAGCTTGGTCCTGTGCAGGCATGTTACCCCAGCAAAGGGGGGAATGCAAAAGGGGTGAGTTAGGAGTAGGTGGGTGGATAGGCAAGGACTCTCTTAGAGACAAAGGGGAGTGAAATGGGATGGGGGGTTGCATAGGGGAGATTGGGAAGGAGGAAAACATTTGAAATGTTATAAATAAAATAATAAAAAATAAATAGAGAAAGAAAAAGAAGCGGGGAGGCTTTTGCTCAGCAAAGGACACCATCAATTAGACAAAGCAACAGCCTAAAGAATAGGAAAGATTTTTACCAGCTGCGTATCTGAAAATATCTAAAATATATAAATAACTCACACAACTAGATATAAGGAAGAACAACCCAGTTAAACAATGGGGTTTCAGATAGAAGCAGAATTATCAGTAGAGGAAACTCAAATGTCTGAGAAAATTATTTTTTTTAAGGTTTCATTCCTATGTGTTCAGGATGTACAATACCTAGTAGCTGCTTGAGAAATGTTGAATAAGTCAGCTGCTCCAGGCCACAAACTGTCCCATGTTTGTGCTTTGCACATGCATGCATATATACATGTATATAGATCTGCGTGTACAGACATGCATGCCTATACTTTTAAATAGATAGTAAAACATCATCAATGAAAGATCACAGCCTTAAAAAGTTATATCTCCCAGCTCTGGGATATGCTGATCTTTTTCCTTAATTCAAAGCCTATGAAAAGTGAACCTGCATAAAGAAGCAGGTGTCCTATTTCGTCTCTGTCTGTTATTTTCTCTATCCCTTCCTCTTCCCTCACTCGGCCATTTACGGATCAATTTCCAAAGGCAATCTCTTCCTAAAATCCCCTAGTTTTCTACAAATTCCTACTTCTTCTGACTTTCCAAAGCCTCAATTTTAAACCTTTCCTTCCTGATAGCATCCCCATCTAGTTGATAAAAAGAAGTAACTGCCTTTATCTCCAATACAGTATGGAGTTGACTTTTATGCATTAGTCATTCAACCTTGAATTGAATTTTGACAGGCTCTGCAGTGTATTAAATTGCTTCTGTAAGGATGAGAAGTGTATATTTCTTATTAAATGTGTTACAGAACTCAATAATGCCTGTCATTTTCCACTGCAGAGATGAACTTGAATTAAGGTGGAATTAATTCAGCTAACTTAAGCAGACATCTAATAACAACTTTCTTTCAGTTAAGGTATAAGGCAAATAATCAAATTCCCATGTAAAGCTCTGTAGTGCTTCCAATGATCTCTGATTCCAAATGATAGCTAAAAATATGTCAAAAGAGAGACTTCGACTAATCTCCCCTACAGCCTAGGGAAATGCTCAGATGAATGATATATTAAAAAGAAATGAAGTATATTTTAAGCCTATGCTATTGCAGAAAAACAAGCCAGTCCTTAAGATATCTCTATGTTGTCCACAAAGTAACCAGCTGAAGCACTTGTGTGGCACCGATTATGTCCCATCTTTGTCCTGGAAAATTGACATTCTTTATCTAACTTGACCCTTGTTAAAAATAGACTAGATGTTGCCTCCATTTTTTAAAAAAATAAAGAAGCTTAAGTATTTGAAGTTAATACATGGCATACCTGATGTTTGAAACCAGGGCTATCTGCAGAAGGCTTTTATTATGCTGTTTCCTTGGAAATGTTCCCCTTGGTGGTATGTCTGAGAGACAGAAGATGTTTTATAAGATTTGGGGAAGGTAAGCAACTAAAAATTCCATTAGAAAGGAGCCTCAGCTTAAAATCAAAATGCGGTTTGCTAAATGACTTTGGAAACATCCTTAGTTCAGTTTCACATCTGTAAAACTGAGAAAATAATATCTTACTATATACCACAAAGGGTTATAAAATAAAAGTACGAGAGTGTCTGTGTGATGGATTTGCTAGGATAAACCTCCAGCCTTGCAAGAGTGGTACTACCAGTTACAAGACCACATTCTCCTAGGAATACAATATTAATCCTGAGAAGTCTTTTCTAAAGTGACCAGTCACCCCTTGGTCTACATGCTTATACATGAAAACACTTAGTTTGCAAAACCACTTTTCAAAAAATAGTATATGCCTCTCCACCTGGTACAGAAAGAATAATAGTCTTTACTTGGATCAGCTATGAGTAAGTATCATAACTTTATACACATCCTTTTTACTATAAGTATTTTATATAAGTTTTATAGCCCCAGATCTGTAAACAGTGAATATTACTTTTCTTTACATCAGTCACTACAATGCTTTACAGTACACTTCATTATACCTTTTTAATGTCTTTCCTTTTATTGATTACACTTTTCTTCCTTTATGTGCTTAGTCATGGTAATTTTTCTCTGGGATTCTATGTATTTTCTACTCTTACATTGCTACTTAAACTTGCCTAACTCTCAGGGTATTTCCTTTTTACAGCATTTCATGTGTGGATTTTCACCAAGTTTTAACTACTGAAATGTGTATTGTGACTCACAATACAAAGCTGAAACCACATACACTCAGGATTTAGCTTCCATCACATCTGAGGTATTCTTAACCTGATTAAATACATTCTTCCACTGAAGAGTCAGGTAAATTATTTCGCTAAGGCTGAATCCTGCCTTTAAAAAGGCCTTGCTTTCCTTTATTTCAATTGTCCTACTCCCTCAAAGCACCTACAGCATTCCCAATTCTGCAGATCCTCAGTACCATTCACCTATTGTAAGCCATGTCATCAACCTTGAGGAATCAGTATGTGGTCCCTTGGTCTATTCCTACTACTGCACACAAGGCCCTGATCTGTCTCATATTTGGTCTCTGATAACCCCAAATATGTCAGTCAAGGAGACACATTGCCTAGCCAAATATATAGAGTGAATGCAACCTATGAGAAAGAAGAGAAATAAAGAAATGAAGAGCAAAATAACCATCATTCTTCAAACAGCATCAACACACCAATGAATGTTCACTTAGAGGACCAACCTCCATAAGTGTTCACAGGCATTCTTTGCTCGGTCATTTAAAGACATTTCTCTCCCTGATGTCCCATCAATATTCCTGCCGTCTAATCCAACTAGTCAATGCACCTGTGTTAAATCCTGATAGGAAATGAGAGAGGCCTTGAAAATCATTCTAACTTTGGGAGGGGCTACGATTTCATTTTGATTAAGAGTGGACAAGCATCCTATGCTTTTATTTTTCTTCCAGATTGATCCACTGAATTGCTAGGATTGGGTGTTCAATGCAGTCATTTTAAGCCTTTGCCAATTGTTCAGACCTCCAATGTCTTTTTGTGAAGCCATAACACAACTGTTTAACTGGTAAGCTCTTTTCCATAGATAGTAAACTCTATTTCGATATTCTCATGCTTCTACAAGATAATTTTTGTTCAGTGATTTAACCCCTGTAAATTCTTTCTTGAAATTTATATCCTTCCAAACAGAAATCTGTCTCCTCTACAAGGGCTCCATAGCTATGTATTCCAAAATCAGATCATGACAACTGCAGCCATACAGGACCTTCCTCTGTCCACATTCGTTTGCTCTCTCCCTCAGACTCTACTGCCAGCTACTTTATTTTGTTCATTCATCAGTCGGTTTTGTTTGATGTAGATTTATTCTTACTAACACTTAGTGGCTCAGGCATTTCTCTTCTCCACGTTCATGTAAATCTCTGAGTACATTTCATTCCCATTACTAAGCCAGAGTTAAAGACAGAAGACTTCTAAGAAATAGAAGTGAAGGACTTTATACAACTCTGTTACTCTTTCTTTTAATGACCTTAGAGTATTGGTCAAAAGCTCATTAAAGATAGGTAAAGAAAACTAAACTATACAACCATCCAAAGTAGAAATATGCAACTCTTTCAGATCTTCCATGACAAAGATCTATAAACTCTTCAAAGTGCTTTCACATAAGGCCCTATCTCATTTTCATCCCACTGACTGATCCATAAACTGACCTTGAGAATAAATATTACTGCTTTCCACACATCCCCTCACCCAAGCTGAGATCCATAGGGATGCTTTCTCTTTCAGGATTGATGCTCTTAGGTAATACTCTGATTTCTAAAGCACTCTAAGAGATTAGAGGAGATGAGAATTGATTAATGTCCCCTGAGAAAAGTTCAATAATTGTTTAGTGACAACTTGGAAATACAGCAGTGCTTCTGATCTTTTACAAATTAATTTAACATTGCATTAAAAACAAAATAGGGTATGAATTGTGCTGTGCAGGGATAATCAATTGCTCGTTATCTTTGCTTCTAGCAAAATGCTCCAATTCCTTCAAGGACATTAATGAGCAATATTTGGCAGTGCACAGCTGCAAATGTGCTCAAGTATTATTGATCCTACATCTATAAAACTGATCTCATCAGGACAGAATTTATGGGTAGTAATAATGCATACTATTTTGTGGTCCATACTAAAAAAAAAAAAGGAAGAAATTTCATGTGCATAAGGCAAGATTATATGGTTGTTGGGGAGAAATAATTTTACAGCCCTTATTCTATTGTGCAGCCAGAAAACTGTGGCATTTAATTGCTGTCAAATATAAATCTAATTTTAAAAGACCATCACAAGTGACCAATGAAATGTTAATAGTCTTTTCATAAAACCACAGCACAATGATAGTTTTGTAACTTAGATTGATGCTGCTATTCTCCTTAGAAATCACCAGAACAACCTAAACAAATCAGTTATAAAGTTAGTTCTATATTATTTGGTATCTTTGATATAGTGTTCACAAATATTTTTGGTACGGTAACACAGACTAATGTACATGTATTGCCATGTGTCCAACTGCCTGATACACATCCTACTTTTCTGAGGGCCTTTCAACCCTTCACATCTAACATATACAACATCTTAAGTTAACTTGCAGGCACGTAGAAATTGCTAAGTATTAGCGCCTAGTTATCCTAAACATTGGAATGTGAGGCAAGAGATGAGCTAGTACGTGTGGCTTTTGTAGGACAATATAGGAAAAAAAAAGAAGAAAATAGAAATCCAATGACTACATTATCTGGGAAGATTCTTATGACCCACTTTATATTAGTTGCTATAAAACAGGATTAAAGTTAAATTACCTTTAGGTATCAGCAAGGATGACCATGAATTCAGAGAAAATATTATCTAAAATGTGTTACAAAAAAAAGAAGTTGGGTCAAGCTAAACGCTGACAAACAAGAGTCCCCTGTGCACTAATTAAACTTACATAGCTAGATTGTGAAGTGCAGAGGTCTATCTTTATCCAAACAGCATTAATAAGAGAGAACAGTGTAGAATATATATGTATATATATATATATATATATATATATATATATATATATATATATATATACATGTGTGTGTATGTGTGTGTATACCACATTTTAAATTTTTATATGGTCTTTTAAAAGCATGATCTGAAAACCCCCAAATGCTAGATTACACTGGGGGAAAGCGGGGTGTACTACCTCTAGAAACAATGATAGTCAACAGCCCATTGTCTTAAAGTTCATGGAGGAACCTAGAATTAGTCTTCTTTTTCTAGTTATTTCATGGTTCCCATATGAAGATAAATGGCACACCCAATCAAAATAACAACAAACATGTCATATAAGTGATATATTTCTAATTTCCTTACATTTTATTCTAAATGATTTATTTTCCCTATTTATAGAAACTAATTTTATAATTGAGATATGAGTAAAAATTCATTGCCTAGTACATTTTCAATGACAACAACACATTTTATCAAGTGTACTGTTATATTTTTAAAAGTTTATTTTTAAAAAGTTTATTTAAAAGTTCTCTTAGAACCAGGCTTTGCAAGTACACAATTATGATTAGCAAGAAAAAACGAGGAAAATCCGACCTTACCTTGGGATGACACAGAAGGATGGCAAAGCTATGAAGTAGGTAAGGCCAAAAGCAACTCCTGAACCTGGGTGAAACCTTAAGGCCCATCTAATGAATGTTGACTTTCTTCCATGGAGCTAAGCTCCCCCATTAGGGCTGGTATAAGAATGGGGGGAGGGGAGTTAAATAGTTTGTGAGTCATTTTTTGTTGAAGGAATTAAATTTATTTGTTTATTTATTTATTTTTAATTAGGTATTTTCCTCATTTACATTTCCAATGCTATCCCAAAAGTCCCCCATAACCTCCCCCCAACTCCCCTACCCACCCACTCCCACATTTTGGCCCTGGCGTTCCCCTGTACTGGGGCATATAAAGTTTGCATGTCCAATGTGCCTCTCTTTTCAGTGATGGCCGACTAGGCCATCCTTTGATACATATGCAGCTAGAGTCAAGAGCTCCAGGGTACTGGTTAGTTCATAATGTTGTACCACATATAGGGTTGCAGATCCCTTTAGCTCCTTGGTTACTTTCCCTAGCTCCTCCATTGGGGGCCCTATGATCCATCCAATAGCTGACTGTGAGCATGCACTTATGTGTTTGCTAGGCCCCAGCATAGTCTCACAAGAGACAGCAGCATCAGGGTCCTTTCAGCAAAAGCTTGCTAGTGTATGCAATGGTGTCAGCGTTTAGAGGCTGATTATGGGATGGATCCCTCCTTATAGCAGTCTCTAGATGGTCCATTCTTTAGACTCAGCTCCAAACTTTGTCTCTGTAACTCCCTCCATGGGTTTTTTTGTTCCCAATTCTAAGAAGGGGCAAAGTGTCCACACTTTGGTCTTCGCTCTTGTTCAGTTTCATATGTTTTGCAAATTGTATCTTATATCTTGGGTATTCTAAGTTTCTGGGCTAATATCCACTTATCAGTGAGTACATATCATGTGAGTTCTTTTGAGATTGGGTTACCTCACTCAGGATGATGCCCTCCAGGTCCAAGTATTTGCCTAGGAATTTCATAAATTCATTCTTTTTAATAGCTGAGTAGTACTCAATTGTGTAAATGTACCACAATTTTGTATCCATTCCTCTGTTGAGGGGCATCTGGGTACTTTCCAGCTTCTGGCTATTATAAATAAGGCTGCTATGAACATAGTGGAGCATGTGTCTTTCTTACTAGTTGGAACATCTGGAAATATGCCCAGGAGAGGTATTGCGGGATCCTCCAGTAGTACTATTTCCAATTTTCTGAGGAACCGCCAGACTGATTTCCAGAGTGGTTGTACAAGCTTGCAATCCCACCAACAATGGAGGAGTGTTCCTCTTTCTCCACATCCTCGCCAGCATCTGCTGTCACCTGAATTTTTGATCTTAGCCATTCTGACTGCTGTGAGATGTAATCACAGGGTTGTTTTGATTTGCATTTCCCTGATGATTAAGGATGCTGAACATTTTTTCAGGTGCTTCTCTGCCATTCGGTATTCCTCAGGTGAGAATTCTCTGTTCAGCTCTGAGCCCCATTTTTTAATGGGGTTATTTGATTTTCTGGAATCCACCTTCTTGAGTTCTTTATATATATTGGATATTAGTCCCCTATCCAATTTGGGATAGGTAAAGATCCTTTCCCAAACTGTTGATGGTCTTTTTGTCTTATTGACGCTGCCTTTTGCCTTGCAGAAGCTTTGCAACTTTATGAGGTCCCATTTATTGATTCTCGATCTTACAGCACAAGCCATTCCTGTTCTATTCAGGAATTTTTCCCCTGTGCCCATATCTTCAAGGCTTTTCCACACTTTCTCATCTAGAAGTTTCAGTGTCTCTGGTTTTATGTGGAGTTTCTTGATCCACTTATATTTGACCTTAGTACAAGGAGATAGGAATGGATCAATTCACACTCTTCTACATGATAACCACCAGTTGAGCCAGCACTATTTGTTGAAAATGCTGTCTTTTTTCCACTAGGTGGTTTTAGCTCCCTTGTCGAAGATCAAGTGACCATAGGTGTGTGGGTTCATTTCTGGGTATTCAATTATATTCCATTGGTCTACTTGTCTGTTGCTATACCAGTACCATGCAGTTTTTATCACAATTACTCTGTAGTACAGCTTTAGGTCAGACATGGTGATTCCTTGAGGAGAGTTTTTGCTATCCTAGGTTTTTTGTTATTCCAGATGAATTTGCAGATTGCTCTTCTAATTCGTTGAATTGAGTTGGAATTTTGATGGAGATTGCATTGAATCTGTAGATTGCTGTTGGCAAGATAGCCATTTTTACAATGTTGATCCTGCCAATCCACGAGCATGGGAGATCTTTCCATCTTCTGCGATCTTCTTTAAATTCTTTCTTCAGAGACTTGAAGTTCTTGTCATACAGATCTTTCACTTCCTTAGTTAGAGTCACGCCAAGATATTTTATATTATTTGTGACTATCTAGAAGCGTGTTGTTTCCCTAATTTCTTTCTCAGCCTGTTTATTCTTTGTGTAGAGAAATGCCATTGACTTGTTTGAGTTAATTTTATATCCACCTATTTCACCGAGGCTGTTTATCAGGTTTAGGAGTTGTCGGTGGAATTAATAGGGTCACTTATATATACTATCATATCATCTGCAAAAAGTGATATTTTGACTTCATCTTTTCCAATTTGTATCCCCTTGATATCCTTTTGCTGTCAAATTGCTCTGGCTAGGACTTCAAGTACAATGTTGAATAGGCAGGGAGAAAGTGGGCAGCCTTGTGTAGTCCCTGATTTTAGTGGGATTGATTCCAGCTTCTCACCATTTACTTTGATGTTGGCTACTGGTTTGCTGTAGATTGCTTTTATCATGTTTATGTATGGACCTTGAATTCCTGACCTTTCCAAGACTTGTATTATGAATGGGTGCTGGATTTTGTCGAATGCTTTCTCCAGGTCTAAGGAGATGATCATGTGGTTTTTGTCTTTGTGTTTGTTTATATAATGGATTACATTGATGGATTTTGGTATATTAAACCATCCCTGCATTCCTGGAATAAAACCTTATGGTCAGGATGGATGATTGTTTTAATGTATTCTTGGATTCAGTTAGCAAGAATTTTATTGAGTATTTTTGCATCAATATTCATAAGGGAAATTAGTCTGAAGTTCTCTATCTTTATTGTATCTTTCTGTGGTTTAGGTATCAGAGTAATTGTGGCTTCATAGAATGAGTTAGGTAGAATACCTTCTACTTCAATTTTCTGGAATATTTTCTGCAGAACTAGAATTAGATCTTCGTTGAAGGTCTGATAGAACTCTGCACTAATCCCATCTGGTCCTGGGCTTTTTTGGTTGGGAGACTATTAATCACTGCTTCTATTTCTTTAGGGGATATGGGACTGTTTAGATCATTAACTTGATCCTGTTTTAACTTTGGTACCTGGTATCTGTCTAGAAATTTGTCCAATTTGTCCAGGTTTTGCATATTTGTTGAGTATAGGCTTTTGTAGAAAGATCTGATGGTGTTTTCAGATTTCTTCAGGATCTGTTGTTATGTGTCCCTTTTCATTCCTGATTTTGTTAATTAGGATGCTGTCCCTGTGCCCTCTAGTGAGTCTGGCTAAGGGTTTATCTATCTTGTTGATTTTCTCAAAGAACCAGCTCCTCGATTGGTTGATTCTTTGAATAGTTCTTCTTATTTCCACTTGGTTGATTTTGCCCCTGAGTTTGATTATTTTCTGCCCTCTACTCCTCTTTGGTGAATTTGCTTCCTTTTTTCTAGAGTGTGTGCTCTCTCTAGTTTCTTTTTGGCAGAACTCAGAGCTATGAGTTTCCCTCTTAGAAATGCTTTCATTGTGTCCCATAAGTTTGGGTCTGTTGTGGCTTCATTTTCATTAAACTCTAAAAAGTCTTTAATTTCTTTCTTTATTCCTTCCTTGACCAAGGTATCATTGAGAAGAGTGTTGTTCATTTTCCACATGAATATTAGCTTTCCGTTATTTATGTTGTTATTGAAGATCAGCCTTATTCCATGGTGGTCTGATAGAATGCATGGGACAATTTCAATATTTTTCTATCTGTTGAGGCCTGTTGTTTAACCAATTATATGGTCAATTTTGGAGAAGGTCCCGTGAGGTGCTGAGAAGAAGGTATATGCTTTTGTTTTAGGATAAAATGTTCTGTAGATATTTGTTAGATCCATTTGTTTCATAACTTCTGTTAGTTTCACTGTGTCCATGTTTAGTTTCTGTTTCCATGATCTGTCCAGTGATGAAACGGTGTGTTGAAGTCTCCCACTATTATTGTGTGAGGTGCAATGTGTGCTTTGAGCTTAACTAAAGTTTATTTAATGAATGTGGCTGCCTTTGTATTTGGAGCATAGATATTCAGAATTGAGAGTTCCTCTTGGAGGATTTTAACTTTGATGAGTATGAAGTGTCCCTCCTTGTCTTTTTTGATAACTTTGGGTTGGAAGTCGATTTTATTCGATATTAGAATGGCTACTCCAGCTTGTTTCTTCAGACCATTTGCTTGGAAAATTGTTTTCTAGTCTTTCACTCTGAGGTAGTGTACTGGCTAGTTTTGTGTCAACTTGACACAGCTGAAGTTATCACAGAGAAAGGAGCTTTAGTTGAGGAAATGCCTCCATGATATTCAACTGTAAGGCATTTTCCCAATTAGTGATCAAGGGGGAAAGGCCCCTTGTGGGTGGGATCATCTCTGGGCTGGTAGTCTTGGGTTCTATAAGAGAGCAGGCTGAGCAAGCCAGGGGAGCAAGCCAGTAAAGAACATCCCTCCATGGCCTTTGCTCAGCTCCTGCTTCCTGACCTGCTTAAGTTCCAGTCCTGACTTCCTTTGGTGATGAATAGCAGCATGGAAGTGTAAGCCAAATAAACCCTTTCCTCCCCAACTTGCTTCTTGTTCATCATGTTTGTGCAGGAATAGAAACCCTGACTAAGACAGGTAGTGTCTGTATTTTTCCCTGAGATGGGTTTCCTGTAAGCAGCAGAATATTGGGTCCTGTTTGTGTAGGCAGTCTGTTAGTCTATGTCTTTTTATTGGGGAATTGAGTCCATTGATATTAAGAGAGATTAAGGAAAAGTAATTGTTGCTTCCTATATATTTTGTTGTTAGAGTTGGCATTGTGTTCTTGTGGCTGTCTTCTTTTTGGTTTGTTGAGGGATTACTTTTGCTTTTTCTAGGGCATGGTTTCTGTCCTTGTATTGTTTTTTATGTTGTTGTTGTTTTTTCTGTTATTATCCTTTGAAGGGCTGGATTCGTGGAAAGATAATGTGTGAATTTGGTTTTGTCTTGAAATACTTTGGTTTCTCCATCTATGGTAATTGAGAGTTTGGCTGGGTATAGTATCCTGGGCTGGCATTTGTGTTCTCTTAGTGTCTTTATAACATCTGTCCAGGATCTTCTGGCTTACATAGTCTCTGGGGAAAAGTCTGGTGTAATTCTGATAGGCCTGCCTTTATATGTTACTTGACATTTTTCCCTTACTGCTTTTAATATTCTATCTTTATTTAGTGCATTTGTTGTTCTGATTATTATGTGTCGGGAGGAATTTCTTTTCTGGTCCAGTCTATTTGGAGTTCTGTAGGCTTCTTGTATGTTCGTGGGCATGCCTTTCTTTAGGTTTGGGAAGTTTTCTTCTATAATTTTTTTGAAAATATTTGCTGGCCCTTTAAGTTGAGAATCTTCATTCTCATCTACTCCTATTATTCATAGGTTTGGTCTTCTCATTGTGTCCTGGATTTCCTGGATGTTTTGAGTTTTATTTAACTCCATCACCTGTTTGGTCATGTTTTCCTGCAATTCTTTAAGGGACTTTTGTGCTTCCTCTTTAAGGTCTACCTGTTTAGAAGTGTTCTCCTGTATTTCTTTAAGTGAGTTATTAAAGTCCTTCTTGATGTCCTCTACCATCATCATGAGATATGCTTTTAAATCCAGGTCTAGCTTTTCGGGTGTGTTGGAGTGCCCAGGACTGGGTGGGGTGGGAGTGCTGCATTCTGATGATGGTGAGTGGTCTTGGTTTCTGTTAGTAAGATTCCTATGTTTGTCTTTCACCATCTGGTAATCTCTGGAGTTAGTTGTTATAGTTGTCTCTGGTTAGAGCTTGTTCCTCAGGTGACTCTGTTAGCCTATATCAGCAGACCTGGGAGACTAGCTCTCTCAGGAGTTTCAGTGTTCAGAGTACTCTCTGCAGGCAAGCTCTCCTCTTGCAGGGAAGGTGCCCGGATATCTGGTGTTTGAACCTGCCTCCTGGCAAAAGTTGTGTTCCACTCACCAGAGGTCTTAAGATCCCGTGGAGGGTCCTGTGGGGACCTTGCAGGTGTCCTCAGTCTCCACGCCCAAGGTACCCCTGTGCTGGCGTGGACCAGAAAGGACTTTTAAACCTGATCAGGCCAGGTTTTCTGCTTCCCTAATTAATGCAGTCTCCGGTCCCGCGAGGTTGGATTGGAGCAGAAGCTGTCTTCCACTCACCATTGGTCTTAAGATTCCGTTGAGGGTCCTGTGGGGACCTTGCAGGTGTCTGCAGACTCCGTGTCCAAGGTACCCCAGTGCTGTCTTGGACAGCAAGGGACTTGTTTCGGAATTAAATTTATTTAAATTAAGTGTAAATGTCATGTTCTGACAAAAAATCAGAAGATAATATAGAATATATTTTTCCAAAATAGTCAGAAAATTATAAGAAATACAATCTGCCAAATGCCATAGAAGTAGTGTATATAAATCTGTTATTGCCAAGAAATCTCTTCCCTCCAAAAGAAAACAAATTAGTTCCATCACTGATCTGGTATCATTTCCTTAAGGATTTACTATACAATTCTAATATCATTTCCTTAAGGATTTAATATAGAATTTTTAAAATAAAATACACAATATGTTTCAAAAAAGACTGCAAGTGAGCAGTCATGATCATATTTCAATGAGCAGCAAGAAGCAAACAGAGAATCTCACATCTCAAAATATGGTGTGCTCTATCCCATCCACAATTTAACATGGCAAAACAGACTTCGTGACTCACTGCTGCAAGAAATTATGAGGTCACAGATATGTATGAAGACCAGATTCCTTAATTATCAATTTCCTTATAATTCTCTAATATAGGTATCCTACTTAGTTGTGCATATACCAAGACCAGTGAGTCTCACATTCTTCCAGAGTCTCTATTTGTATTATGCTGAAGTTAGATTTTAATTCAAAACAATCAATGTACTACCAATATGTATGCACTATCCTACTGAGTGTGTGCATATGCAGATTCATCTCAAAAAATGTGGACAATATACAAAGCACATATGGCCCATATACTATAGAAAATAAAGTGCTTGTATCTGACCTTCCTGTCTCCTATAACTTAGGCACTTTACTATCATCTTCATAGGATAAATTGTATGCAACACTAAATAACTAATATTAAAAGAGTAATGTTATATCTCTTGCTATGTAGTATTAATACATTGTTAGAATTTAAAACATATTGCCTAACAAAGAAACAAAATATATATATATATAAAAGAAATAGATAACAGAATTAATATGAAACTCTGAAGTTACTTCCATAGGGAGAAGGAATAACATGCTAAGGAAAGATTTGGATTCATCTAATGCTCCATCTGTTTCTTGGTTATGACCTTAGGCTGGTTATCAAACTATTTTGGCATCTAGACACGATGCTTCCTTGTGAGGTTTCTTGCAAGGATTAAATAATGGCCACATGTGTGAAGATAATATAGAAAAAGGTCCACTTTTTGATTCTCAAAACTGCAAGGAACATGAGTAACTTGGACAGGAGTTGTTGTGCAAGACATGTTTTCTTCCAGCAAGTGTGTTTCAAGACCTATAATATAGAATAAAACCTATCAACCTTTTCCAAAGTTTTATTGACAATTTTTCTTTGGCTGTACAATTTGAAGTCTATGGAATGTCATGATTGTGTGTTCAGTCTGAAATACATGGAATCATTTCTTAACCCTATATAAGTACCAGGAATTGATAATAGATATTAAAATTACCTTCTTAGACTCAAGAAGTTACACTCCAGAGAACCAAATAACACTATTAAAATTGAGAAACAGAGCTAAACAGATTTCTCAACTGAGGAAACTTGAATAGCTGAGAGGAATCCTAAAGAAACGTTCAACATCCTTAGTTATCAGGGAAATGCAAATCAAAACAAACCTGAGATTTCACCTCACACCAGTCAGAATGGCTAAGATCAAAAACTCAGGTGAAAGAGGGTGCTGGTGATTATGTGAAGAAAAAGAAACACTCCTCCATTGCTGATGGGATTGTAAGCTGATACAATCCTCTACCCCCCTGGAAATCAATCTGGCGGTTCCTCAGAAAATTGGATATAGTACTACCAGAGGACACAGCTATACCACTCCTGGGCATATACCCAGAAGATGCTCTAACATGTAATAAGAACACATGCTTCACTATGTTCACAGCAGCCGTATTTATAATAGCCAGAAGCTAGAAAGAACCCAGATGTTCCTCAACAGAGGAATAGATAAAGAAAATGTGGTACATTTACACAATGGAGTATGACTCAGCAATTAAAAACAATGAATTCATGAAATATTAGGCAAATGGATGGATCTAGAAAATATCCTGAGTGAGGTAATTCAGTCACAAAAGAACACACATATTATGCACTCACTGATAAGTGGATATTAGCCCAAAAGTTCAGAATATCCAAGAATCAGTTCACAGACCATAGGAATCCCAAAAAGAAGTAAGACAAAACTGTGGACGCTTCACTGCTTCTTAGAAGGGGGAACAAAGTACTCACAGAAGCAAATATGGAGACAAAGTGTGGAGCAGAAACCAAAAGAAAGGTCACCCAGAGACTGTACCACCACCTAGAGATCCATCCCATATATAGCTACCAAAACCAGACACTACTGTGGATACCAGGAAGTGCTTGCTGATGGAAGCCTGATATGGCTGTCTCCTGGAGACTCTGCAAGAGCTTGACAAATAAAGAGGTAGGTGCTCACACCAACCACTGGACTGAGCATGGAGGTCCCTGATGGTGGAGTTAGAGAAGGGACTGAAGGAGCTGAGGGAGTTTACAGCCCCATGGGGAGAGCAAGAGTGTCAACTGGCCAGATCCCCTGGAGATCCCAGGGACTGGACCAACAACCAAAGAATACACATGGAGGGACCCATGGCATTAGTCACATATGTGGCAGAGGATGGCCTTGTTAGACATCAGTGGGAGGAGAGGACCTTGTGACTGAGGGTGTTCAATGACCCAGTGGGGAAAGACATCTTCCATGGCAGGGCAGCAAAGCAGAAGTGGGTTGGGTGGGTGAGTAACCTCATAGAGGCAGGGAGAGGGAGGTGGGGGGAGGGGGTTTCTGAAGAGGAGACCTGGAAAGGGGAAACAATTTATAATTTAAATAAAGAAAATATCCAATAAAAAATACCTTTTTAGAATATCACTTCTTAATCTTGCTTCATTTCCAGCAACAACCATTTCCTTTTAGATATTTATTTCATTTCCATTTCCAATGCTATCCCAAAAGTCCCCCACACCCTCCTCCACCCACTCCCCCACCCCCCACCCCCGACACTTCTTGGCCCTGGCATTCCCCTGTACTGAGGCATATAAAGTTTGCACAACCAATGGGCCTCTCTTTGCACTGATGGCCTACTAGGCTATCTTCTGATACATATGCAGCTAGAGACACGAGCATAACCATTTTTAAAGTGAAAAAATGTGCTGTAGGACAGGCCATATTCTGTAATAAAACCCTAAAAAGTTACATGCTAACCTCACAGTCAACAATTTCTCTTTGCCCTCTGCCCAAGAGTAGAATTGACTACAATCTTGGAAGTCAAAATAAGTCACAATTGAGCTGTTCAAGAGAGCAAAAGTTTCTTTTGGTAGATATTTTGAAGAACTTGCCTGGGTGCATGCATGAATCCATGTGCTTATGTGCATGTATGTTTGAGTGTACATGCACGGGAGTATGTTCATGTGTATGAGTGTGTGCACATGCATGTATGCACATGTGTGTGTGTGCTCCTTTACATGTGTGTCTACATGAGTGCATGTACCCATAGAAGTCAGAACTTTACATAAAGTGTCTTCCTTTATCACTTTCCACTTTCATTTTTTTAAATAAGATCTTTCACTGCACCTGGAAATCACTGTTTCTGCTGGTAAGCCACCAGGATCGACTTGTCTCTACCACCACCACATCCAGCTTTTACATGAGTGCTGGAGATCTGAATCAGACCACTTTCCCGAGCCATCTCCTTATCCTCCAAAGGTGACTCTTTAAGCATGTCCCTTGAGTTATATACTTAAGGATTCTCAACTGAATGGACAAAGAAGTAGGGGGCAACCTGTTTTCAGGTTCATGCTTTAAATGAAGATTCCTATATATACATTTAAGATACCGTCTGATGCCACTAGAGAGAGAGACGGGTACCCTCTGCTTCATCACTTCTATGGCTCATCTTGTGACAAATTTAATCCAGTGAAGATAACAAATATCCCACCATCACCCTATGACTGAAATTTTTAACTGACAGTTTGCATGGCTAATGTTTGCTTCAACTGGATTAAGAGCAGGATGGGGAAAGGACTCCTGGAGCAGAGTCTTGTTCTGTCAAGCAAACTGATCTGACAGTACAAACACAAACCTTGTGATCTATGCTTATTTATTAGGATAACATGCATATTATAAAATTAATTTCTAGTTTAGAACAAGCACAATATGCTTAGTATTTGTCCATGACCATAAACTCCCTTGTATCTTTCCTTGAGTCTTTGCCTTTACACTGACCCTTTCCTGAACTACCCCCATTTTATTTTAAATCCATATTCATTTACATTTCCTTTACCTTCAAAATTACTTTAAAAGCAGAGACAAATATAATCATAAAGGAAGTAATCTCATTTTACCTAACTCATAAAACAACTCATAAAAAAAACCAAAGATTTAATTTAGATTTACAGTCTAGGGGAACCCAAAGAGTTTATCCACTTCAGCCTTTAAGATGCAGATTATTCCATTGTAGGGAAATGAAAATCTGCTCTATTTATAGACAAATGCCATCCAATATATATGTAAGGAGAGAACTAGTTTTGGTAAATCTGTCACACATTCAATAGATGCACAATAAACGGCACAGCTACACAAGAACTGAAGGATTTCTGTGCAACTACAACAAAGGGGATAGAGGGATTTATACAGGAGAAATTGGCAGTTCAGTCATTATTATCACAGTAACAACACCCAATGTTGCTCTTATTCAAGTGCATACTCTACTCTTAAGATATGGTTGTTGCAAAGGCATAAGTGACTAGAATCAACACAGTTATTCTGTACACCACAGAGAACAACAAATCAAAAGATGGAAATACTTTACCCTTAAATGTTGAAACAATTCTAAACCTGTTGACATTGCCACTGTAACTTAACAGGAGAAGGGAAGGAGGAAGGAAGGGAGCGTGGGTGGTTTAAATAAGAATATCACCCATAGGCTCATGTATTTGAATATTTGTTTCCCAGCTGATGGCACTGTTTTGGGAAGGTCTAGGAGGTGTAGCAAAAAGTTTGTTACTGGAGGTGGGCATTGAGAATATAAAAACTCACATTTTGAGTTTTCTCTTTCTGCTTTCTGCTTGCAGTTCAAGATGTAAGTCCTCTTGCTCCTCCAGCCACCATGCTTGCCTGCTGCCATACTCCCTACTCTTATGATAATGGACTCCTATCCTGTTGGAACTGTTAGGCAAAATAAACCTTTCCTTCCACTTGTTGCCTTCATCATGGTGTTTTATCACAACAGAAAGTGAGTTATGACAGGTTGGATTCTTTCAACATAAAATTATTATTGATTATTTAGGAATTTCATACCATGCATTCCAATCATACTCACCTCCCCATCTTCCCAAGTGTGGTCCCCAGGCATGGTGATCCACCTCCAAAAGAAAAAGAAAAAAAGAGGGGATGGAAGGAAAGAAAAAACAAGTCCATTTTGTGTTGGCCATATTCCCACTGGAACATGCACAAACTCCCAGTGGTCAGCCCCCTACGGAGAGCTGAGTCCCTCTCCACCTGCATCCCTGCCAGAAGCCATCAACTCTGGAGGGCTAAACTTCAGCATCCTTATCACAAATTAAAAAACAAAAAACTTTTTAGTGATTCTTTGAGTTTTACATCATGCACCTCAGTACCACTCATCTCCCTGTCCCCTCATATGTGACCTTCATCCTTACATACCCCCTCCAAAAAAACCCCACACAAACTAAACTAAACTAAACCAAACTAAACTAAACTAAACTAAACTAAGCTAAACTAAACTAAACTAAACTAAACTAAACTAAACTAAACTAAACTAAACTAAACTAAACTAAACTAAACTAAACTAAAAAGGCATAGGAAACATCTCATTGTGGAAACTGTAGTATATCACAGTGTGTCCCATGGTATATCTCTCTGTTTACACACATCTTCACTTGCAGATGTTCATTGCAATGAGTCATTGTTCTGGTTCAAAATCTCTGGTTTCTATAAAACCATTAATATTGGATCCTCATTAGGACTACTCCCAGGTATAATGTTGTTGCACTGTGTCATGGAGAACCTGAAGGTTTTGTAACAGCAGAACTGGTCTTTTCACTCATCCCAACCTTTTACAGATGATACAGATTTAAAGGTGGACTATCCTAGAGCTGTGGATCTGGACCTGGGTGGTAGTAGAGCTTGTCAGTATTCGAACTCTCTTAGCTACACTACCTGGATGAGCTCTCCCAACATTGGTCTGGCTAGGCCACCCAGTCTGCCATCAGCAGGAGACAGGGTCACTTCGGTTCTCAAGGCCTGTCTTGCGCTAGCCCAACTCACCAGCAAGAACGATGCTGCAACAGGATCCTTCTGCACACGTTTATCAGGAGAGCTTGATTACAGAGGCGAAGAGACCCCAAGCCCAGAACTGGTGCTGCTTATATAGGCCTAGGAGAGGCTTGTCTCACACCCGGATTGGTTGTGCTTGGGTTATGATTTTCACCTCATTTGCATGCCTACATCTGATTGGTTAACTTGTCTCTCATCTGATTGGTTAATTTTGGTTAATTCTCAAAACCTCATCTTGGCAAAAGAACTTTTCTTCCTATGTTTGCGTGGTGGCCAGCGGAAGCCAGCACCACCCTGCAAAGGTACATGTGGCTTCCCACAGGCCTGGTTCACCTGTACCCATGCATCCAGAGCCAGCTCCACTGTGCTTCTCAGTCGATGCCCACTCTCCCAAGTGCTGCAGCCTGTTAGGGGCTGGACCAGCTCTGTTGCTCTCATGCTTTTGGAGCTGACTCACCTACATCTTTCCCATCAGGACCAGCTCCATTGTGTTTCCCAAGCAAGGAGCATGGCCCACTCTCCCAAGCACTGTAGACAAGAAGAGATCCCGACTGGCTTTCCCATTCTCATGCCCTCAGGACCACGTCTCCCAACTATTTCAGGTGCCAAGCAAGGAAGACAAGGGCATCATTGCTGCACCTATGCACCTCATGACAGACAAGTGACAGGGCCAGCTCTCCCTTGCTCTTGCCCTCTGAGCTAGCTCACCTATTACCTTTTCACTGGGATCAGCTCTACTGTGCTACCCAGGTTAGGTTCCGAGCCTGCTCTCCAGAACGCTGAGGCTGGTGAGGGACAAGGCTAGCTCACCTGAGCTCATGACCCTAAGGTCAATTTTCCCAAACACCGGAGGTGGCAGGGGTGCGAGTGGGAGGAATACCTCTGTACCCATGCCACCCTACAGCAGATGGGTAAAAGGGTCAGCTCTCCCACACTTGTGCCCTCAGAGCTGTCTCACCCAACCCTACCACAGCTCCACTGTGCTGCCTGAGTGAGATGTAAGACCCACTTTCCTGAGGGACTCCAGAGTTGAGAAATGGGGCCAGCTATTCAGAGTTCCATATCCAGTGAGGTGCTGGACCAGTTATGCACATCTCCTGGACATCCAAGTGGTTCCCAATGGATGCTCAGACCCGGGACATCTCCATGTTCTCTAGTGATAATATGGGCCATGGACACCAACTCCTGCCACAGAGTAACCATAAACTCAGACATGGCCCTCAGCAGCAGCTTGGGCTGGGACCTCATGATGACCCCAGGTAACAGGGCTGGGCACTCACAATAGGTTCCTCCTCTCCACACTCAAGTCTCCAGTTCCATCTTTCTTCATAATGCTCAAGCTGCTCCACTTCGCTTTCTCTTTTAACTGAACACCACATGCTAGTACATGGCAGTGGCTCGAGCTGCAGCCTGGTGACATGGGTGGCAGGTCCCTTGGTGACATCCTCTATTCACATATTTGCAAAGAGGTATCTATGCCCTGCCTATGCTGTGCACTGGAGGACAGGTCTGTGGGAGGCATGGTGGTCCACAGTACTCTGTCTATCTTCCTCCTTCTGTGCTGCACTGCCTCTATTTGGTTTAGTTTGGTCTGCTTTGCTTTGCTTTGCTTTGCTTTGCTTTGCTTTGCTTTGCTTTGCTTTGCTTTGCTTTGCTTTGCTTTGCTTTGCTTTGCTTTGCTTTGCTTTGCTTTGCTTTGCTTTGCTTTGCTTTGCTTTGCTTTGCTTTGCTTTGCTTTGCTTTGCTTTGCTTTGCTTTGCTTTGCTTTGCATGCATCCTAGGTATAAGACAGCTTTGGCCAGAAAACTAGGCATCAAGCTAGGATGAAGCAAGGACTACCATCTGCTCTCCCCCTGACTGATGTAAGAACATCACCAGCAAGATGTCTCTTTGTCCATTGCAGAGGTCCCTATCAAAAATTTTAAGTTCTTTTTGATGGCTTCCTTCCCAGGCCATTACATTTTGGAGGGTGAGGTGGGGTATGAGGCAGAGGTAGGGGTTGTTGCAGAAGCCTTCTATGTTTCTCTTTCTCAGCTATGCATCTATAGCCACTAACACCACTACATGAGTAGTTTCCTTGCCTTTTGCAATAACCCAGAGAATGGATCCTAGGCTTCTTCATGGTATAATAACAGGATGAATTACAGACATCCACATGTTCTCCAACATAACCACATGACAAGGACCTCTGCTTAGCCTCCAGGGGCAGTATAGCTCGTGGACACATGGTCCTGTGCCAAAGCATGGACCATAGAGCAGAATGACCTCTTGAAGAAGCACCAACCATGGAGGTCTTTCAAGGAGGTCTAATCCATTAAATGTACCACTCTTCATCTTGACCAACCTGTCACAGTTCAGAGCTAGCATGAACATGCAGGGAGGTAACTTGTTCGAGTACTGAGTCTGAGCAAGGTCCAGGATGCTGCCCACCATCCCTCTGACCCCACTGGTTAACAATTTGTTCCTCCATCAACTACAGTCTTCTCTCACACCCACCACACCTGCCATGTCTACCACCTTGCTCCTCTATCTTTATCATCTCTCTGTCACATATTTCTTCGTCATAGTGACATGGAAGCTGTAGTGTGTCAGAGAGTGTGCCCCTTTGCCCAAAGAGCTTTACATGCATATGTTCATTGCACTAAGTCATTAGTCTGATTCAAGTCCCCTGGCTTCTGCCACTTCATCAAAACTGAACCCTCCCTGAGACTCCTCTTGAATATCCTGCTCTTACCTAGTCATGGAGATCCTGCAGTTCCCGTTCTGCAGGACCTGCCATTTCACAAGATCCAGCCACTCACAGCTGCAGTAAATGTTGGAGTAATCCAACTCAAAGCCCTGGGCCAGGGCCTGGGTGCTTGTTAAGTTAGTCAGCCCAAGGCTCTGCTGGCTGGTGAGGGCAAGGCCAGCCCTCCCACCCATGCTGCCAACTGCCACTGCTGACATTGAGAAATGGTAAGACCTTTGAAATATTTTAAGATTTCATAGCAAGAAATGGCTGGTGGATTGCATGAGGAATGTGGTGAGTAGGAGGAACTAGAATATCACTATGAGTTGGACCCTCGTCACTTTGGAGATAAATCAAGGCAAGAGCGATCATTGGGACCCAACACTAATATCCAGCCTACAAATACTACCAGTTTACAAGTATTTCTGGATAGCAAAAGTGGAAACAAGGTTTTCAGTTTTGCTTCAACAGGACAAGTAAAAGTTGATCGTGTGTGTGGTGGTCGGTTTTAATGGTCAATTTACTGAATCTCAATCAACTTAAAGGTAGGTCTATGGGCATTCCCATAAGACATTTTGTTGATCAGATTATTTGAATTAGGAAGACACAGCATAAATGCAGTTGGCACTTCCCAGTGGCATCACAGACAAAGAAAATAGAAGAAAAATATTTACATTTTTTTCTGATTTCCTTCACTTTCAGTGGAAAGTCCATCTACTTTGTTGCTGGTACTGTTGCTGCTACCACTTTCTCTTCACTGATGTTGGGAACCAGCTTCAGGTTTCCAAATGTAGACCACAACTAGTGGCTCTCAAGAAATCCTCTGGGTCTTAATTACTAGACTAGTCTGACTGAGATGCCCAAACTTATTAAATGAGAAACTACCAGATTCTGGGTCTCTCCAGAATAAAACAAACTATTGTTAAACTACCCAAATCATATCATATAGATCAACATAATAGATTCCCAATTAATATAAATTTATTCTGTTAGTTGTAGAGAATCCTGACTACAACAGGTTCTTAAAACAGGCATGAACTGTTTTAAGACAAAGCAATAGAAATGACAAGAAATCCCAGTTTTCCATCAAATACTCCACTTAACTATCCAGTCTTGGAGCATGAATCTTCACTTGCCTTTGATTACATGACTGTAATTTCCTGAGGCCTGCTCTTCTATTCCTCTGCCCATGTGTTATATCATGTTTGTTGTGCGCAATGAAGAAGCAGAGAAAAAAACACCAGTGTGCTCATGAAACAGCAACATGATTTCTTATTTCCACCACCTAAGCAGAGTTGCTGATAAATAGAAGAAGGTCATCAGTCAAGGTCTCTGGATTCTTGTTTCTTCTTGTAGCTCTGAGTAAGTTTATAAGTGCAAAGCTGATAAGCATCTATAAAAAGCTAGGTAATTGTCAGTTCTCAAATAGCCTGAAACCTAGTTTAAAACATCTCAGCTGCTAAACCATGAAGTTAAAGGTAAATAGGCTTTTGTTAAACAGCTAAAGCCTAAATTCACAGATTACCCAAGTGAAAAGTAAATTATTTTCATACCTACAGAAGGTTGTTAACCTATAAAAACAGAGAACCCTTGACCTCTATACAACCCAAGGGTTGAGCCAATCTATATCCTCAACTCCAGAAAGTTGTGTCCCGCCAGGGCCAAAAAGTGGGAGTGGGTGGGTAGGGGAGTGTGTGGGGGGGTGTATTGGGGACTTTTTGGATAGCATTGGAAATGTAAATGAGGAAAATACCTAATAAAAAAATTAATTCTAAAAAAAAAAAAAAATGACCCGAGATTCCTCCTCACACCAATCAGAATGACTAAGATCAAGATCTCAGGTGACAGCAGATCCTGGCAAGGATGTGGAGAAAGAGGAACACTCCTCCATTGCTGGTGGGACTGCAGGCTGGTAAAACCACTTTGGAAATCATACAGTTCCTCAGAAAATTGAAAATGTTCTACCTGAAGCTCGAGCTGTAACACTACTTGGAATATACACAAAAGATGCTCCAACATATAACAATGACACATGTTCCACTATGTTTATAGCATCTTATTTATAATAGCCAGAAACAACCCAAATGTCCCTCAACAGAAGAATGGATACAGAAAATGTGGTACATTCTTATAACTCAGCTATTAAAAAAAAATGACTTCACAAATTGTGCAACCAAATGAATGGAACTAGAAAGTGTCATACTGAATGAGGTAACCCAATCACAATAGAACGCACATGGTGTGTACTCACTGATAAGTGGATATTAGCCCCAAAACTCAGAACACCCATGATGCAACCCACAAACTATATGGAACTTAAGATCAAAGTGTGGACACTTCAATCCTACATAGAAGGGGGAACAAAACAATCATAGGATGGGACCTGGGAGGGAGAGTCGATGAGAAGGGAGTGGGGGTGGGAGGGTTAGGATCAGGTATACAAAAGGACAGGATAGAAGTTCAAAGCAGCCAGGCATGGTGGTGCACGCCTTTAATCCCAGCACTCAGGAGGCAGAGGCAGGCTAATATCCACTTATCAGTGAGTACATGCCATGTGTGTTCTTTTGTGACTGGGTTACTTCACTCAGCATGATATTTTCTAGATCCATCCATTTGCCTGAAATTTTTCTGAAGTCATTGTTTTTAAAAGCTGAGTAGTACTCCGTTGTGTAAACGTACCACATTTTCTGTATCCATTCCTCTGTTGAGGGACATCTGGGTTGTTTCCAGCTTCTGGCTATTATAAATAAGGCTGATATGAATATAGTGGAGCATGTGTCCTTACTAAATGTTGGTGTGTCTTCAGGAGTAATATAGTTCTTGGGTAGCACTATGTCCAATTTTCTGAGGAACTGCCAGACTGATTTCCAGAGTGGTTGTACCAGTATGCAATCCCGCCAGCAAAGGAGGAGTGTTCCTCTTTCTCCACATCCTCACCAGCATCTGCTGTCACCTGAGTTTTTGATATTAGCCATTCTGACTGGTGTGAGGTGGAATCTCAGGGTTGTTTTGATTTGCATTTCCCTGATGACTAAGGATGTTGAACATTTCTTTAGGTGCTTCTCAGCGATTCAGTATTCCTCAATTAAGAATTCTCTGTTTAGCTCTTTTCCCCATTTTTGATAGGGTCATTTGGTTTTCTGGAGTCTAACTTCTTGAGTTCTTTGCATCAAAATAATGGGTTCTGTTTATGTATACAGTCTGTTAGTCTATGTCTTTTTATTGGGGAATTGAGTCCAATGATGTTAAGAGATAGTGATTGTTGGTTCCTGTTATTTTTGTTGTTAGAGGTGGAATTATGTTTCTGTGGCTATCTTCTTTTGGGTTTGTTGAAAGGAGATTGCTTTCTTGCTTTTCTAGGGTGCAGTTTCCCTTTTTGTGTTGGAGTTTTCCATCTATTATCCTTTGTAGGGCTAGATTTGTAGAGAGATAGCATATAAATTATGTTTTGTCATGTAATATCTAGGTTTCTCCATCTATGGTAGTTGAGAGCTTTGCTGTGTATAGTAGCCTGGGCTGGCATTTGTGTTCTCTTAGGGTCTATATGGCATATGCCCAGGAACTTCTGGCTTTTAGAGTCTCTGGTGAGAAGTCTGGTATAATTCTGATAGATCTGTCTTTATATGTTACTTGACCATTTTCCCTTATGGCTTTCAATGTTCTTTCTTTGTTTTATGTATTTGATATTTTGATTATTATGTGATGATAGGAATTTCTTTTCTGGTCCAATCTATTTTGAGTTCTGTAGGATTCTTGTATGCTTATGAGCATCTCTAATTTTAGGTTGGGGAAGATTTCTTCTATAATTTTGTTGAAGATGTTTACTGGTCCTTTAAGTTGGGAATCTTCACTCTCTTCTATCCCTATTATCCTTAGGTTTGGTCTTCTCAATGTGTCCTGGAATTCCTGGATGTTTTGGGTTAGGAGCTTTTTGCATTTTGCATTTTTTTTTGATTGTTGTGTCAATGTTTTCTATGGTATCTTCTGCACCTGAGATTCTCTCTTCTAACTCTTGTATTCTGTCAGTGATGCTTGCATCTATGACTCCTGATCCCTTTCCTAGGTTTTTTATCTCCAGACTCGTCTCTCTTTGTGATTTATTTATTGTTTCTATTTCCATTTTTAGACCCTGGATGGTTTTGTTTAATTCCTTTAACTGTTTGGTTGTATTTTCTATAATTCTTTCAGGGATTTTTGTTTTTCCCCTTTAAGGGCTTCTACTTGTTTACCTGTGTTCTCCTGTATTTCTTTTTTTTTAATTTTTAATATTTTTTATTACATATTTTCCTAAATTACATTTTCAATGCTATCCCAAAAGTCCCCCATAGTGCCCCCCCCCACTTCCCTACCCACCCATTCCCATTCTTTTGGCCCTGGCATTCCCCTATATTGGGGCATATAAAGTTTGCAAGTCGAATGGGCCTCTCTTTCCATTGATGACCGACTAGGCCACCTTTCAATACATATGCAGCTAGAGACAAGAGCTCCAGGGTACTGGTTAGTTCATCATGTTGTTCCAACTATAGGGTTGCAGATCCCTTTAGCTCCTTGGGTACTTTCTCTAGCTTCTCCATTGGAAGCCCTGTAATACATCCAATAGCTGAATGTGAGCATCCACTCCTGTGTTTGCTAGGCCCCTGCATAGTCTCACAAGAGACAGCTATATTTGGGTCCTCTCAGCAAAATCTTGCTAGTGTATGCAATGGTGTCAGCGTTTAGAAGCTGCTTATGGGATGGATCCCTGGATACGGCTGTCTCTAAATGGTCCATCCTTTCATCACAGCTCCAAACTTTGTCTCTGTAAATACTTCCATGGGTGTTTTGTTCCCAATTCTAAGAAGGGGCACAGTGTCCACATTTTGGTCTTCATTCTTCTTGAGTTTCATGCGTTTAGCAAATTGTATCTTATATCTTGGGTATCCTAAGTTTTGGGCTAATATCCACTTATCAGTGAATACATATTGTGTGAGTTCCTTTGTGATGTGTTACCTCACTCAAGATGATGCCCTCCAGGTCCATCCATTTGGCTAGGAATTTCATAAATTCATTCTTTTTAATAGCTGAGTAGTACTCCATTGTGTAAATGTACCATAATTTCTGTATCCATTCCTCTGTTGAGGGACATCTGGGTTTTTCCAGCTTCAGGCTATTATAAATAGGGCTGCTATGAACATAGTGGAGCATGTGTCCTTCTTACCGGTTGGGACATCTTCTGTATATATGCCCAGGAGAGGTATTGCTGGATCCTCCAGTAGTACTATGTCCAATTTTCTGAGGAACCGGCAGATGATTTCCAGAGTGGTTGTACAAGCTTGCAATCCCACCAACATTGGAGGAGTGTTCCTCTTTCTCCACATCCTCGCCAGCATCTGCTGTCACCTGAATTTTTGATCTTAGCCATTCTGACTGGTGTGAGGTGGAATCTCAGGGTTGTTTTGATTTGCATTTCCCTGATGATTAAGGATGTTGAACATTTTTTCAGGTGCTTCTCTGCCATTCGGTATTCTTCAGGTGAGAATTCTTTGTTCAGTTCTGAGCCCCATTTCTTAATGGGGTTATTTGACTTTCTGGAGTCCACCTTCTTGAGTTCTTTATATATATTGGATATTAGTCCCTTATCTGATTTAGGATAGGTAAAGATCCTTTGCCAATCTGTTGGTGGTTTTTTTGTCTTATTGATGGTGTCTTTTGCCTTGCAGAAGCTTTGCAGATTCATGAGATCCCACTTGTCAATTCTCCATTTTACAGCACAAGCCATTGCTGTTCTATTCAAGAATTTTTCCCCTGTGCCCATATCTTCAAGGCTTTTCCCGACTTTCTCCTCTAAAAGTTTCAGTGTCTCTGGTTTTATATGAAGTTCCTTGATCCACTTAGACCTGACCTTAGTACAAGGAGATAGGAATAGATCGATTCGCATTCTTCTACATGTTAACAACCAGTTGTGCCAGCACCATTTGTTGAAAATGCTGTCTTTCTTCCACTGGATGTTTTTAGCTCACTTGCCGAACATCAAGTGACCATAGGTGTGTGGGTTCATTTCTGGGTCTTCAATTCTATTCCATTGGTCTATTTGTCTGTCACTATACCAGTACCACTCAGTTTTTATCACAATTGCTCTGTAGTAAAGCTTTAGGTCCAGCATGGTGATTCCACCAGAGGTTCTTTTATCCTTGAGAAGAGTTTTTGCTATCCTGGGTTTTTTGTTATTCCAGATGAATTTGCAGATTGCACTTTCTAATTCGTTGAAGAATTGAGTTGGAATTTTGGTGGGGATTGCATTGAATCTGTAGATTGCTTTTGGCAAGATAGCCATTTTTACAATGTTGATCCTGCCAATCCATGAGCATGGGAGATCTTTCCATCTTCTGAGATCTTCTATAATTTCTTTCTTCAGAGACTTGAAGTTTTTAATATACAGATCTTTCACTTCCTTAGTTAGAGTCACGCCAAGATATTTTATATTATTTGTGACTATTGAGAAGGGTGTTGTTTCACTAATTTCTTTCTCAGCCTGTTTATTCTTTGTGTAGAGAAAGGCCATTGATTTGTTTGAGTTAATTTTATATCCAGCTACTTCACCGAAGCTGTTTATCAGGCTTAGGAGTTCTCTGGTGGAATTTTTAGGGTCACTTATATATACTATCATATCATCTGCAAAAAGTGATATTTTGACTTCATCTTTTCCAATTTGTATCCCTTTGATCTCCTTTTGTTGTCGAATTGCTCTGGCTAGGACTTCAAGTACAATGTTGAATAGGTATGGAGAAAGGGGACAGCCTTGTCTAGTCCCTGATTTTAGAGGGATTGCTTCAAGCTTCTGACCATTTACTTTGATGTTGGCTACTGGTTTGCTGTAGCTTGCTTTTATCATGTTTAGGTATGGGCCTTGAATTGCTGATCTTTCCAAGACTTTTATCATGGATGGGTGTTGGATCTTGTCAAATGCTTTTTTCCGCATCTAATGAGATGACCATGTGGTTTTTGTCTTTGAGTTTGTTTTTATACTGGATTACGTTGATGGATTTCCGTATACTGAACCATCCCTGCATCCCTGGGATGAAACCTACTTGGTCATGATGTATGATTGTTTTGATGTGTTCTTGGATCGGTTAGCAAGAACTTTATTGAGGATTTTTGCATCAATATTCATAAGGGATATTGGTCTGAAGTTTTCTATCTTTGTTGGGTCTTTTTGTGGTTTAGGTATCAGAGTAATTGTGGCTTCATAGAATGAGTTGGGTAGAGTACCTTCTGTTTCTATTTTGTGGAATAGTTTGTGAAGAACAGCAATTAGATCTTCTTTGAAGGTCTGGTAGAACTCTGCACTAAACCCATCTGGTCCTGGGCTTTTTTTAGTTGGGAGACTATTAATGACTGCTTCTATTTCTTTGGGGGATATAGGGCTGTTTAGATCATTAACCTGATCTTGATTCAACTTTGGTACCTGGTATCTGTCTAGGAACTTCTCCATTTCATCCAGGTTCTCCAGTTTTGTTGAGTATAGCCTTTGGTAGAAGGATCTGATGGTGTTTTGGATGTCTTCAGGATCTGTTGTTATGTCTCCTTTTTCATTTCTGATTTTGTTAATTAGGATGCTTCCCCTGTGCCCTCTAGTGAGTCTGGCTAAGGGTTTATCAATCTTGTTGATTTTTCTCAAAGAACCAGCTCCTTGATTGGATGATTCTTTGCATAGTTCTTGTTTCCACTTGGTTGATTTCGCCCCTGAGTTTGATTATTTCCTGCCATCTACTCCTCTTGGGTGAGTTTGCTTCCTTTTGTTCTAGTGCTTTTAGGTGTGTTGTCAAGTTGCTAATGTGTGCTCTCTCTAGTTTCTTTTTGGAGGCACTCAGAGCTATGAGTTTTCCTCTTAAAAATGCTTTTATTGCGTCCCATAAGTTTGGGTATATTGTGGCTTCATTTTCATTGAACTCTAAAAAGTCCTTAATTTCTTTCTTTATTCCTTCCTTGACCAAGGTATCATTGAGAAGAGTGTGGTTCAGTTTCCACGTGAAGGTTGGCTTTCTATTATTTATTTTGTTATTGAAGATCAACCTTAGTCCATGGTGATCTGATAGGATGCATGGGACAATTACAGTATTATTGTATCTGTTGAGGCCTGTTTTGTGACCAATTATGTGGTCAATTTTGGAGAAGGTACCATGAGGTGCTGAGAAGAAGGTATATCCTTTTGTTTTAGGATAGAATGTTCTGTATATATCTGCCAGATCCATTTGATTCATAACTTCTGTTAGTTTCACTGTGTCCCTGTTTAGTTTCTGTTTCCATGATCTGTCCATTGGTGAAAGTGGTGTGTTGAAGTCTCCCACTATTATTGTATGAGGTACAATGTGTGCTTTAAGATTTACTAAAGTTTCTTTAATGAATGTGGCTGCCTTTGTATTTGGAGCATAGATATTCAGGATTGATAGTTCCTCTTGGAGGATTTTACCTTTGATGAGTATGAAGTGCCCCTCCCTGTCTTTTTTGATGACTTTGGGTTGGAAGTCAATCTTATCAGATATTAGAATGGCTACTTCAGCTTGTTTCTTCATACCATTTGCTTGGAAAATTGTTTTCCAGCCTTTCATTCTGAGGTAGTGTCTATCTTTTACTCTGAGATGAGTTTCCTGTAAGCAGCAAAATGTTGGGTCTTGTTTGTGTAGCCAGTTTGTTAGTCTATGTCTTTTTGTCGGGGAGTTGAGTCCATTGATATTAAGAGATATTAAGGAAAAGTAATAGTTGTTTCCTGTTATTTTTGTTGTTAAAGTTGGCATTCTATTCTTGTGGCTGTCTTCTTTTAGGTTTGTTGAGGGATTACCTTCTTGTTGTTTCTAGGGCGTGGTTCCTGTCCTTGTATTGGTTTTTTCCTGTTATTATCCTTTGAAGGGCTGGATTCGTGGAGAGATAATGTGTGAATTTGGTTTTGTCGTGGAATACTTTGGTTTCTCCATCTATGTTAATTGAGAGTTTGGCTTGGTATAGTAGCCTTGGCTGGAATTTGTGTTCTTTTAGTGTCTGTATAACATCAGTCTAGGATCTTCTGGCTTTCATAGTCTCTGGTGAAAAATCTGGTGTAATTCTAATAGGCTTGCCTTTATATGTTACTTGGCCTTTTTCTCTTACTGCTTTTAGTATTCTATCTTTATTTAGTGCATTTGTTGTTCTGATTATTATGTGTCGGGAGGTATTTCTTTTCTGGTCCAGTCTATTTGGAGTTCTGTAGGCTTGTATGTTCATGGGCATCTCTTTCTTTAGGTTTGGGAAGTTTTCTTCTATAATTTTTTGAAGATGTTTGCTGGTCCTTTGAGTTGAAAATCTTCATTCTCATCCACTCCTATTATCCGTAGGTTTGGTCTTCTCATTATGTCCTGTATTTCTTGGATGTTTTGAGTTAGGATCTTTTTGCGTTTTACATTTTCCTTGATTGTTGTGCCGATGTTCTCTATGTCATCTTCTGCACCTGAGATTCTCTCTTCCATCTCTTGTATTCTGTTGCTGATGGGCGTATCTATGGTTCCAGATTTCTTTCCTAGGGTTTCTATCTCCAGTGTTGCCTCATTTTGGGTTTTCTTTATTGTGTCTACTTCCCTTTTTAGGTCTAGTATGGTTTTGTTCATTTCCATCATCTGTTTGGATGTGTTTTCCTGTTTTTCTTTAAGGACTTCTACCTGTTTGATTGTGTTATCCTGTTTTTCTTTAAGGACTACTACCTGTTTGATTGTGTTATCCTGTTTTTCTTTAAGGACTTGTAACTCTTTAGCCATGTTCTCCTGTAATTCTTTAAGTGAGTTATTAAAGTCCTTCTTGATGTCCTCTACCATCATCATGAGATATGCTTTTAGATCCGTGTCTAGCTTTTCCGGTGTGTTGGGGTGCCCTGGACTGGGCGAAGTGGGAGTGCTGGGTTCTGATGATGGTGAGTGGTCTTGGTTTCTGTTAGTAAGATTATTACGTTTACCTTTCGCCATCTGGTAATCTCTGAGGTTAGTTGTTATCGTTGTCACTATTTAAAGATTGGAGTAGACTCTGTGTTCCACTCACCCAAAGTCTCAAAATCCTGTGGCGGGGGTCGTGGGTAGCTGGCGGGTGTCAGCCGACCCTGCACTCTAGCTACCCCGGTCCTGGCCTGGCTGGAAGAGGCCTGTGGCCCTACTCAGGCCGGTTTTCTGCTTCCCTAACTAATGCAGTCTCAGGTCCTGCGCGCAATTGGATTGGAGCAGAAGCTGTGTTCCACTCACCAGAAGTCTTAAGATCCTGTGGCGGGTGTTGTGGGTAGTTGGCGAGTGTCAGCGGATCCTGCGCCCTAGCTACCCCGGTGCTTTTCTGACCGGAAGAGGCTTGTGGCCCTACTCAGGCCGGATTTCTGCCTCCCCAACCAAAGCAGTTTCAGGTCCCGCGTGATTGGACTGGAGCAGAAGCTGTGTTCCACTCACCAGAAATCTCAAAATCCTGTGGCGGGGGTCGTGGGTAGCTGGCGGGTGTCAGCCGACCCTGTGCTCTAGTACCCGGTCCGGCCGGAAGAGCCTCCTGTATTTCTTTCAGGGAGTTATTTATGTCCTTCTTAAAGTCCTCTATCATCATCATGAAATGTGATTTTAAACCAGAGTCCTGTTTTTCTGATGTGTTGGGGTATCCAGGGCTTGCTGTGGTGGGAGAACTGGGTACTGATGATGATAAGTAGCCTTGGTTTCTGTTGCTTATGTTCTTGCACTTGCCTCTTGCTATCTGGTTATCTGTGGTGTTAGCTGGTCTTGCTGTCTCTGAATGTGGCTTATCCCTCCTGTAAGCCTCTGCGTCTGCACTCCTGGAAGACCAGCCTCTCTCCAGGAAGAATTTGGGTATGGAGTGCTGTGGCACACCATCAGCTTTGGGGCACAGATAGAAACCAGATGGATCCTGTCCTTGGCTGTTCCTCAGTTCCTGTGTCCTGGGAGCTCTGTGTGGATCCCTCTTAGACCAGGTATTTGAGCAGAAATTGTGGTATTACCTGTGTTTACAAGGGTGTCAGCACTCCTGGGAGACCAGCTCTCTCTGGGCAGGATTTGGTATGAGAGCTGTGGCACAGGGTCAGCACATATTAGGTTATACATTCTGTGGTATCAATCACCTTCAAAATGGCTGTCTACCCCAAGCTGACTTCCCTAGCCCAGACACCCTCTTTTCCATCTTCCTTTCCTCTAACTTTTCTTTTTCTCAAGCTGCCAACCAAAGGCTATTGATGTTGTAACCGCAGCAAGCTCTTTAATCCATCATCTCCCTCCATTAGTCAATGTTTTCAACTAGGGCAATTCCCACCTGTTTTATTGCAGTTTCCCTCCTGGCTGCCCCTGTCTAGTATCACTCTACCACACTGCTCAAGTGATATTTCTGAAATACCAATCAGGTCACGGCAGTGTCACAGTTCATCCTTTAGCAGCAGCCATCAGCATGGCTATGAAGTAGAAGAACACCCTTCACCTCTGTATTTTCATTCATCTTTTCAACAAAATTGTGCTGAATTTCTTTGTCTACAACAGAAGATTTCTATGATAATTAATTCAACACTGATTCCCCTCAACTATATTTTAAGGATTATAAATATCAGAGAAACTAGTCTATGATATAAAGCTATGTTCTAAAGTTCTAACTGGCAGAATACTAAATTATGTTTCATAGCATGGTGCCATCGATGTGAAATGCATAATAAACTCCTAGGAGGAAATAACCTCAAAGTTTATGTTGTTTCTCTACTAATGATGATTACAGACAACACTCATTTTCTTAAAATATGTTTCCTCTTTTTCCATGGAGGTCATATAATTCTTGTCTAATAAAGGGAAAGTTTTAGCTTTTCAAACCTGAGCTGCCTGAAAGAGACATGAATCCAAAAGAGAAGTCCTAATATTGAAAGCTGCTTTTGACATTTAGATGAGGGAATGTGTAGAGTGATTATTTCTTCAACTACTTTGAGAAATTGATCTTTCCTTTACGTTTCTTTCAAGGTTTCTGTCCAGACATCACCGAAGGCAATTCCAAACCACCTCCATTGTGCCGGGCTAAAAAGACTTCACAGACATGGACAGTTGACTAAAAGAGGCTGCTCCACTATGGATAAGTCCAGAATGGAATGTGACAAATTGTAAATACTAAATCCAACACTAAATAAAATGATTTTCTATTTTGACTTTGAAAAAGTCGCTAAGTGAAAACAACCCATTGATTTTATGCCTACAACCCAGAGAAAATGGACTAGTAACTTAAAAATAAAGTCTTATTATTTTCTATTACTGTATGTTTTTAGCTTTTAGTTTATTTCTTTCAGTGGTAATGTTCCTTTAAGTATTTCTCTTATGTAGGAGAATAGATCTATGTTAATTATACAGCATAGTAGACATTTCTAACTTGATTATTTTCATCACACATAATCTATAAAACAAAATTACTTTATTAGGGTTAGTAATCTTTTAAGACATTTGGTAACATAAAGCAAGTGATGATTTTATTGCTATAAAGATCTATGGCAATGTCTACAGATACCTGTGTGTGAGTATACATGCATGTTACATACTATTCATAAAAGTAATATCAAAGGATTCCTGCTCAGTGTGGTGCCTAGTACCCTCCAATGCTGCATTACAGAATCCACAGGGCAGCATCCCATTCCCCTGCCAAAAGATTACCCAGCTCAAATATCAACAGTGACAAGGTTGGGGCAACCTTAAAAAAGTAAATACAGTTCTAAAAACATGGTTATTAGATGTCAAGAATAGAAGAACTGTGTGTATCTTTTTTTGTTATTCTCAAAACCACCCACTTTCCCTCTAACCCCTCCCTGTTATGATGCAGAGTTCTCTGAAAAGCCACAAGAAAGAGTCAGATGTCTCAGCTCTTCCACACTCTCTACCCAGGATCCAAGCCTTACCTATAAAATACAGAAAAACAAATATTCTTTCTAAATGTCACACACACCTGCCTATCACACTGTGTGTGCATCACACTAATGAGTGGCTAGTGTCAGGTAGAGAACATTCTGAAGGCAAAGAACATGAACTAGGTACATATTGGGGTTATGGAGGTGTGATGGTTTGTATATCCTTAGACCAGGGAGTGGCACCATCTGAAGGTGTGGCCTTGTTGGAATAGGTGTGACCTGGTTGGAATGGGTGTGTCACTGTGGGTGTGGGTATAAGATCCTCACCCTAGTTGCCTGGAAGTCAGTCTTCCACTAGCGACCTTTGGATGAAGACATAGAATTCTCAGCTCCTCCTGCGCCATGCCTGTCTGGATACTGCCATGCTCCCACCTTGATGATAATGGACTGAACCTCTGAACCTGTAAGCCAGCCCCAATTAAATGTTGCTTTTTAGAAGACTTGCCTTGGTCATGGTGTCTGTTCACAGCAGTAAAACCCTAACTAAGACAGGAGTATATATGGTGAAAGAAAAAGAATAAAGAAAGTGATCAAGGTCAAATCTGGCATTTACTATGACCAGAACTCACCATTCATTAAAGACATGTGAACCTAAGTGTGAAGCCCAAAACAAAACAAAACAAAACCACTTTACTGTTGCAAGATACTATAGGGCATTTGGACCTTATTACCAGACAGGCATAAGAAATGGTAATGTTTCAGCAAAATCTTACTAGTGTATGCAATGGTGTTAGCGTTTGGAGGCTGATTATGGGATGGATCCCCATGTATGGCAGTCTCTAGATGGTCCATCCTTTCGTCTCAGCTCCAAACATTGTCTCTGTAACTCCTTCCATGGGTGTTTGGTTCCCAATTCTAAGAAGGACAAAGTGTCCACACTTTGGTCTTCGTTCTTCTTGAGTTTCATGTGTTTTGCAAATTGTATCTTATGTCTTGGATATGGGGGACTTTTGGGATAGCATTGGAAATGTAAATGAAGAAAATACCTAATAATAATAATAATAATAATAATAAAAAGAAATGGTAATTTTGGCTGCCTGGCATAGTGGCACACACCTTTAATCCCAGCACTTGGGAGGCAGAGGCAGGTGGATTTCTGTAGCCTGGTCTACAGAATGTGTTCCAGGACAGCCAGGGCTACACAGAAAAACCCTGTCTTGAAAACACCAAAAAAAAAAAAAAAAAAAAAAAAAAAAGAAGAGAAAAGGAAAGGAAAGGAAAGGAAAGGAAAGGAAAGGAAAGGAAAGGAAAGGAAAGGAAAGGAAAGGAAAGGAAAGGAAAGGAAAGGAAAGGAAAGGGTAATGTTGGGTTATCTCAAACTCAGGAAGGAATCTTTGAACTGAGAAAGGCAGGAGTATTTCCTATAAGAAAGATGGGCTATTTCCTATCTGCCTTTATCTGCTCTGTTAATAAATATACTGATAATCGTTCCATACTTCTCCTTCCTCATGACAGTAAAAATAGGTCATCTGTTTGACATTTCTTTTTATATAACAAAAAAAGTAGTTATACTCTGCTATGTATTTGGTCACTTGCCTTCCCAAATAAATACCAGATAACTGTTTTGGCAGAACTGGCTCATTTGCTTCTGTCAATAATATAGTATGGGACATGATATAAGAAAGTGTGCATAGGTACATACCATACATATGTTTGTATATGTATACATATTTTGTCATACACATTCACATTCTAGAGTCTAAATCTAGGATCTTGCACATATCAAGTAGTTCTGCTATCACTTAACTGTATTTCTAACCCTGTTAATTTTTGGTTTTGGTTTTGTTTTGTTTTGTTTTTTTGAAACTACTTACTAAGTTTACAAGACTGTCCTTGAGTTCATTCTAAGTTTACAAGACTGCCCTTGAGTTCATTCTATAGCCCAGGCAGGCGTTGAAGTTGTTATTTTCATGCTTCAATCTCTATCAAGTCTTCAAAATTGCAGGTCTGTGCCACTAGGATAAGATGAATAAAATGTATAATATTTATGACTATACATAAAAAACATGCCTTACCAGGTTGATGGCACACAATTATAATTCCTGCACTTAGAAGGCAGAAGTAAGAGAATTATTATGAGTTTAAGGTTAGCTTAAGATACTATTGAGAACTGAAAAGGCTGAAACTTAATGTTAATTAGATAGATGACATGACTATTTGTACTCAGAACAGTGCATGGTTTCCCTATTACATCCTATATAAAGATAATTAAGAAAATTGAACATGACTGTGCTAATTCACTGTACTAACTAAGAACTGATGGTGGATTGAGAATAGTCATCTAGGTCTTTGAGGAAAGATTTTAGCTACACTCAGGAAACTTGGCTAGTGGTAGAAGACCCTTACCATTTAAGTAGCAAACAGATTTGGAAGATAAGGTGAGAGTTTTCACTCGAGAGCAGCAGGTGTACGATATTCCTCACCAGGATCATTTCCTTCCATTTCTTCCTCTAACTCCTCCCATGTGCCCTGTCCCTTGCTTCCATTAAAATTCCTGGCCTCTTCTTTTTACATGCATATATATATATATATGTGTGTGTGTGTGTGTGTGTGTGTGTGTGTGTGTGTGTGTGTGTGTATGAATAAGTTAAGCAAGAAAAAAAACTGATTCTATTCAGCATTGCTTGCATGCACATAATTTCAGGACTGAGCATTTAGTATTGGACAATCCATTGGAAGGTTTTCTCTGTGGAAGACCACTTCTGTCAGAGAACCTTAGTTGCCTGTAATTCTTTTTCTAGGACTAGAGCCTGTGAGACTTTCTCCTTCCACATTAGTGTGTCTATTAGTGTTGTCTGTGTTAAGGTAATCCTTAGGCAGCCATATTGTTGAGGTATTATCAGTGATGTTTCCCTGACATTTCTAAAAGACACAGACTGAAGCACATTTTCTGTTCCTCTGGCTCCTAAATTCCTTCTGCCTCCTCTTCTGTGGTGTTCCTTGAGCCTTAGACTCAGGAATCATGTTGTATATGTATATCCATTTGAGCTGGGAACTCCAGGATCATTTGTTTCTTGCACTTATACCAGTTATAATTTTCTATAATAGGTCTCTGTTGCAAAGATCTTCCTTGGTGATATATCTTATCAGTGGACATAAGGATAAGTATTTATGAGACTATGCTGGGGCCTAGCAAACACAGAAGTTGATGCTCACAGTCAGCTAGTGGATGGATCACAGGGCTCCCAATGGAGGAGCTAGAGAAAGTACCCAAGGAGCTAAAGGGATCTGCAACCGTATAGGTGGAACAACATTATGAACTAACCAGTACCCCTGAGCTCTTGACTCTAGCTGCATATGTATCAAAAGATGGCCTAGTCGGCCATCACTGGAAACAGAGGCCCATTGGACATGCAAACTTTATATGCCCCAGTACAGGGGAACGCCAGGGCCAAAAAATGGGAATGGGTGGGTAGGGAAGTGGGGGAGAGGGTATGGGGGACTTTTGGGATAGCATTGGAAATGTAATTGAGGAAAATATGTAATAAAAAAATAAAAAATAAAAAGGTAAAAAAAATAAATAAATAAAAATAAAAAACCAAAAAAAAAAAAAAAGAAAAGAAAAGAAAAAGAAAGGATAAGTATTTAGAATGTAGTTACAATCTTGCCTGTTTAGGAAAGTGGCAGTAGTAGATCTCCTGTAAGGCCCATGACCTTGCCTTGGGTGGTTGGCCAGAAATCCTCCAACTATTAAAATTATTCTATGTATGTTCTCACCTAGCCAAATACCATTGTCTCAGTGTTTGCAACAATTTTACCAATTTCTTTCAATTCTATGTATCATTCATAGAAACATTTCAGAGATAGATAAAGACATGGGTGGATAAGGAGGTGGAGAAATTGTATGTGTGTGTGTGTGTGTGTGTGTGTGTGTGTGTGTAAAATAAATTTATAAGGTTAATTTTAGAAGAAAACAAATTGATATTATAGTTCTGTATATAATTAAATTCCAAATAAAAAGAACAATATTCCATAACTTTATTGGCAAAAGCCAAAGTAAGGTTTACATTTTCTTCTGTGTTTTATTTCATAAATAAACTCCAAAGCTTGAAGGAACCTGACATGACAAGTGTTATATGTACAGTGTCAAGAATGAAAGATTCAGTTACTGATGGAAACCCACCTGTGAGCACAAGCAGTCACCTGCCAGTGGAGCTCATTTAGAAACTCCTAATGGTTTTGATTCAAAGAACTCCCTGGAGACTGGAGTGCTTACTTACATCAGGATTTCTGGCTGCAATGGTCAAAACAATGCCCATGGGGTATGGGGGAAATTGTGATGGATATTCAAAGCCCTGCAAGTTGAAGAGAAAAACTACTTTTCTGCCTAAGAGTTTTATCCCATAAAAAAATTGAAATGCATCAACGTGAAAAATGAATTTCTTTGAAGTGTATGAGGAAATGAAAATGTACAACATCCAAATCAACTGCAGAAACAAACAAAAAATCTCCCTGCATAAAGCCTTTTTCTCTTCATCCAATTTAGTTGGAGATGTAAATATTGTATCAACTAGTCCATTGCATTATTAAATATACATGAACCTGACTTGGGAAATAAAGATTGATCAACCTTCATGGCACACAAAAATCTAGGGAGTTTTTAAATCAATGTTCTCTAGATAGTCTGTGTTGGAAAATTACCTGAGGTTTGGGCATATGACCAAACAGTACAACTTGAAACAATAGTAAGGGAATTTTTGAGCTTTTATGTATAGATAAAAACTTATAATTTTCATTTAAGTATAGATTTGAAATAAGAACAAATTAAACCTCCCAATATGTTGATATTCTGCTTTCAAGACGATAAAGTACAGAATACTTCCTTCCTGCTTTTGTTTTTCTTTAATTTGTAATTGTACAAGTTAATGGAGTGTAGCATATTTCAATATTCATGTACAATTCTTAATGACCATGTCCATATAATTGTCATTTCTATCAGAAATACTTATTGTCTCTTTGTGTTGGGAATATTGAAAAGTTCTGTAGAGCAGCCACATTGAAACACAGAATTGCGAACTTTAATTACTCTATTGTGCTATAGACATAAGAAATATTCCTTAAATCCTACTGCACAGTGGTACTACTAACTACTCTCCTGTCATTTTACCCACCCATATGGGAGAACAAAATTTCCAGAAGCCACCTATTAATGCAAATATGTATATTTATCTTTCTATGCCTGACTTCTTTCTCATAAGAAAACATTCTCCAGGTTCATCCATAATGATGCAATTATCAAGATTTCACTAGTTAAAAATAATGTATCATATTTCATAGTTTTAATATGCTTATCCATTGATAGACACCGATGTTCTTCCTGTCTTTGTGAAATGGTGGCAATAAATCATGGGAATTTAGTAATTTTAGATGCTAACTTACCTTCCTTTAGCTATATACTCCACAATGGGACTACTGAATCATGTGGCAATTCTAGCTGCAGAAGTTTGGTCTGTGCATACTAACTTCATTCTAAAGATGACAATATGGAAATGTGAAATTGTTATTATGGAAAAGCCAAACAAACACAAACTCAGCCAGGTAACCAAGATTCACGTTATAAATTAGTCTTTCTTCTCATCAAATGATAAGAATGGTAGTTCTAGTGAATCCACCTCTCCAAATACAACTCTTGTCTTTGAGAAAATATCAGCTAAATTCCAGTTAAAATACATCTGCAAAATACTTCACCAGAACTCTTCAAAACTGTCAAAGTTTAAAAAAACAAATGAAGGTCTAGACAACTGTCACAGCTAAAGTAGGCCTAGTATGGAATGGGATGACTAAATGTAACCACAGTTTGGATGCTGAGACAGAAAAACATAGTACACATATCAATTGATGGAATCTGAGAGAAGTATGGATTTAGTTATAAAAAAAAAAATGGGTCATGTACAAACTGGAAGGCTTCCAAATATGGAATCTGGAAGTACTCTCCATGTTATCTTGCAATTTTTCTGTAAATTAAAAGCTATCCCAAAATAAGAAAATTTAAAAGTTAATTAAACAAGTGAATAAGCTATTGTCTGAAAAAGCTACCAGTATGTAAAGCCTGACTTAATAGTAGGTCAGTAGTGATTATCTGATAGTTTCCATACCAACCAATTATAAAGTTTCAACAGAAGAAGATAGGATCTAATAGCATTGCAGCAGATTATTTAGAACAAATAAACCAACGAACAAGAACTTGAGCAAGATCATAAAATCTTCCATGTCACCTGACATGCATGTCAAATTTTCAAGTGAATGTTTTCAAAATGGAAGCTGTGCTTTTATTGATCTTGGAAAACACCCTCACTGACCTCTGATGACAGCAAACTTAATGGGAATAACAAAATATGCATTCAGGGTAATATTTTATGCCCTCTTGTTCATCATCTTGCTATTTATATAGCACCTGTAAATCTTCTTCAAGGGACATACAATCTCACAATTATGGAAGTTTCATTGTAAATTCTTCTGACCTGTAATAAATCTAATTTTCTCCTCAAATGTGATGCTTCTATGATGTGGACTTCCATGAAGACACAAATTGAAGAACAAAGAGAGAAAGGAGTACAGAGAAGTGGACTGTTTCTAATATTGTCCTATTATTATTCAACAGTTCAACTGTATCAAGGCTAAACATTGGCTTACAAGATTCACTGAGAGGCATACTTCACTTGCAATATCATTTTAACACAACTAACTATATCCGAGGCCATGTTTAAAAATATTTTTGTGTAATATAAGTCCGTATAAAGACCTTTGCAATTGTTTATATTTTGTTGGCTAATGATAAAACTATCTGCCATTTTCACAGAAGCCCTATTAGAAACTATGCTGGCACCTGGTCAGCGCAGCTCTACCTTGGGCACCATCTTCGTGGACAGTCCCATGGTCCCCAGAGGAGAGGAGTCTCCACTCCTGAGTTCTCTAACATGTCCAGGATCTTAGGAGCGCCAGTGAGTAGAACACAACATCTGCTCGAACACCACTGTGAGTAACTGGGACCAGCAGGTTCCAGGAACACAGGAACCCCAACCAACCACTGGCTCAGGTTCCTTAGGATTCCAAGATCCCAGGACCTTGGTCACAACAGGATATCAGGGTAGCAGCAGCAGCTTGACACCCAGGACCTCTGACACACACAGAATCTCAAAATCACAGGATTCTGTAAACACTGGATCACAGTGAAAGCCTGACTCAGAAGTTCTGACTCAACCGGGATTACAGGAAGGACAAGCTCCAATCAGATTTAGCCTGAGCAGGGAACACCTGAGATAATCAGATAGCAGGAAGCAAGCATAAGAACAGAAGCCAAGGTTACTTGGCATCACCAGAACCCAATTCTCCCACCACAGCAAGTCCTAGATACACCACCACACCAGAAAAGCAAGATATGGATCTAAAGTCACTTCTCATGATGATAATGGCAGACTTTAAGGAGGACATCAATAAATCCTTTAAAGAATACAGGAGAACACAGGTAAAAAGATAGAAACCAATAAAGAGAAAGCACAGAAATTCCTTGAAGAATTATAGGAAAACACAAACAGGTGAAGGCATTGAACAAAAACACCCAGGATCTAAAAATGGAATAGAAACAATAAATAAATCACAAAGGAAAACAACTCTGGAGATAGAAAATCTAGGAAAGAGATCAAGAGACATAGATGCAAGCATCACCAACACAATACAAGAGATAGAGGAGACAATCTCAGATGAAGAAGATACCATAGAAAACATTAACACAACAATCAAAGAAAAATGCAAAATGCAAAAAGCTCCTAACCCAAAACATCCAGGAAATCCAAGACACAATGAGAAGACCAAACCTAAGGATAATAGGGTTAGAGGAGAGAAAAGATTTCCAAATTAACAGGCCAGTAAACATCTTTAACAAAATTATAGAAGAAAACTTCCCTAACCTAAAGAATGAGATGCCCATGAACATACAAGAAGCCTACAAAACTCAAGATAGATTGGACCAGAAAAGAAATTCCTCCCATCACATAATAATCACAGCACCAAATTCACAAAACAAAAACATACCATTAAAAGCAGTAAGGGAAAAAGGTCAAGTACTATATAAAGGCAGACCTATCAGAATTACACCAGATTTCTCACCAGAGACTAAGAATGCCAAAAGATTCTGGACAGAACTCATACAGACTGTAAGAGAACACAAATGCCAGCCCAGGCTACTATACCCAGCAAAACTCTCAATTACCATAGATTGAGAAACCAAAGTATCCTATGACAAAACCAAATTCACACAATATCTTTCAAGGAATCCAGCTCTTCTAAGGATAATAAAGGGAAAACACTAACACAAGGAGGTAAACTACACCCTAGAAAAAGCAAGAAAGTAATCTTTCAACAAACCTAAAAGAAGATAGCCACAAGAACAGAACCCCAACTCTAACAACAAAAATAACAGGAAGCAACAATTACTTTTCTTTAATATCTCTTAATATCAATAGACTCAATTCCCCTAATAAAAGGATGTAGACTAACAGACTAGCTACATAAACAAGACCCAGCATTTTGCTCCATAAAGGAAATCTATCTCAGGGACAAAGACAGACACTACCTCAGGATAAAAGGCTGGAAAACAATTTTCCAAGCAAATGGTCCCAAAAAACAAGCTGGAGTAGCCATTCTAATATCAAATAAAATTGACTTTCAAACTAAAGTTATCAAAAAAAAAAAAGAAAAAAAAGACAAGAAGAGGCACTTCATACTCATCAAAGGTAAAATTTACCAAGATGAACTCTCAATTCTGAATTTCTATGCTCCAAATGCAAGAGCACCCACATTCATTAAAGAAAATTTAGTGAAGCTCAAAGTACACAGCACCACACACAATAATAGTGGGATATTTTAACACCCCACTCTCATCAATGGACACATCCTAGAAACTGAAACTAAACAGAGACATAGTGAAACTAATAGAAATTATGAAACAAATGGATTTAACAGATATCTATAGAACATTTTATCCTAAAACAAAAGGATATACCTTTTTCTCAGCACCTCATGGTACCTTCTATAAGACGGACCTTATAATCGGTCACAAAACAGGACTCAACAGATACAAGAAGATTGAAATAATCATATGCATCCTATCAGATCAACGTGGACTAAGGCTGATCTTTAATAACAACATAAATAATAGAAAGCTCACATACATGTGGAAGCTGAACAACACTCTACTCAATGATAATTTGGTCAAGGAAGAAATAAAGAAAGAAATTAAAGAATTTTTAGAGTTTAATGAAAATGAAGCCACAATATACCCAAACTTATGGGACACAATGAAAGCAATCCTAAGAGAAAAACTCATAGCTCTGAGTGCCTCCAAAAAGAAACTGGAGAGAGGATACACTATCAGTCTGACAGCACTCCTGACAGCTCTAGGACAAAAAGAAGCAAACTAACTCAAGAGGAGTAGAAGGCAGGAAATAATCAAACTCAGGGCTGAAATCAACCAAGTGGAAACAAGAAGAATTATTCAAAGAATCAACCAAAGGAGGAGCTGGTTCTTTGAGAAAAATCGACAAAAGAGATAAACCCTTAGCCAGACTAACTAGAGGGCACAGAGACAGTGTCATAATTAACAAAATCAGAAATGAAAAAGAAGACATAACAACAGAATCTGAGGAAGTCCAAAACAGTCATCAGATCATACTACAAAAGGCTATACTCAACAGAACTGGAAAAGCTGGATGCAATGGACAATTTTCTAGACAGATACCAGGTACCAAAGTTAAATTAGGATCAGATTAACGATCTAAACAGTCTCATATTACCTAAAGAAATAGAAACAGTCATTAATAGTCTCCCAACCAAAAAAAAAAAAAAGCCTAGGATCTGATATCTGATGGGTTTAGTGTAGATTTCTATCAGACCTTCAAAGAAAACCTAATTCCAGTTCTCCTCAAACTATTCCACAAAATAGAAATGGAGGTACTCTACCCAATTCATTCTATGAAGCCACAATTACTCTGATACCTAAATCAAACAAAGACCCAACAGAGAAAGAGAGCTTCAGACCAATTTCCCTTATAAATATTGATGCAAAAATACTCAATAAAATTTTCACAAACCAAATCCAAGAACACATCAAATGATCATCCACTGTGATGAAGTAGGCTTCATCCCAGGGATGCAGGGATGGTTCAATATATGGAAATTCATCAACGTAATCCACTATATAAACAAACTCAAAGACAAAAACCACATGATCATCTCATTAGATGCTGAGAAAGCATTTAACAAAATCCAACACCCATTCATGATAAAAGTCTTGGAAAGATCAGGAATTCATGGCCTATACCTAAACATAATGAAAGCATTACACAGCAAACCAATAGCCAACATCAAACTGAATGGAGAGAAACTTGAAGCAATACCACTAAAATCCAGGACTAGACAAGGCTGCAGTCTCTTTCCCTTACTCATCAGGGAAATGCAAATCAAAACAACCCTAAAATTCCACCTCACACCAGTCAGAATGGCTAAGATCAAAAACTCAGGTGACAGCAGATGCTGGCAAGGATGTGGAGATAGAAGAACACTCCTCCATTGCTGGTGGGATTGCAAGCTTGTACAACCACTCTGGAAAACAGTCTGGCGGTTCCTCAGAAAATTGGACATAGTACTACCCAACGACCCAGCAATACCACTCTTGGGCATACACCCAGAAGAAGTTCCAACTTGTAATAAGGACACATGCTCCTCTATATTCATAGCAGCCTTATTTATAATTGCCAAATGCTGGAAAGAACCCAGATGTCCCTCAACAGAGGAATGGATATAAAATATGTGGTATATTTACACAATGGAGTACTACTCAGCTATAAAAACCAATGAATGTATGAAATTCTTAGGCAAATGGATGGTTCTGGAGGTTATCATCCTGAGTGATGTATCCCAGTCATAAAAGAACATACATGATATGCACTCACTGATAAGTGGATATTAGCCCAGAAACTTGGAATCCCCATGATACAATTTATAAACCACATGAAACTCAAGAAGAAGGAAGACCAAAGTGTGGATATTTAGATTCTTCCTAGAAGGGGGAACAAAATACCCATATAAAGAGTTACAGATACAAAGTGTGGAACAGAGACTGAAGGAATGATCAGACAGAGACTGCCTCACCTGGGGATCCATCCCATATACAATCACCAAACCCAGACACTATTGTGGATGTTCATGTTTCATATGGATGTTCATGTGGATTATTCATGTTTCCCTGAACTGCTAATGTGATTCATCCATTTATACAAGGAATATATAAATATGAAGCCTGCCCTGGCATGAAGAAGGGCTCAGATGCACTCCATTTACTTATTAACTAAGGTCTCTTAAAGACTGTTGTTACTATATGTAACATTGATATTCAGTAATAGGGAAGAAACAAACCCACCTTCAAAGTTTTTTTTAAGTTATTGAAGGTACATGACCTGTACCAGAATATCTAAAACTGAAGTTAGATTACAAATTATAGAAGCTACCTGCAGTTGACAACTACTCACGAAGGAAAAGTTTCCTCCAATAAAATATAATTGGATATACAAATCACACACTAAGAAAGCCCTATGCCCAGCAGAAAATGGTCAACAAAAAAACCTTGATAATAATTTTAGAGATGATTTTAAAGGATTAAAATCATGATATTGGAATGACTTCAATGAAAGTCTTACTTTTTATTGGAAATACGTTTTCCAGACAGTATATTCTGATCATAGGTTCCACTACCTGATGTCTTTTCAGAGTCTATCATTCTCTACCCATCCAACTGCACACGTTCTTTCTCTTTCTCTTTCTCTTTCTCTTTCTCTTTCTCTTTCTCTTTCTCTTTCTCTTTCTCTTTCTCTTTCTCTTTCTCTTTCTCTTTCTCTTTCTCTTTCTCTTTCTCTTTCTCTTTCTCTTTCTCTTTCTCTTTAGAAAACAGACCACTAAAATGCAAACAAAGTAAACAGACAGAGGGGAAAAGAAAGAAAAAGTGTGAGAAACATACATGCAGGTACACACACACACACGTAAAATTGAGAACCATAATAGATAAGCAAAGAAAAAAATGCCCAAACAAAGCACTCTGAGATAAAATCATCTCCAAAATTACCATCAAGAGATTTTGTTGACCATTTACTGCTGGGCATAGGGCTTCTTAGTGTGACTTGTATACCCAGTGAGACGTCCATTGGAGGAAACTTTTCCTTTGTGAGTAGTTGTCAATTTCAGATAGCTTCTTGTTTGGGAATATGAGCTTCTGTTCCACCTTCCCATTTCTGCTTGTGCTCCCATCTGGTTTTAACCTGTGCAAGCACTGTGCATACTGTCGCAGTCATATATGTGCATCAGTCCTATTGTATCTAGAAGGCACTATATCTTTGGTGTCCTCCATTCCCACTGGCTCTCACACTCTTTCTACCTCCTTTTCCACAGTTTGCTGAGGCCTTGGGATGTGGGTGTTGATGTTGATGGAGCCATTCTCTTTAGGACTGAATGGCCCCACCTCTCTCTAAGTGTATATGTTGTCTAATTATGGGTCTCTGTATTACTTTCTATGTACTGCAAGATGAGGCGTCTCTGCTGATAGCTGAGCAGCATCTATGTGAATATCACTTCTCTAGAGGTGGTAGGTCCTGGGTAGGAGCTGATGAATGAAGCAGACTAAAGTTCCATGCAATAGCCAACTTTGTTTAGAACATCAGACAATCTGTACTTTGAGGATTTAGAAAAGGTCATATGAATAAAGTTCACCTGAGTTCAAGCTACAGACATTCTGAATAACAATAGCAAGTAAAAATGAGTAATCCAATACAAACCCATTCCTAGCTGCTATACCTGGGAGGGGCATGAAAACACATTATAAGAAGAATCTCATGGTTTGAAGAAGCTGAAATCAGTAGACTCTTGTTTTCTTGAAGTGCTCTCACAAACACTCAGAACTCTCCTCACATAACCCCATTCCAGGACCATGTTCGGATATATGATTATAGCAGACTTTGTCCTTTAAAAGAACAACAGTATCTGGCTTTCCTCTAGATCCACGGCCTATCTCTTCTAAGTTTCTTTTTTTTTCCCCATAGTTTTTAATTGGGTATTTATTTCAATTACATTTCCAATGCTATCCCAAAAGTCCCCCACACGCTCCCTTACCCACTCCCCTACCCACCCACTTCCACTTCTTGGCCCTGGCATTCCCCTGTACTGAGGCATATAAAGTTTGCACGACCAATGGGCCTCTCTTTCCACTGATGGCTGACTAGGCCATCTTCTGATTCATATGCAGCTAGAAACACGAGCTCCAGGGGGGGTATTGGTTAGTTCATATTGTTGTTCCACCTATAGGATTGCAGATCCCTTCAGCTCCTTGAGTACTTTCCCTAGCTCCTCCATTGGGGGCCCTGTGATCCATCCAATAGCTGACTGTGAGCATCCACTTCTGTGTTTGCTAGGCCCCGGCATAGTCTTACAAGAGACAGCCATATCTGGGTCCTTTTAGCAAAATCTTGCTAGTGAATGCAATGGTGTCAGCGTTTGGAAGCTGATTATGGAATGATCCCCGGGTATGGCAGTCTCTAGATGGTCCATCTTTTTGTCTCAGCTCCAAACTTTGCCTCTGTAGCTCCTTCCATGGGTGTTTTGTTCCCAATTCTAAGAAGGGGCAAAGTGTCCACACTTTGGTCTTCGTTCTTCTTGAGTTTCATGCGTTTAGCAAATTGTATCTTATATCTTGGGTATTCTAAATTTCTGAGCTAATATTCACTTATCAGTGAGTACATATTGTGTGAGTTCTTTTGTGATTGGGTTGCCTCACTCAGAATGATGCCCTCCAGGTTCATCCATTTGCCTAGAAATTTCATAAATTCATTCTTTTTAATAGCTGATTAGTACTCCATTGTGTAAATGTACCACATTTTCTGTATCCATTCCTCTGTTGAGGGGCATCTGGGTTCTTTCCAGCTTCTGGCTATTATAAATAAGGCTGCTATAGCCACCTTGGAAAGGTCAAGCATGGATTTCCTCTCACGGAAAAGCTTCAGCCCCTATCAGATGGTAGCTGATTATTCCTACACGTTTTTTGTCACTACTGCACCCATAACATGCAGACAGATCACCACTGTAGAACAAAGGGTTTGTAGCTGGGTTGATATTTAGCATTCATCCCCACTACTATGCCAAGCACCTACCTTCCTGTACCAGGAACACTATCCACAGTTGCACAAATTGCAAGCCTTTTTGTTAAAGTTACATTTTAAGGGGTAGAAAATGAAGTATAACGATGTTTTCTAAAGTAAATGGTTCATGAAAAATATATATCAGGGACTTAAAGTCTGGAAGAAGCCAGTTGAAATTTTTCTTATGCTGACAGGGACACTAGGGATGTCCAGGTCAAGGCCAAAGGTAATTAACTGTGGATGTGTCTGAAACATAAACTGGAATCAACATAGGTCACCGTTGTTTCATTAAATATGTCATGGAAAAATAATCCTTAGCTAATCTAAATAAACATAGCTAATATATTCTGTATCTTTTTAGTATTCATAGTTAAAGAGGTGAGATTTTCGGTTAGTTATGTAACAGTTTTGTGATAATTGAGCTTTATAAATTAGAAAGCCCTCCTGCTTTTGAAATGTATTAAATGAATATGCATTTGGAGCTGCATACCCGCGCAGTGCTTGAAGTGCACACACAGCATCAAAAGCAGTATCTTGCTGCATCCCACCTGCTCCTGGAATTGATCATGCTTTGTGTGCTTGGTACTGTTTCAAAGTTCTTTGTTGCTTATTGTCAGTACGTTTATGGCCTTATAGAGCAACCTCTGCACCCTGGCAGTGCAAATCTTAGTTCCTGGTGTCTGTACTATGAGTGTGAGAAGGTGATTTTGTCCATCTCCTACTCTGATGGAAAGATAAAATAGTGGGCTTTTTCCAAGCGTCAATGGAAGTATCATCTCAAACATGTCATTTGAATGATTCATAAATCCCAGTGAGACTTTGCCCTTGCTCAAGACAAAGAAAAAAACATTTCAAAGGAAGAACTAATAGGTAGAATAAAATTTTCAAAATAGGTCCTAAACATCCTAGGTGATGGGAAGTGACATTGCCTAAGTAATTCAGTTCTTTCAAATGGCTTTATTCCTACACAGCACATCTGAAGTTTGTACGTAGATTCTGCTTGCTCCAAATTTATAGAAGGAAGGAACAGTCAGACTAACAAAGATGCCATTTCGAAGACATATTTATGTAAATGTCATTTGCAGAAAACACTGTATTCCCAAGGCAAGAAAATCAACTCAAAATTTTACGAAACATTGGTCTATAATTAACTTCCAAATCAGCTACTGGAAGACTCTACTTGAACCAGTTCCCCTTGAGTATTTTGATAGGATATTCAAATCATTCTGAATCCTATTCTCATTAACAATTTTCTGAGATAATTTTATGAACAATAATAAAAATCCTCAGAGATTGTTTATAAAAGATTTTCAAAACTATGAATCACCAAGACAAAAATAGTACAAAATTGCATATTAGAGTGATTATTTTCCCTAGACAAATTAAAAGAAAAATCAAAAGTTTTCACTTCATTAAATAAAAATATCTTATTATTAACTCAAATTATTTAAGAATTAAACATTTAATCAAACTTTACTCTATATGTTTGTTGTGTTCAATACATGTGAAATAATATACAGCCAGTTTTCTGGTACAAATCATATGAGTTACATGGTCACTTACTTTTCTTGTTCATCCAGAGCCAAACTTCTGTTTTCACTCTGCATGAGTCCTGTGAGATACAGCCTAGAGTAAATATGATGTAAGTAGGCACAGAAATTCTTCTTTATTACACTGAAACCCCAGGGGCCTTAATGCATATTTCAGGATGCAAATAATTGTTATGGTGATGGCTTTGTTGGTAAAGCACTTGTACAAGCATGAGAACCTGTTCAAGTCCCCCCAAATCATGGAAAACCAGATATGGTAGCATGTACCACCTATGTTCCTCTATGAACATGGGTGGTGAAGGCAAGAATAGTGCCTTCAATAGTGCCTGGGCCAGCCAAACTAGAATACTTGGTGGAGAAAAATAACAAGATACAGTCTTGAGCAAGGAAGAAGAGAGGCCTACATGTGAGGTTTTCCGCTGCCCTTCTCATATGCATCATGGAACACACATGCCTACATTCATACACACAAACACACAAGCACACACACCCACACATGTGCATGCCCATGCACACACACACAGAAAGACAAAGACAGAAAGAGTAAAGTATTTTTATTAGATATTTTCTTTATTTACATTTCAAATGCTATCCCCAAAGCCCCCTATACCCTCCCTTCTCCCTGCTTCCCAACCCACCCACTTCCACTTCCTGGCCCTGGCATTCCACTGTACTGGGACATATGATCCTCGCAAGACCAAGGGCCTCTCCTCCCATTGATGGCCGTCTAGGCCATCCTCTGCTACATATGCAGCTAGAGACAGGAGCTGGGGGGGGGAGGGGGACTGGTTAGTTCATATTGTTGTTCCTCCTATAGGATGGCAGACCCCTTTAGCTCCTTGGATATTTTGAAAAGAGTAAAATATTAATAATAATGAAATAATTCCTCTATAAAAATGTTATAGTGTAAACCTTGGAACTTCCATTGATTACTTTTTCTACTATTGTGACAAAAATATCCAATACACCCAACTTAAGGAATGGAAGTATATTTTGGCTTAACATCTGGGGATTCAATATATTGTGATGAGGAAGATGTAACATCAGGAACATGAGGCTGCGACAAATATTACATCCACAGTTGGGAAGCAGAGAAGAGTGAATGTTGCTATTCAGTGTCCTTCCTCCATTTTACTAAGTCTAAGCTCTCAGCCCCTAGAATGGTGCTGCCCATATTTAGTATGGGTATTCTCTTTAGGAAAGAAAAGAAAATACTGTAATAGGAAAAGGCTTTGGATTACTACAAAGAACCAGTGGTGGGTTGGTCTTTTGTTTGTTTTTGTTTGTTTGTTTGTTTTTTGTATGTACATATAACCTTACAGTAGTTATAATAGCATGCAAAAGACATGTGCAAGCTCAAGCCAGGAGATATATACCATACATTGGAAATCTCGTAAATTCTATCAGCAGAATCTAGAAAATTTAGCAATGTGACAAAAACACAGAACTAGTGTGTACACATCTATAGATTTTCTATAAACTACTACAAACACACAAAGAAGAGGATCATGGACAGACTCTCATTCAAAAAGTAAGTCTGGGCACTTTAGCTTGTTGAGCTTTTTGAGTACCGTGGACTATATCTGGGGTATTCTGTATATTTTGGGGTTGTTTGAGTTTTGGGGTTTTTTTTAGTGGGGCTAATATCCACTTATTAGTGAGTACAAACCCTGCATGTCCTTTTGGGTCTGAATTAACTCACTCAGGATGATATTTCTTAGTTCCATCCATTTGCCTGTAAAACTCAGAATGTTGTCATTCTTAATAACTGAGTAGTATTCCATTGTGTAAAAATGCATTTCCTGCATCCATTCTTCTGTCATGGGACATCTAGGTTGTTTTCAGCTTCTGGCTATCACAAATGAGGCTACTATGAACATAGTGGCACACATGCCTCTGTGGCATGGTAGGCCATCTTTTGGGTATATTCCAAAGAGTGGTATAGCTGAGTCTTCAGGTAGATCTAATTCTAATTTTTTTGAGGAACTTCAAAATTGATTTCCAGCCCTTCCAGTAGGTGCCAGCACCAGGTCACCTTGGGCATGAAGTCTGCGGACACCCCCAAGTTCCCCAGAGGACTCTCCACTCGATCGTAGGAATTTTGGTGAGTGGAACACAACTTCTGTTCCAATCCAATCACTCGGGATCTGAGAGCATTAATTAGGGAAGCAGAAAACCCGACCTGACCAGGGTAACAAGTCCCTTGTGGTCAGCGGCTGTACCAGGTCACCTTGGGCACTGAGTCAGCGGAGACCCCCAAGGTTCCTAGAGGACTCTCCACGAAATCTTAGTATCTCTGGTGAGTTGAACACAACTTTTGCCAGGAGGCAGGTTCGAATGCCAGATATCTGGCACCTTCCCTGCAAGAGGAGAACTTGCCTGCAGAGAGTGCTCTGACCACTGAAATTCAGGAGAGAGCTAGTCTCCCAGGTCTGCTGATAGAGGCTAACAGAATCACAGGAGGAACAACCTCTAACCAGAGACAATAACAACTAACTCCAGAGAATACAGGATGGCAAAAGGCAAACGTAAGAATCTTACTAACAGAAACCAAGACCACTCACCATCATCAGAATGCAGCAATCCCACCTCACCCAGTCCTGGGCACCCCAACACACACGAAAAGCTAGACCCGGATTTAAAGCATATCTCATGATGATGGTAGAGGACATCAAGAAGGACTTTAATAACTCACTTAAAGAAATACAGAAGAACACTGCTAAAGAGTTAAAGTCCTTAAAGAAAAACAGGAAAACACAACCAAACAGGTAGAAGTCCTTAAAGAAAAACAGAAAAACACATGTAAATAGGTGACGGAAAAGAACAAAACCATACTAGACCTAAAAAGGGAAGTGGACACAATAAAGGAAACCCAAAGTGAGGCAACACTGGAGATAGAAACCCTAGAAAAGAAATCTGGAACCATAGATGCGAGCATCAGCATCAGAATACAAGAGATGGAAGAGAGAATCTCAGGTGCAGAAGATTCCATAGAGAACATGAACACAAATAATCAAAGAAAATGCAAAATGCAAAAAGATCCTAACTCAAAACATCCAGGAAATCCAGGACACAATGAGAAGACCAAACCCACAGATAATAGGAGTAGATGGGAATGAAGATTTTCAACGTAAAGGGGCAGGAAATATCTTCAAAAAAATAATTGACACAAACTTCCTAAACCTAAAGAAAGACATGCCCATGAACATACAAGAAGCCTACATAACTCCATATATACTGGATAAGAAAAGAAATTCCTCCCAACAACCAATGATCAGAAAAACAAATGCACTAAATAGATATAGAATATTAAAAGAAGTAAGGGAAAAAGGTCAAGGAACATATAAAGGCAGGCCTAACAGAATTATACCAGACTTTACACCAGAGACTATGAAAGCCAGAAGATCCTGGACAGATGTTATACAGACACTAAGGGAACATAAATGCCAGCCCACGCTATTATGCCCAGCCAAACTCTCAATTAGCATAGATGGAGAAAACAAAGTATTCCACAACAAAACCAAATTCACACAATATCTTTCAAGGAATCCAGGCCTTCAAAGGATAATAACAGAAAAAATAATCATACAAGGACGGAAACCACTTCCTAGAAAAAGCAAGAAAGTAATCCTTAAACAAACCTAAAAGAAGACAGAAACAAGAAAAGAATCCAAACTCTAACATCAAAAATAATAGGAAGCAACAATTACTTTTCCTTAATATCTCTTAATATCAATGGACTCAACTCCCCAATAAAAAGACATAGACTAACAGATTGGCTACACAAACATGACCCAACATTTTGCTGCTTACAGGAAACCCATCTCAGGGAAAAAGAAAGACACTACGTCAAAATGAAAGGCTGGAAAATAATTTTCCAAGCAAATGATATGAAGAAACAAGATAGAGTAGCCATTCTAATATCTAATAAAATCATCTTCAAACACAAAGTTATCAAAAAGACAAGGAGGGACACTTCATACACATCAAAGGCAAAATCTTCCAAGAGGAACTCTCAATTCTGAATATCTATGCTCCAAATGCAAGGGCAGCCACATTCATTAAAGAAACTTTAGTAAGGCTCAAAGCACACATTGCACCGCACACAATAATAGTGTGAGACTACAACACAACACTTTCATCAATGGACAGATGGTGGAAACATAAACTAAACAGGGACACAGTGAAACTAATAGAACTTATAAAACAAATGGATTTAACATGTCTACAGAACATTTTATCCTAAAACAAAAGGATATAGCTTCTTCGCAGCACCTCATGGTACCTTCTCCAAAATTGACCATATAATTGGTCACAAAACAGGCCTCAACAGATACAAAAATATTGAAATTGTCCCATGTATCCTAACAGATCACCATGGACTTAGGCCAATCTTCAATAAATACATAAATAATAGAAAGCCAACATTCACGTGTAAACTGAACAACACTCTTCTCAATGATACCTTGGTCAAGGAATGAATAAAGAAAGAAATTAAAGATTTTTTAGACTTTAATGAAAATGAAGCCACAACAGACCCAAACGTGTGGGACACAATGAAAGCATTTCTAAGAAGGAAACTCATAGCTCTGAGTGACTCCAAAAAGAAACTAGACAGAGAAAAAACTAGCAGCTTGAAAACAAACCTAAAAGCTCTAGAACAAAAGGAAGTAAATTCACCCAAGAGGAGTAGATGGCAGGAAATAATCAAACTCAGGGGCGAAATCAACCAAGTGGAAACAAGAAGAACTATTCAAAGAATCGACCAAATGAGGAGCTGGTTCTTTGAGAAAATCAACAAGATACATAAACCCTTAGCCAGACTCACTAGAGGTCACAGGGACAGCATCTTAATTAACAAAATCAGAAATGAAAAGGGAGACATAACAACAGAACCTGAAGAAATCCAAAACACCATCAGATGCTTCTACAAAAGGTTATACTCAACAAAACTGGAAAACCTGGATGAAATGGACAAGTTTCTAGACAGATACCAGGTACCAAAGTAAAATCAAGATCAGGTTAATGATCTAAACAGTCCCATATCCCCTAAAGAAATAGAAGCAGTCATTAATAGTCTCCCAACGAAGAAAAGCTCAGGACCAGATGGATTTAGTGCAGAGTTAAATCAGACCATCAAAGAAGATGTAATTCCCATTCTTCTCAAACTATTCCACAAAATAGAAGCAGAAGGTACTCTACCCAATTCATTCTATGAAGCCACAATTACTCTGATACCTAAACCACATAAAGACCCAACAATGAGAACTTCAGAAAAATTTCCCTAATGAATATTGATGCAAAAATTCTCAATAAAATCCTCGCTAACTGAATCCAAGAACACATTAAAACAATCATCCATCCTGAACAAGTAGTTTTTATTCAAGGAATGCAGGGATCGTTTAATATACAGAAATCCATCAATGTAATCCATTGTATAAACAAACTCAAAGACAAAAACCACATGATCCTCTCCTTAGACACAGAAAAAGCATTTGACAAAATCCAACACTCATTCATGATAAAAGTCTTGGAAAGATCAGGAAGTCAAGGCCCATACATAAACATGATAAAAGCAATCTACAGCAAACCAGTAGCCAACATCAAAGTAAATGGTGAGAAACTGGAAGCAATCCCACTAAAATCAGGGAATAGACAAGGCTGCCCACTTTCTCCATACCTATGCAACATTGTACTTAAAATCCTAGCCAGAGCAATTCGACAACAAAAGGAGATCAAGGGGATGCAAATTGGAAAGGAAGAAGTCAAAATCCCACTTTTTTACAGATGATATGATAGTATATATAAGTGACCCTAAAAATTCCACCAGAGAACTTCTAAACCTGATAAAGGGCTTCGGTGAAGTAGCTAGATATAAAATTAACTCAAACAAGTCAATGGCCTTTCTCTACACAAAGAATAAACAGGCTGAGATAGAAATTAGGGAATCAACACCCTTCTCAATAGTCACAGATAATATAAAATACCTTGGTGTGACTCTAACCAAGGAAGTGAAAGATCTCTATGTAAGAACTTCATGTCTCTGACAAAGAAATTAAGGAAGATCTCAGAAGATTTGTAGATCCTCCATGCCCATGGATTGGCAGTACCAATAGAGTAAAACTGGCTATCTTGCCAAAAGCAATCTACAGATTCAATGCAATCCCCATCAAAATTTCAACTCAATTCTTCAAGGAATTAGAAAGAGCAATATGCAAATTCATGAGAATAAAAAAAAAAAAAAAAAAACCTAGGATAGCAAAAACTCTTCTCAAGGATAAAAGAACCTCTGGTGGAATCACCATGCCCAACATAAAGTTGTACTACAGAGCAATTGTGATTAAAAACTGCATATTACCAGTATAGCAACAGACAAGTAGACCAATGGGATAGAATTGAAGACACAGAAATGAACCAACACACCTATGGTCACTTAATCTTTGACAATGGAGCTAAAACCATCCAGTGGAAAAAATACAGCATTTTCAGCAAATGGTGCTGGCACAACTGGCGGTTATCATGTAGAAGAATGTGAATTGATCCATTCCTAAATCCTTGTACTAAGTTCAAATCTAAGTGGATCAAGGAACTCCACATAAAACCAGAGACAGTGAAACTTATAGAGGAGAAAGTGGTGAAGAGTCTCAAAGATATGGGCACAGGGGAAAAATTCCTGAATAGAACAGCAATGGCTTGTGCTCTAAGATCGAGTATTTACAAATGGGACCTCATAAAATTGCAAAGCTTCTGTAAGGCAAAAGACACCATCAATAAGACAAAAAGACTACCAACAGATTTGGAAAGAATCTTTACCTACCCTAAATCAGATAGGGGACTAATATCCAATATATATAAAGAAATCAAGAAGGTGGACTCTAGAAAATCAAATAACCCCATTAAGTAATGGGGCTCATAGCTAAACAAAGAATTCACACCTGAGGCATACCGAATGGTTGAGAAGCATCTGAAAAACTGTTCAGCATCCTTAATGATCAGGGAAATGCAAATCAAAACAACCCTGAGATTCCATCTCACACCAGTCAGAATGGCTAAGATCAAAAATTCAGGTGACAGCATATGCTGGCAAGAATGTGGAGAAAGAGGAACACTCCTCCATTGTTGCAAGCTTGTACAACCAGTCTGGAAATCAGTCTGGCGGTTCCTCAGAAAATTGGACATAGTACTATCAGAGGATCCCACAATACCTCTCCTGGGCATATATCCAGAGGATGTTCCAACTAGTAAGAAAGACACATGCTCTACTATGTTCATAGCAGTCTTATTTATAATAGCCAGAAGCTGGAAAGAACCCAGATGCCCCTCAACAGAGGAATGGATACAAAAAATGTGGTACCTTTACACAATGGAGTACTACTCAGCTATTAAAAAGAATGAATTTATGAAATTTCTAGGCAAATGGGTGGACCTAAAGGGCATCATCCTGAGTGGGGTAACCCAATCACGAAAGAACTCACATGATATGTACTCACTGATAAGTGGATATTAGCCCAGAAACTTAGAATGCCCAAGATATAAGATACAATTTGCGAAACACATGAAACTCAAGAACAAAGACCAAAGTGTGGGCTCTTCGTCTCTTCTTCGAATTCGGAACAAAACACCCATGGAAGGAGTTACAGAGACCAAGTTTGGAGCTGAGACAAAAGGATGGACCATCTAGAGACTGCCATATCCAGGGATCCATTCCATAATCAGCCTCCAGATGCTGACACCATTGCATACACTAGCAAGATTTTGCTGCAAGGACCCTGATATAGATGTCTCTTGTGAGACTATGGTGGGGCCTAGCAAACACAGAAGTGGATGCTCACAGTCAGCTATTGTATGGATCACAGGGCCTCCAATGGAGGAGCTAGAGAATGTATCCAAGGAGCTGAAGGGGTCTTCAACCCTATAGGTGGAACAACAATATGAACTAACCAGTACCCCCTGGAGCTCTTGTGTCTAGCTGCATATGTATCAGAAGAGAGGCCCATTGGTCCTGTAAACTTTATATGCCTCCGTATAGGGGAACACCAGGGCCAAGAAGTGGGAATGGGTGGGTAGGGGAGTGGGGGGGGGGTCTGGAGGACTTTTGGAATAGCATTGGAAATGTAAATGAGGGAAATGACTAATAAAAATAAAGATTGATTTCCAGAGTGTTTGTACCAATTTGCAATCCCACCAGCAATGAAGGAGTGTTCCTCGTTCTCCACATCCTCTCCAACATGTGTTATCACCTGAGGTTTTGATCTTAGCCATTCTGATTGGTGTAAGGTAGAATCTCGGGGTCATCTTGATTTGCATTTCTTTGATCACTTGGGTGCTTCTTAGTCATTTGAGATTCCTCAGTTGTGAAGTCTTGATTTAGTTCTATATCCCATTTTTTCATTGGGTTGTTTGGTTTTTTTGGTAGTGGGCAGGGAGAGAGAAAACTGATCTGGTACTGGGTGAGGGGAAAGGACTGAAGCCCTGAGAGCCAGCAGAGAGAATGTAATCAGGCAACCTCAGGAAATAGGAGCTTTGGGGGAACCCCCACAATGCACCAGAGACCTGGGAGGTGAGAGACTCTCCGGACTCAAAGACCTTAGATGAAAGTCTGAAAGTAGGGAAAGGGAATTTATAGAGCCCACCTCCAGCAGGGAAACAGGACATCAAGTGAGGGTTGGGGTTGCCATCCCACAGTCACATCTCTGACTCATAATTGTTCCTGTCTGAAAGAATTACAGGGGTGGAAATGGAGAAGAGCCTGAGTAAAAGGTCCAGCGACAGAGCAAAAGTAAGATCCAGCTCAAGGGGAGGTTCCAAAGCCTGACACTATTACTGAGGCTATGGAACGCTCACAAAAATGGATCTATCATGACTGCCTTCCAAAAGACCCATCAAGTAGGTGAAAGAGTCAGATGCAGATATTTGTACCCAACCAATGGACAGAAGCAGCTCACCCTGTGTTGAATTAGGAAAGGCTGAAAGAAGCTGAGCAAAAGGGCAATCCTATAGGAGGCCCAGCAGCAGTCTCAATTAATCTGGAACCCTGAGATCTCTCAAATACTGAATCACCAAACATTGGAAAACAGCTGATATAAGGCCCCCAACACACATACAGTAGAGGACTTCTGGGTCTGTTCATTCAGAGATGATTCACCTAACCCTCAAGAAACTGGAGGCCCTAGGAGTTTAGAGGTCAGGTGCGGTGCGGAGTTGGGGGCATCCATGTGGAGACAGGGTGGGATGGGGAGGAGGTATGGGATGTAGAGCAGTCAGAGGGTGAATGGGGGCAGGGAATGGAATATGGAGTGTAAAAAATAATTAGTAATTAAAAAAAGTTTTAAAAAGAAAAGGTAAGGAAGGGAAGGGAAGGGAAAGGAAGGGGAGGGGAGGGGAGGGGAGGGGAGGGGAGGGGAGGGGAGGGGAGGGGAGGGGAGGGGAGGGGAGGGGAGGGGAGGGGAGGGGAGGGGAGGGGAGGGGAGGGGAGGGGAGGGGAGGGGAGGGGAGGGGAGGGGAGGGGAGGGGAGGGGAGGGGAGGGGAGGGGAGGGGAGGGGAGGGGAGGGGAGGGGAGGGGAGGGGAGGGGAGGGGAGGGGAGGGGAGGGGAGGGGAGGGGAGAGGAGAGGAGAGGAGAGGAGAGGAGAGGAGAGGAGAGGAGAGGAGAGGAGAGGAGAGGAGAGGAGAGGAGAGGAGAGGAGAGGAGAGAAGAGAAGAGAAGAGAAGAGAAGAGAAGAGAAGAGAAGAGAAGAGAAGAGAAGAGAAGAGAAGAGAAGAGAAGAGAAGAGAAGAGAAGAGAAGAGAAGAGAAGAGAAGAGAAGAGAAGTATCAAGAGAAGAGAAGTATCAAGACAGATACCAGGTACTAAAGTTAAATCAGGATCAGATTAATAACCCAAAAAGTAATATATACCCTAAAGAAATAGAAGCAGTCATTAATAGTCTCCCAACCAAAAAAAGTCCAGGACCAGATGGGTTTAGTACAGAGATCTATCAGACCTTCAAAGAAGACATAATTCCCATTCTTCTCAAACAATTCCACAAAATAGAAACAGGAGGTACTCTACCCAATTCATTCTATGAAGCCACAATTACTCTGATACCTAAACCCCATAAAGACCCAACAAAGATAGAGAACTTCAGACCAATTTCCCTTATGAATATCGATGCAAAAATACTCAATAAAATCCTAGAAAACCGAATCCATGAACACATCAAAACAATCATACATCATGACCAAGTAGGCTTCATCCCAGGGATGCAGGGATGGTTTAATATATGGAAATCCATCAACATAATCCACTATATAAATAAACTCAAAGACAAAAACCACATGATCATCTCAGTAGATGCTGAAAAAGCATTTGACAAAATCCAACACCCATCCATGATAAAAGTCTTGGAAAGATCAGGAATTCAAGGCCATATCTAAACATAATAAAAGCAATCTACAGCAAACCAGTAGCCAACATCAAAGTAAATGGAGAGAAGCTGGAAGCAATCCCACTAAAATCAGGGACTAGACAAAGCTGTCCACTCTCCCCATACCTATTCAACATTTTACTTGAAGTCCTAGCCAGAGCAATTAGACAACAAAAGGAGGTCAAGGAGATACAAATTGGAAAAGAAGAAGTCAAAATATCACTATTTGCAGATGATGTGATAGGATATATAAGTGACCTCAAAAATTCCAACAAAGAACTCCTAAACATGATAAACAGCTTCGGTGCAGTAACTGGATATAAAATTAACTCAAACAAGTCAATGGCCTTTCTCTACACAAAGGATAAACAGACTGAGAAAGAAATTAGGGAAACAACACCCTTGTCAATAGTCACAGATAATATAAAAATACCTTGGCGTGACTCTAACTAAGGAAGTGAAAGATCTCTATGATAAAAACTTGAAGTCTCTGAAGAAAAAAATCAAAGAAGATCTCAGAAGATGGAAAGATCTCCCATTCTCATGGATTGGAAGGATCAATATTGTGAAAATGGCTATCTTATCAAAAGCAATCTACAGTTTCAATGAAATCCCCAGCAAAAGTCCAACTCAATTCTTCAAGGAATTAGAAAGGGCAATTTGAAAATTCATCTGGAATAACAAAAAACCTAGGAGAGCAAAAACTCTTCTCAATGATAAAAGAATCTCTGGTAGAATCACCATGCCTGACCTAAAGCTGTACTACAGAACAATTGTGATAAAAACTGCATGGTACTGGTATAGTGACAGACAAGTAGATGAATGGAATAGAATTGAAGACACAGAAATGAACCCACACACCTATGGTCACTTGATCTTTGACAAGGGAGCTAAAACCATCAGTGGAAAAAAGACAGCATTTTTAAAAAATGGTGCTGGCACAACTGATTGTTGTCATGTAGAAAAGTGAGAATTGATCCATTCTTATCTCCTTGTACTAAGGTCAAGTCTAAGTGGATGTAGGAACTCCACATAAAACCAGAGACACTGAAACTTATAGAGGAGAAAGTGGGTAAAAGCCTCAAAGATATGGGCACAGGGGGAAAATTCCTGAATAGAACAGCAATGGCTTGTGCTGTAAGATCAAGAATTGGCAAATGGGACCTCATAAAATTGCAACGCTTTTGTAAGGCAAAAGATACTGTCAATAAGACAAAAAGGCCACCAACAAATTGGCAAAATGATCTTTACCAATCCTAAATCTTATAGGGGACAAATATCCAATATATATAAAGAACTCAAGAAGATGGACTCCAGAAAACCTAATAACCCCATTAAAAAATGGGGCACAGAACTAAACAAAGAATTCTTACCTGAGGAATATCAAATGGCTGAGAAGAACCTGAAAAAATGGTCAACATCCTTAATCACTGGGGAAATGCAAATCAAAACAACCCTGAGATTCCAACTCACACCAGTCAGAATGGCTAAGATCAAAAATTCAGGTGACAGCAGATGCTGGCAATGATGTGGAGAAAGAGGTACATGCCTCCATTGTTGGTGGGATTGCAAGCTTGTGCAACCAGTCTGGAAATAAGTCTGGTGGTTCCTCAGAAAATTGGACATAGTACTACCAGAGGATTCAGCAATACCTCTCCTGGGCATATACCCAGAAGATGTTCCAACTGGTAATAAGAACACATGCTCCACTATGTACATAGCAGCCTTATTTTTAATAGCCAGAAACTGGAAAGAACCCAGATGTCCTCCAACAGAGGAATGGATATAGAAAATGTGGTACATTTACACAATGGAGTACTACTCAGCTATTAAAAAGAATGAATTTGTGAAATTCCTAGGCAAATGGATGTATCTGGAGGGTATCACCCTGAATGAGGTAACCCAATTACAATAGAACTCACATGATATGCATGCACTGATAAATGAATATTAGCCCAGAAACCTAGAATACCCAAGAAACAATTTGCAAAACACATGAAACTCATGAAGAATGAAAACCAAAGTGTTGAGACTTTTCCCCTTCTTAGAATTGGGAATAAAACACCCAGAGACAAAGTTTGGACCCGACATGAAAGGATGCACCATCCAGAGACTGCCCCACCCAGGGACCATCCCATATTCAGCCACGAATCGCAGACACTATTGCATATGCCAGCAAGATTTTGCTGAAAGGACCCTGATATAGCTGTCTCTTGTGAGGCTATACCAGTGCCTGGCAAACACAGAAGGAGATGCTCACAATCAGCTATTGGATGGAACACAGGGCCTCCAATGGAGGAGCTAGAGAAAGTATCCAAGGAGCTGAAGGGGTCTTCAACCTTATAGGTGGAACAACAATATGAACTAACCAGTACCCCCAGAGCTTCTGTCTCTAGCTGCATATGTAGCAGAAGATGGCCTAGTCAGCCATCATTGGGAAGAAAGGCCCTTTGGTCTTGCAAACTTTATATGCCCCATTACAGGGGAAACATCATGGCCAAAAAGTGGGAGTGGGTGGGTAAGGGAGCAGGGAGGTGGGGGAAGGTATAGGGGACTTTCAGGATAACATTTGAAATGTAAATTAAGTAAATACCTAATAAAAAATTTGGAAAAAAAAGAAAGAAGTCTGTGACCTGAACACAGAGTAATCAAAAGAAGAAACCAAAATGACAAAAAAAAAAAAAATCTCAAATATGCATGATTCTTTGTATTTCAGGAAAATGCAAACTCAAAGCACTTAAAATTTCATCTTACCCCAGGAAGAAGGACAAAAATTAACAAAAGAACCAACAACAAATGCTGGATGGGGGGACAGGTGGGGACATTTGATGTCAGTAAGATGGCAAAGAAATGCAGTCACTATGGAAATCAGTGTGGAAAGTTCTAAAAAAAAAACTAAAACAAATACAACATATGATCCAGTGATACCTCTCCCTAACATCAGCCCAAAAGACTCTGTCTTCTAATTTATGGATATTTGCTTAGCCATTTTTATTGCTATCATATTTAATAGCTAGGGAACAGAAACAATCAAAATGTCTTTCAATCAATGGATGGATAATGAAAATGTGATAGATACACTCTATGAAATACTATTCAGCTGTAAGGACAAATCAAATCATGAACTTTGTATGTAAAGGCATTGAACTAGAAAAGATCATAGTGGGTAAGGTAACAAAAACCCTGAATGACAAATGTCACGTGATCTCTCCCATTGAAGGCTGTCCCATCTGAAGCTCCAAATCTTCAGGTTTAAATACGTAGCTTGCAATAACTTGAGAAACCATGAAAATAAAACAGTAGCATTGTCAGGATAGGAGATCTAGGGAGCAATAGAAAAGGGAATAGCAGGATCTAAAGGGTCTGATCTGGAAAATCTTAAGTGGTGGGGGATGGGAGTAAATACAGAAAGAGGGAGGAGAGCAAAGTGCAAGAGTCTGATAGGTATAAGTGTTCAGATAGGAAATGAAGAAAGGGGGCGTTCTGTAAGGAGGTAGCAGGGAGTTAAATACAAAAGAAGTGGTATGAGGATAAGATAACATTAAAAATGTCTAGAAAAGCCATAAGGAATCATACTTTTAATTATATACCTTGAAAAATATTTAATACACATATTTCTGTGTATAAATGTGCATATATAGGGTTTTTTTTTAATAATCTGGACTGACAATACATTCTCCAAGAGTGAAATACCACCTTTAAAAAGTACAAAATATGAGAAGCCTTCTTTTGAGTTCTTGCCCAGGGTGGACCAAGAGATGCCCAAAACACACAGCCTATGGTTGCTGATCCTAGTTTCTCTCTAGAGGTTAAAGTTAAGCCCCTATTGCTAAAGACACAATGAACTTCTGTAACAGGGTCCAGAGAACTCTGAAATAGAGTTGACATGATAGCCTCCTCCCGGAGGACTAGATTTTACGGTACCAAAAGGCATTATACAGGCTCCCAAAAGAAGTAGACAACCAAAATTTCTACCCAGCTATGATGCCTGTGAAACACATCCATGATCAGGATACTACAACAGCCCTAAGGATATAACAGTGACACACATGCATTGGCAGTAACCAACAACTCTCTAGTTGTATTTAATTAGAGACCAGCTCAACAAAAGAGACATAATGGCTATTACTGGAAACCTAGCTAACTACTAAGGGCTAGTGACATCATGAATCTTAGATGAGAACCTACAACCAATATTTTACTAAACTAGTATAATCCTTAACTGCAGTCTAAATATTTTTCCTTATACTCAGAGCTAAGTGTAGTCTTTGCCCTCATCAAGAAAACCTCTCTGAAGCAGAAAGGGACCAATAGAGAAAATTACAACCAATCAAAATGCAGAGTTGTTAAGTCCCATCCCAATGGATACATTTACAAACCACTCCCACATCTAAGACTCATGGAATATTGTGGAAGAAGAGGCAGAAAGATTTTTAGAGTCATAGAACCGGATGGTTTGCTTTCAGATTGCCTCTCCTAGTAATGTCAGAAGCTACACTTACAAATTCTCACCAACATGACTGCCCTAACATGAGCTAAATAAGGATGGCAAGAACAGACATGCCAAAGTGAACAAGGAAAACTCTGCTAGGTCTCAACCATACATAAGGAGCACACCAATTGGTTATTCATACCAAGTGGTCAGCCCTAAAAACATACATACAAGCAACATTATACAAACAGAGCAGCTTATAATGTGTGTGTGTGTGTGTGTGTGTAGTCTTTGCCCTCATCAAGAAAACCCCTCCCTGAAGCAGAAAGGGACCAATATAGAAAATTACAACATATATATATATATATATATATATATATATATATATATGATATATATGCATGCAATAATCACTAATGAAAGATGAGGCCATGAATTCGAAAGACAAGGAGAGGTATATAGGAGGATTTGGTAGGAGAAAAAGGGAAGAGAGAAATGATGTAAGTATACTATAATATCAGAAATTAAAATCTTATAGAAAACTTAAAACTAAAATTAGTAGCAGCAAAAGATAATGAAAGAAGCTTTAAATCAATTGTTTATATCTATAGCTAGATAATAAAATGAACCTGAAATACACAAAGGGTAGTCTGACAAACTCCCTGGAGAAATACAATCACCATAGCTGTAAAAACAGTAACTACATCTATTTCATTCATTTGTCCCTAAACAAAGGAAAGGGATAATAAAACATTAATAAGAAAGAATACAAGAGAAAAGCATAGCAAGATTAATCTTGTGCTGGCCTGCTTGACTAAGACTTAAAATTTCAGGCATGGAAAGTTTAGCAAAAGAAACTCACATAAGTTATAATAAGTATGCCTAAGATTTTGCATAGGCTTCCCCTTGATCCCATAGTTACTCTTGGCTAAATACCTATAAGAAAATTCATGTGTGAATCATGAGATGACATTAGTGAATCTGTAGATCACTATTTTCAAAACCCAAAAGTAGGAAATGAGGAAGGCAAAGTGTAGGTACACACACACACACACACACACACACACACACACACACACACACGTTGTAATGGGAGGGCTTTTTGGTAAAGGTGCTTCACCAACCCTAATAATTTGAGTTTAATCAGTAGAACTCACATAGTAGGAAATTGTCTGATCTTTACACACAGCTGAACATACATGAGCATACATGCATTCAGACATACAAATAACTTAAACTTTTAATTAAATTAATAAACATTATAAGGTATTAAAAATCAAACAAAACAGTGGACATAAAATACAGCTAGACAATGAATAAATCTCAAAAATATAACACTGAATAAATGGTTTCAGTCAAAGCCTAGTTGATGAACTGTGGTTTCATGTAAATTCAGTTTCTCAGCATGGGGTATAGTCTGTTTTTCCAGGGTTACAGGTGCTTATATTACACCACATAACTGTGCTGGCTAATGGAACTGCTAAAAGCTGGGCATCTGGATGTGCATCAAGAAGCAGGCCTGGACTGCAGCAGATCAGGTTCTGGCATATCTTCAGTCTTCTCAGCAGTTCTGATGGCATATTGGATCAGCAAGGAATTAAAGTTTAAAGAAATCAAAGATCTGGAAGAGTAATGAAGAGGCACAGTAACCTAAGAAATCGACCCTCTACAGCTTAGGATCCAAGAGCACTCCACACACTTCTTCAAATTCCCCAACTTCAGCACCACTTCCCCTAATGTTCTGAGCTCAGCTAAATTGAACAGTGTATTCGAGACTGACCACTGCTGTTACATCTCACAATGTCTACTACTATTGATCACACAAGCTATGAATTAAATCATTTTCTGGGACACTTCCCATGTCTTCACAGTTGAAAGAAGTGTCTGAACTCTCAATGCAAAAGAACCTTATGACATACAACATACTCACTTCTGCTTATGATAACAGAAATCTGGAGCAGATCCACATTCCAAGAAAGCCAGATAGCATCCAGGTGTTTAAATTTACACATTGGCAGACATCACCAAAACATCATTAATAATGACAGACAGATAGGATTTCTCTTAAAACCAAGAAGAAGATTAGTTCAGATTTGCCTGGAGAAGTTAAATTACCCAGTGGGACGATGAGTGCTTTTGCTGAGACCTAAATTAAGATGGCAATGACTTAATTCCTGCACATTGATCATAATTATTTGAAAATGTATTAGCCTCCTAATTTGTGACTGCTATAATCGAAATGTTCAAATATTAAAGCCCTAACTCCAGCATGAGCTATGAAAGTGTGAGGCCTTTGGTTTAAATTAAGAAATGAGGGTGGACTTTTCTTGAAAGAATTTTAGCTCTTATAAAAAGAGAATGAAAGATCTGAGATTCTTCTCCATGGTGTGTTTACAACCAGCGAGAAGATAGCTATCTCACCAAGAACTGAATTGGAAATCGCCTTGACCTTGAATGAACTACCTTTCACAGTTGAGAGACATAAATGCCTATTGTGTAACCCACCCAGTTCAGGGTATGTTGTTATGACGACATAAACATACAACATAACAACTTTAAGAAAGGATTTGAAAATACTAGCAGAGCAATCTCTGAACATCAGAGAAGATCCAGTACCTATAGTGGAAAAAATCATATGAGACAGCCAGCAGAAACAGCAAAGGCAACAAAGACAGCACAGGCAGCAGCTGCAGAAAAGTAGATGGCAGCCACAAAACAGGCAGAGTGCCCTGCTCATTGAAAGCCAATAGATTTCAAAACTTGTTTCCACTAAAAAGGAAATGCGTAGGTAATGCTCCCAAGTCCAAAAATCAGCTTCTTTTGCAATTCTCACACATAGCTTAAACATGAAAGCTGTTGACAGATGAATATGGACAAGACATAACCATGCTGTTTCTCTCTTCTTTATGCATAGGAACAAATGGTCTTGATGATTATGAAAACTACCCAGGTAGAAGTATCAAGACTGAAAAAAGTCTCTATAGATCAATATAGGCATTACTGTATTGCTGTGAGTATAAAAATTACTATATTACTTATGCTTTCTGCATAAGAAACTTTGCTGATAGGAGAAGAATAAGTATGCAGATACAACCTGACAGTTTGCTTTTCTTCTTGTATCACTCTCCTTCTGTAATGACCAAGTGCTGTTAAATAAACTCTGATTCTAGATCTCCCATATTTAGCCTTCTCTGTGAGGGGATGTATCTCATGGTGGAGAGCATGGAAATGGATCCACTGAGTATAAGTAACAAAAGACATCAACTTGGCTTTCAGGAATACAGAAAAGTGAGCATTCCTAATCACCAGATTCTGTATTCTCTAGCCAACATAGAGAATATTTATTCGTATTGAACAAGTACAGACGTTTTCTTGACAGTATTCCCTCTACATTACAGTGTGGCAAATGGTTTCACAGTATTCACAATGAACACTATAAAGATGAATATACTTTAAAGGAAAATCTATACAAACTGTATGGAAACACTTTAGAAGCTCATTTTTACAAGGCACTAGAGCATATTGGAACCCATCCCACATAGATACAAAGGGGCAGTGCTTTGAATAGTGGAACCCCTTCCAGCTCACTCAAATAGTGATAATTGAACACAGTCATGTTCCCTTCTGCTCATAACCATGCATCTAATACACATCAGTACATCAGCTCACAGAATTAAATCATTAAGTAAAAGCATGGCAACTATCACTCTAACAGGACTAGTTAGTCATTTTCATGTCCCATTTAATCCAAATACTTCTTGGGTATTGACAAGTCTATTGCTTGCAAACAAATTATTTTGGGGAGTTTGATAGAGTTATAATATGTAGATGATTAAGTGTGCCCTTATTTTCAATGAAACTTATCTTTAAATACTAAATTGCCCCAACAGTTATACCCAAATATATTTCTTTCATCTGTGTCACTTATCTGTTCACAAACCAGCTCAAAAATAAATTATTCCACTCAAAATTTCTTATTCAAACTTGATTAAACTCATAGGTTATATTTCTCAATGGCAGCTAATGGAAATTTTAAGTCAAGAAATCAATTGAAATGCCTGATTTTTTTTAAATATAAAGCAATGAATTTCTAACCTCTGTTAGAGATAAAAATAGTATAAATTTTAGAAATAGTTGAATATTATTTGTCACTAAATGGACTTTAAGGTTATTCACCATTTTGTAACCATGAAATTGATTTCTCCCTAAATCCGTTTACTACATGTCAAAACTATTCATATGTATCTTGAAGCACACCACCCAAGGTAAATTTGCCAGAACTAAGTCTTTGTTTAGAGAGATCTATCTCTAGAAGTTGATTTTTCTTAGCTACTTTTACTGTCTATGACTTCAGTGATCTCACTCTAACTTATTTACTTAGTGTAGAAAAAGTAGAGAGCACTAAAAATACACAGAAGATAAATTAGCTGCCAGAGTGTTGATGTGGGTTTTTCTACTGTAACTCTATAGAACAGCTTGAAATTAGAGATGGTAATACCTCCAGAAGTTCTTTGGTTGTTCAGATTATTGTAGCTATCATTTTTTGGTTTTGTAATTTTGATTTTTGGTTTTTTGTTTTGGTTTTTTGTTGGTGTTTTTTTGTTTGTTGGTTTTTTTGTTTTTGTTTTTGTTTTTGTTTTTACCATGAAATAGAGTATTGTCCTTTCAGGGTCTGTAAAGAATTGTTGGAATTTTTATGAGGATGGCATTTCATCTGTAGATTGCTTTTAGTAGGTTGGCCATTTTTACTATGTTAAGCCTTCTGATCCATGAACATGGGAGATCTTTCCATCTTCTGATATTTTCTTTAATTTATTTCTTCAAATAATTGAAGTTCTTGTTATATAGGTCTTTCACTTGCTTGGTTAGAGATAACACCAAGACATGTTATCTTATTTTTTGAGATTGTGACAGATGTTATTTCCCTAATTTCTTCCTAAGCGCATCTGTCATTTAGATTCAGGATTACTGTCTTTTTGAGTTAATTTTGTACCTAGCCACTTTACTGGAGATATTTTTCAGCTGGAAACATTCCTTTCTATAATTTTTAGTGTCACTTATATATACTATCATATCATCTGAAAATAATGATACTTTGACTTCTTCCTTTTTAATCTGTATCACTTTTCTCTCTTCAGTTGTCTTATTGCTCTAATTAAAATTTCACATATTATAGAGAGTATGTATGGAAAGAGTGGAGAACCTTGAATTTTTCCCTATTTAAGTGAAATTGCTTTGTCTTCATTTAATTTGATACTGGCCATAGGATTACTGTAAATTGCCTTTATTTCATTTAGGTATGTCCCTCTTGACCCTAAGCCTTACAAAACTTTTATCATGAGGGCTTTAGGATTTTGTCAAAGACTTTTCAATGTCTAATAAGATAATATGATTTTTTTCCTCTCTCAGTTCGTGTTGGACCCTACTAACTAAGGTTCAAGTCTGCTATGCTACTATGCCTAGATAGCTCTCTGAGCTCGGTACAAAATAGAGGACTCCCTTTACCAGCAGATCTTCTTCTCTGACCTTCTCTGGGGAGCTCTAAAGCCCTGCACACTCTCCATGCAGAATGTCACAAAGCCTTGGTGAGATTACAGGTTCAGCTTCCTTTCTCCAATTAAGAACATGTCTAACAAGCACCTCGATTTCCTGGGTGGACTCTCCATGCAAATGAGGCATTATTTGGGACCCTAAGCTGTAGCCAATGATACTTACCTACCCTAGAAATTCCTACCTCTTCCCCAAAAGCAATGTAGACCTTTATTCACTCTGATTAAAGATGAGCTGCCTCTCTGAAGCTGATCCTAGAAGTCTGTCATTTCCATCATACTTGCAGGCCATCTGAACCCTGTTCTTCAACTCTCCTCCCTTTGTCCTCATGGAGGAGAAGGTCAGACCACTAGTTTGTTTATATAGTTGTTTACATTGATTTTCATAGGTTGAACCATCATTGCTTCTCTGGGATGAATCATCAACTGTAATTATGTTCAATGATCTTTTTGTTCTTGGATTACGTTTACCAGTATTTTATTGAGTATTTTTAAATCCATGTTCATAAGGAAAATTGGTCTGTAATTCTCTTTCTTGAATCTTTGTGTGGTTGTTGTGTCAGAGATGTTCCTTCTGTTTCTATTTTGTAGAATAATTTACGAAGTACTGATGTTAGTTCTTTTTTTGAAAGACTAGTAGGAGTTAATAAAACTGTCTGACTCTGGGCATTTTGTGGGGATGGGGAAACTTTTAATGACTGCTCCAATTTCTTAGGACTTATGTCTAATTATATTGTATAGATTATCTTGATTTAACTTTGTTAGGTGGAATCCATCAAGAAAATTGTTCATTTCTTCTGTATTTTCCAATTATGTAGAGTACAGGTTTTTTAAGTATGAACTGATGATTCTTTGGATTTCCTTAGTGCTTACTGTTATTTCCCCAGTTTCATTTCTGACTTGGTTAATTTGGATATTCCCTCTCTGTCTTTTCGTTAGTTTGAATAAGGGTTTGTTTATCTTGTTGATTTTCTCAAAGAACCTACTCTTTGTTTCATTGACACTGTGTATTGTTCTCTTTGTTTCTGTTTTATTGATTTCAGCCCTGAGTTTGATTACTTTTCTTGGATGGCTTGCTTCTCTTTGTTCCAGAGTTTTTGGGTGTGCTGTTAAGCTGCTAGTATGAGATCTCTCCAGTTTGTTTATGTATGCACTAACTGCCATGAGCACTTTGATTTTGTCCTGTTGACTTGAGTATGTTGTGCATTCATTTTTATTGAATTCTTGAAAGTCTTTCATTTCTTTCTTCCCTCTGTTTTCATTCACTAGAGAATTGTACAGTTTCCATGAGATTGTAGACTTTGCCTTGTTGTTAAAACCTAGATTTAATTTATAGTTGGTTTAATTGGATACAGGAGGTTGTTTCAATTTTCTTAAATTTGTTGTAACTTGTATTGTGATGAGTATGTGGTCAATTTTGGAAAAATTTCTATGAGTTCTGACAAGAAGATATATTCTTTTGTGCTTCAGTTGAACATTCTGTAAATATCTCTTATGTCCATTTGGTTTATAATGTTTATTAGGTCCAGTATTTCTCTGTATTCTTTTTGTCTGAACAACTTGTCCACTGGTGAGTGTGGGTATTGTAATCTTCCACTATCAATGTGTCAGTGTCAATGTGTGGTTTAAGCCTTAGTAAAGTTTCTTTTGCGAATGTGTTTGCCCTGGCCTTGGGCATAGATGCTAAAAAAAAAAAAAAACTGAAATGTTTTCTTTGTGCACTTTTTCTCAATGAATATGAAATGATTTTTCCAAGTCTCTTTTGATTAATTTTGGCTTGAAATCTATCTTGTTAGATATTATAATGGCTACAATAACTTGATTCTTAGGTTTATTTGTTCATTTGTTTGAAAAACCTTTTCTAATTCTTTACTCTGAGGTAATGTCTACATTTTATATTGAGGTATGTTTCCTATATGCAGTAGAAGATGTATCCTGTTTTCAAATTCACTCTGCTAGTCTGTGCCTTTTTATTGGGGAATTGATTGTATCCACCTTTGATATCTAATTTATTTTTCTTTCTCCCTCTTATTCAAATGTCACTCCTTGGATTCTCCTTGTTACTTAGCTTCTTTGGGTCAGTGGACTGTATCATGGTTATACTGTACTTTATGACTAATATCCACTCATAACTAACTATGCTCCATATATGTCTCTCTGGATCTGCACTACATCACTCAGGATGATGTTTTCTAGTTCCATTCATTTGCCTGCAAATTTCACGATGTTATTATTTTTAATAGTTGGTAGTCCAATGTGTTAATATGTAACATTTTCTTTATCCATTCTGTGGTTGAGAGACATGTAGGTTATTTTCAGGTTCTGGATAATAAAGCTGCTATGAACATAGTTGAGCAAGTGTTCTTTTGGTATGTTAGAGCATTTTGGGGTATAAGCCCAGGAGTGGTATACCTAGGTCTTAAGGTAGATCATTTCCCAATTTTCTGAGAAACTGCCAAATTTATTTCCAAAGTGATTGTACAAGTTTGCACTACCACCAGCAATGGAGGAATATTCCCCCTTGCTTCACATCCTCCCCAACATGGGCTGCCACTTGAATTTTTGATCCTCACCATTCTAACAAGGGTAAGATGGCATATCAGAGTCATTTTAATTTGCATTTTTCTAATGACTAGGGATGTTGAAATTTTCTTTGGGTCTTTCTGGGCCATTAGAGATTCCTGTGTTGAGAATTCTCTATTTAGACCTGTACCCCACTTTTAATTGGATTATTTGATTGGCAGATGTCAAATTTCTTGAGTTCTTTCTATATTTTGGATATCAACCCTCTGCTGGATATAGGGTTGGTGAAAAATATGTCCCTTCTGTAGTCTGCTATTTTGTGCTATTGATCATGCCCTTTGCCTTACAGAAGCTTTTCAATGTTATGAGGTACCATTTATTAATGGTTGATCTTAGTACCTGAGCTATTGATGTTCTGTTCATGAAGTTTGCTCTTGTGTCAATGAGTTCAAGATTATTTCCCACTTTAACTTCTATCAGATTTAGTGTATCTGGCTTAATGTTGAAGTCTTTGATTCACCTAGACTTAAGTTCTGTGCTGGAAGATAGATATGAATTTATTTGCAGTGTTCTACATGCAGACATCCAGCTAGACCAGCACCACTTGTTGAAGATGCTTTTGTCCCCATTGTATAGTTTTGGCTTCTCTGTGAAAAAACAAGAGTCCAGAGGTGTGTGCAATTCCTTCTGGGTATTCAGTTTGGTTCTACTGATCAACCTGTTTGCAATTATCCCAATACCATGTCGTTTTTATTACTATTGTTCTGTAGTACAGCTTGAAATTAAGGAAAGTAAAACCTCCTGAAGTTCTTTTATTGGAGAAGACAATTTTAGCTATCCTGGGTGTTTTGTTTTTCCACTTGAAGTTGAGTGGGTTGTTTTTCAAGGTCTGTAAAGAATTGTGTTGTAATTTTGATTGAATTGCATTGAATTTGTAGATTGTTTTTAGTAAGAATGGCTCTTTTTACTATGTTATCCTACTGACTCACAAGCATGGGAAATCTTTGCATTGAAGTTCTTGTCATATAGGTCCTTCACTTGCTAGGTTATAGTTACACCAAGATACTTTATATTATCTGTGGCTATTGAAATGATGTTTTCATAATTTCTTTCTCAGCCCATTTCTTGTTTATATAAAGGAGGGGTTCTGGGTTTTGTTTGCATGTCTTTTATTTTTAGATAGTTTAATATCTAACCACTTTGCTGAAGATGTTTATCCACTGGAGAAGTCCCCTGATACAATTTTTGGGGTCACTTATATTTATTCATATCATCTACAAATAGTAATCCTTTGAGGTTTATTTTTCCTTACCAATTTGTATCCCCTTAATTTCCTTTAGTTTTCATATTGTTCTAGCTAAAACATCAAGTACTATATTGAATAGATATGAAAAGAGTTGACAGCTTTGTCTTGTCGCTGATTTTAGTAGAATTATTATAAGTTTCTCTTCATTTAATTTGATGTTGACTACCATCTTACTGAATATTGTCTTTATTGTGTTTAGACATGTGCCTTGTATCCCTGATCACTCCAAGACTTTTATCATGAAGGGGTGCTGGATTTTGTCAAACGGTTTTTCAGCATCTAATAAGATGATTTTGTGTGTGTGTGTGTCCATGTGTTTTGTTTTCTCTCAGATTGTTAATATGGTGGGTTGCATTGATTGATTTTTCAGTCCTGAACCATCCCTACATTTATCACTGGGATAAAGCCTACTTGATTATGATGAATGATGTTTTTGCTATGTTCTTGGATTCTTTTTTTTTTTTTTTTTTGGAATACCATAAATATATATTTTAATTTCTTTCCTTTTAGAGCAAAGGGTAATGAAAATTACATTTCTTTTTTTGATTAGGTATTGATTTCATTTACATTTCCAATGTTATCGCAAAAGTCCCCCACACGCTCCCCCACCCACTCTGTCACCTACCCACTCCCACTTCTTGGCCCTGGCATTCCCCTGTACTGAGGCATATAAAGTTTGCACGACCAATTGGCTCTCTTTCCACTGATGGCCAACTAGGCTATCTTATGATACATATGCAGCTAGAGACACCAGCTCTGGGGGTACTGGTTAGTTCATATTGTTGTTCCAACTATAGGGTTGCAGATCCCTTTAGCTCCTTGGGTACTTTCTCTAGCTCCTCCATTGGGGGCCCTGTGATCCATCCAATAGCTGACTGTGAGAATCCACATCTGTGTTTGTTAGGCCTCGGCTTAGTCTCAAAAGAGACATTTATATCTGGGTCCTTTCAACAAAATCTTGCTAGTATATGCAATGGTATCACCTTTTGGAAGCTGAATATGGGATGGATCCCCAGATATGGCAGTCTCTAGATGGTCCATTCTTTTGTCTCAGCTCCAAACTTTGTCTCTGTAAATCCTTCCATGGGTGTTTTGTTCCCAATTCTAAGAACGGGCAAAGTGTCCACACTTTGGTCATCATTCTATTGAGTTTCATGTGTTTTGCAAGTTGTATCTTATATCTTGGGTATACTAAGTTTCTGGGCTAATACCCACTTATCAGTGAGAACATATCATGTGAGTACTTTTGTGATTGGGATACCTCACTCAGGATGATGCCCTCCAGGTCCATCCATTTGCCTAGGAACTTCATAAATTCATTCTTTTTAATAGTTGAGTAGTACTCCATTGTGTAAATGTACTACATTTTCTGTATCCATTCCTCTGTTGAGGGACATCTGGGTACTTTCCAGCTTCTGGCTATTATGAATAAGGCTGCTATGAAAATAGTGGGGCATGTGTCCTTCTTACCGGTTGAACATCTTCTGGATATTTGCCCAGGAGAGGTATTGCGGGATCCTCCAGTAGTACTATGTCCAATTTTCTGAAGAACCGCCAGACTGATTTCCAGAGTGGTTGTACAAGCTTGCAATCCCACCAACAATGGAGGAGTGTTCCTCTTTCTCCACATCCTCAACAGCATCTGCTGTCACCTGAATTTTTCATCTTAGCCATTCTGACTGGAGTGAAGTGGAATCTCAGGGTTGTTTTGATTTGCATTTCCCTGATGATTAAGGATGTTGAACATTTTTTCAGGTGCTTCTCAGCCATTCGGTATTCCTCAGGTAAGAATTCTTTGTTTAGCTCTGTGCCCCATTTTTTAATGGGGTTATTTGATTTTCTGGAGTCCAGTTTCTTGAGTTCTTTATATACATTGGATATTAGTCCCCTATCTGATTTAGGATAGGTAAAGATCCTTTCGCAAACTGTTGGTGACCTTTTTGTCTTATGGAGGGTGTCTTTTGCCTTGCAGAAGCTTTGCAATTTTATGAGGTCCCATTTGTCGATTCTCGATCTTACTGCACAAGCCATTGCTGTTCTATTCAAGAATTTTTCCCCGGTACCCATATCTTTGAGGCTTTTCCCCACATTCTCCTCTATAAGTTTCAGTGTCTCTGGTTTTATGTGGAGTTCCGTAATCCACTTAGATTTGACCTTAGTACAAGAAGATAGGAATGGATTAATTCACATTCTTCTACATGATAACTGCCAGTTATGCCTGCACCAGTTGTTAAAATTGCTGTCTTTTTTTCCACTGGATGGTTTTAGCTCCCTTGTCAAAGATCAAGTGACCATAGGTCTGTAGGTTCATTTCTGGGTCTTCAATTCTATTCCATGGGTCTACTTGTCTGTCAATATACCAGTACCGTGCAGTTTTTATCACATTTGCTCTGTAGTACAGCTTTAGGTCGGGCATGGTAATTCCACCAGAGGTATTTTTATCCTTGAGAAGAGTTTTTGCTATCCTAGGTTTTTTGTTGTTCCAGATGAATTTGCAGATTGCCCTTTCTAATTCGTTGAAGAATTGAGTTGGAATTTTTATGGGAATTGCATTGAATCTGTAGATTGCTTTTGGCAAGATAGCCATTTTTACTATATTGATCCTGTCAATCCATGAGCATGGGAGATCTTTCCATCTTCTGAGATCTTCTTTAATTTCTTTCTTCAGAGACTTGAAGTTCTTATCATACAGATCTTTCACTTCCTTAGTTAGAGTCATGCCAAAGTATTTATATATTATTTTTGACTATTGAGAAGGGATTTTTTAAATGTAATACTGTTTATTTAACTTCACAAACATTTCAGCATTCTAAACATACAAAAAAATAACAGAATATTGCAAATTGTGTTTAAGTCCAGAGGATTCTTGAACTTCCATTGATGCAGTAGTTCTTTGCTTTCCTGACAATGATGAGTTCTACAGTTTCTTTAAAATGTTTCAAACCGGGGCTGGTGAGATGGCTCAGTGGGTAAGAGCACCCGACTGCTCTTCCAAAGGTCCAAAGTTCAAATCCCAGCAACCACATGGTGGCTCACAACCACCGGTAATGAGATCTGATGCCCTCTTCTGGTGCGTCTGAAGACAGCTACAGTGTACTTACATATAATAAATAAATAAAATAAATCTTTAAAAAAAAGTTTCAAACCTACAGCACTTAACTAATTATGTACAGTTGACAACTCAGGATTGCTAGCCAATAACCATATAGTTAACACTACCTTACGAGTTGAGAACAAAATGCCAGAATTGTCTTCAAATGCCTTGTCACACCAACAGCAAAGTGCACTGAGTGAGGAAGTAGTGAGAATGCCTTTTCATTTTAAAAATGTTTGGAGCTATGTACAACTTTGATACAGTTTCAGGGCACTCCGGACACCCACGGCCACTTCATGTAAACCACTGACACTTTGAGATACTACAATATGATCGTGATCAAATTTTGTAATTAAACCTAACAAGGGCAATAGACACGACTCAAATAAGAGATGTGTCAATCACAGCGCTCTCTTACTCTAAGGTATTCACAAGGAGACAAAGCTTTTATTCATCTTCCTCCTCTTCCTCCTCCTCCTTTTCCTCTTTCTCCTCCTCTTCCTTTTCTTCCACCTTTTTCCGGGCAACTTTAGCAGGACCCTTGGCACCATCAAACTTCCCTTTAGACTTATAGTCAGCAACATCCTTCTTCAGCTTTGCTGCCTTGGTGACATAAGGCTGCTTTTCATTGTCACTTAAGTTATTCCACATCTCACCCAGCTTTTTTGCCACATCTCCAATGGAGATGCCAGGGTTTGTGGATTTGATCTTGGGGCAGAATTCAGAGCAGAATAAGAAAAATCCAGACGGAGGTCTTTTGGGGGCATTCGGGTCCTTCTTCTTCTTGTCTCCTTTAGTTGGTCCATAATCTTTCATCTCCTGATCATAGCCGACTTTATCTGCCTTTGCCATTTCATCGAACTTCGATTTCTCTTTGCTAGACATAGTCTTCCACCTCTCAGAGCACTTCTTGGAGAACTCGGCAAAATTGACGGGAACCTCTGGGTTTTTCTTCTTATGTTCTTCCCTGCATGTCTGCACGAAGAAGGCATAAGCAGACATCTTGCCCTTTGGTTTCTTGGGGTCACCTTTACCATCCTGACTGTATTGTTCACTACTCTGGGCAGCACAGGGCACGACTCATGGCTCAGCGCTCCCCAGCCTCGCTCTAGCTGCCTCCACAAGAGCCAACTCTAGAAGGGTTTTGTTCCACTAATTTCTTTCTCAGCCTGTTTATTCTTTGTGTAGAGAAAGACCATTGACTTGTTTGAGTTAATTTAATATCCAGCTACTTCTTTGAAGTTGGTTATCAGTTTAGGAGTTCTTGGGTGGAATTTTTAGGGTCACTTATATATACTATCATGTCACCTGCAAAAAAATTATATTTTGAATAATTCCTTTCCAATTTGTATCCCCTTGTTCTCCTTTTGTTGTTGAATTGCTCTGGCTAGGACTTCAAGTACAATGATGAATAGGTAAGAAGAAAGTGGGCAGCCTTGTCTAATCCCTGATTTTAGTGGGATTGCTTCAAGTTTCTCACTATTTACTTTGATGTTGGCTCCTGGTTTGCTGTAGATTGCTTTTATCATGTTAGGTATGGGCCTTGAATTCCTGATCTTTCCAAGACTTTTATCATGAATGGGTGTTGGATTTTTTCAAATGCTTTTTCAGCATCTAACTAGATGATCATGTGGTTTTTGTCTTTGAGTTTGTTTATATAGTGGATTATGTTGATGGATTTCCATATATTAAACCATCCCTGCATCCCTGGAATGAAACCTACTTGGTCAGGATGGAAGATTGTTTTGATGTGTTCTTGGATTCGGTTATAGTGAATTTTACTGAGTATGTTTGCATCAATATTCATAAAGGAAATTGGTCTGAAGATCTCTATCTTTATTGGGTCTTTCTGTGGTTTAGGTAGCACAGTAATTGTAGAGTACCTTCTAATTTTATTTTGTGGAATAGTTTGTGAAAAACTGGAATTAGAGCTTCTTTGAAGTTCTGATAGAACTCTGCACTAAATCCATCTGGTCCTGGGCTTTATTTGCTTGGGAGACTATTAATGACTGCTTCTATTTCTTTAGGGGATATGGGACTGTTTAGATCATTAACCTGATCCTGATTTAACTTTGTTACCTCATATCTGTCTAGGAATTTGTCCATTTCATCCAGGTTTTCCAGTTTTGTTGAGTATAACCTTTTGTAGAAGGATCTGATGGTGTTTTGGATTTCTTCAGGGTCTGTTGTTATGTCTCCTTTTTCATTTCTGATTTTGTTAATTAGGATGCTGTCAATGTTCCCTCTATTGAGTCTGGCTAAGGGTTTATCTATCTTGTTGATTTTCTCAAAGAACCAACTTCTTGTTTGGTTGATTCTTTGAATAGTTCTTCTTGTTTCCACTTGGTTGATTTCGCCCCTGAGTTTGATTATTTCCTGCTGTCTACTCCTCTTGGGTGAATTTACTTCCTTTGTTCTAGAGCTTTTAGGTGTGTTGTCAAGCTGCCAGTGTGCTCTCTAGTTACTTTTTGGAAGCACTCAGAGCTATGAGTTTTTCTCTTAGAAATACTTCCATTGTGTCCCATAAGTTTGGGTATGTTGTGGCTTCAATTTCATTAAACTCAAAAAAGTCCTTAACTTCTTTTATTCCTTCCTTGACCAAGGTTTCATTGAGAAGTGTGTTGTTCAGTTTCCAAGTGAATGTTGGCTTTCTATTATTTATTTTGTTACTGAAGACCAGCCTTAATCAATGATGATCTGATAGGATGCATGGGACAATTTCAATATTTTTGTATCTGTTGAGCCTTGTTTTGTGACCAATTATATGGTCAATTTTGGAGAAGGTACCATGAGGTGCTGAGAAGAAGGTATATCGTTTTGTTTTAGGATAAAATGTTCTGTAGATATCTGTTAGATCCATTTGTTTCATAACTTCTCTTAGTTTCACTGTATCCCTGTTTATTTTCTGTTTCGATGATCTTTCCATTGATAAAAGTGGTATGTTGAAGTCCCCCCCCCATTATTGTGTTAGGTGCATTGTGTGCTTTGAGCTTTACTAAAGTTTCTTTAATGAATGTGGCTGCCCTTGTATTTGGACCATAGATATGAAGAATTGAGAGTTCCTCTTGGAGGATTTTACCTTTGATGAGTATGAAGTTCCCTCCTTGTCTTTTTTATGACTTTGGGTTGGAAGTCAATTTTATTAGATATTAGAATGGCTACTCCAGCTTGTTTCTTCAGATCGTTTGCTTGGAAAATTGTTTTCCAGCCTTTCATTCTGAGGTACTGTCTGTCTTTTTCCTTGAGATGGGTTTCCTGTAAGCAGCAAAATGCTGGGTCCTCTTTGTGTAGCCAGTCTGTAGTCTATGTCTTTTTTATTGGGGAGTTGAGTCCATTGATATTAAGAGATATTAAGTAAAAGTAATTGTTGCTTCCTATTATTTTTCTTGTTAAAATTGGCATTCTGTTCTTGTGACTGCCTTCTTTTAGTTTTGTTGAAGGATTACCTTCTTGCTTTTTCTAAGATGTCCTTGTATTGGTTTTTTCGGTTATTATCCTTTGAAGGGCTGGATTCGTGGAAAGATAATGTGTGAATTTGGTTTTGTCATGGAATACTTTGGTTACTCCATCTATGGTAATTGAGAGTTTGCCTGGGTATAGTAGCCTGGGATGGCATTTGTGTTCCCTTAGTGTCTGTATAACATCTGTCCAGGATCTTCTGGCTTTCATAGTTTCTGGTGAAAAATCTGGTGCAATTCTGAAAGGCCTCCCTTTATATGTTACTTGACCTTTTTCCCTTACTGCTTTTAATATTCTATCTTTATTTAGTGCATTTGTTGTTCTGATTATTATGTGTCGGGAGAAGTTTGTTTTCTGGTCCAGTCTATTTGGAGTTCTGTAGGCTTCTTGTATGTTCATGGGCATCTCTTTCTTTAGGTTTCAGAAGTTTTCTTCTATAATTTTGTTGAAGATATTTGCTGGCCCTTTAGGTTGAAAATTTTCATTCTCATCTACTCCTCTTATCCATAGGTTTGGTCTTCTCATTGTGTCCTTGATTTCCCGGACGTTTTGAGTTAGGATCTTTTTGCATTTTCCATTTTCTTTGATTGTTGTGCAGATGTTCTCTATGGAATCTTCTGTACCTGAGATTCTCTCTTCCATCTCTTATATTCTGTTGCTGATGCTTGCATCTATGGTTCCAGATTTTTTTTTAATATTTTTTATTACATATTTTTCTCAATTATATTTCCAATGCTATCCCAAAAGTTCCCCACACACTCCCTCCCACTTCCCTACCCACCCATTCCCATTTTTTGGCCCTGGCGTTCCCCTGTACTGGGGCATATAAAGTTTGCATGTCCAATGGGCCTCTCTTTCCAGTGATGGCCGACTAGGCCATCTTTTGATACATATGCAGCTAGAGTCAAGAGATCCGGGGTACTGGTTAGTTCATAATGTTGTTGCACCTACAGGGTTGCAGATATCTTAAGCTCCTTGGATACTTTCTCTAGCTCCTCCATTGGGAGCCCTGTGATCCTTCCAATAGCTCACTGTGAGCATCCACTTCTGTGTTTGCTAGGCCCCAGCCTAGTCTCACAAGAGACAGCTATATCAGGGTCCTTTCAGCAAACGCTTGCTAGTATATGCAATGGTGTCATCGTTTGGAGGCTAATTATGGGATGGATCCCTGGATATGGCAGTCTCTAGATGGTCCATCCTTTTGTCTCAGCTCCAAACTTTGTCTCTGTAACTCCTTCCATGGGTGATTTTTTTCCAATTCTAAGAAGGGGTTCCAGATTTCTTTCCTAGGGTTTCTATCTCCAGTGTTGCCTCACTTTGGGTTTTCTTTATTGTGTCCACTTCCCTTTTTTGGTCTAATATGGTTCTGTTCATTTCCATCACCTCTTTGGATGTGTTTCCCTGTTTTTCTTTAAGGACTTGCAACTCTTTAGCAGTGTTCTCCTGTATTTCTTTAAGTGAGTTATTAAAGTCCTTCTTGATGTTTTCTACCATCATCATGAGATATGCCTTTAAATCTGGATCTAGGTTTTTGGGTGTGTTGGGGTGCCCAGGACTGGGCAAGGTGGGAGTGCTGGGTTCTGATGATGGTGAGTGGTCTTGGTTTCTGTTAGTAAGATTCTTACATCTACCTTTCACCATCTGGTAATCTCTGGAGTCAGTTGTTATAGTTGTCTCTGGTTAGAGCTTGTTCCTCTCATGATTCTGTTATTCTCTACCAGCAGACCTGGGAATCTAGCTCTCTCCTGAGTTTCATTGATCAGAGCACTCTCTGCAGGCAGGCTCTCCTTTATCAGGGAAGGTGCACCGATATCTGGCATTTGGACTTGCCTCCTGACAGAAGATGAAAGCCCAAAACCGGACCTGTCCCAGAAGCTGTTAGCTTCTGTAGTCCACACTTGCACCTGTGCAGACCCCCTGACCGATGGCTGACTAACACTCACTTGACTCATTACCAGACTCTGTTGTTCAACTCTGATAGAGTCACTTTTGCCCCCACAAGTCTGAACTCAGCTACGCTGCTCCCAGACCCAGACACTCAGCAGGTTCTTGCTGAGACACATAAGTGGCATGGAGATCTGATAGACCAGCTACTAGAGGGTGCAGATGTTACCTGGTTCACAGACTGGAACAGCTATCTAGAAGAAGAAAAAAACATACTGGAGCAGCTGTGGTAGCTAGACAGGCCCTGCCAGAGGGCACATCAGCTCAAAAGACTCAACATCTACATGGATAGCAGACAAGCTTTTGCCAAATCCCACGTCTATGAGACCATATATCAACAGAGGAGTCTACTGACACCGGGAAGAAAAAGAAAATAAGAACAAAGAAGAAATGCTGGCTCTACTGAGGCCCTTCAGGATCCTGCCAAGGTAAACATCATTCACTGTCCTAGTCACTAGAAGAGAGATACCGTGATAACAAGGGGCAACAACATGACAGACTGAGAAGCACAAGCAGTTACAGCCAGGGCCCTGCCTTTGTTGCTCAGGTAAGTCAGGGTTTGGCCAAGTATTTAGAGGTCAAATGAAAATTACATTGTGTGTACAGACCTCCAAGCTCAGGGCAGATAGAAAGAATGAATAGAACTCTAAAAGAATCCTTGACAAAATTAACCATGGAGATTTGGTGCTCCTTCTCTTTGCCCTATTTAGAACTGAAAATACTCCCTCTTGATTCAGCCCTAGTCTTTCTAAGATCCTTTATGGGGCTCCAATGCCCATAACTGTCTAAAAAATGATGTGTTTGAACCCGTATTTTGTTGTAATAATAATTTATATGCTAAGTTAAAAGACTTGCAGGTGGTACAGAAAGAAGTTTGGTAACAACTGACTACAGTGAACTAGCAGGGTACCCCAAAGACATCTCACCAGTTCCAGTCAGAGATCTGATCGATGTGTACCTGCATCATGCCCAGACAGACCCTTAAGCCTCACTGGAAGGGTCCCTGCCTAGTCCTCTTTACTATCCCTTCTTATTATGTTTTTGTTCTTAACCTTTGACCCATGTTAAAGATAGAGTGAATGCAGTGCAGCTTATGGTCCTCCAGTGTCAATACCAACCTATAGTTAAGATAGAAGAAGAGTATGATTCTCCACATGGAGATATAGGCCTGTGAAATTCTAAGATTAGAATTATTTAATAGAAGAAGATGGGAATCTGTAAAGAGATGTTCACTTTCCATGAAATTGTAGGCTTTCTGTTGTTTCTGCCCATATTTGAAATTCAGCTTTAATCCATGATATTTGGAAAGACACAGGGAAATATTTCAATTTTCTTATATCTGTTGAGAGTTTCTTTGTGACCGAGTATATAGTCAATTTTGTAGAAGGTTCCATGAGGTGCTGAGAAGAAGTTATATTATTTTGTTCTGTAGATATCTGTTAAATATCTATTTGTGGCATTATGTCTATTAGGGATTTATTCATTACTCTTGAAAGGTCTCTATCATCTTCATAAGATTTGTTTTAAGGACATTGTGCTGTGCTTCAGCTATGTTAGAATATCTTGCTGTAGTAGGATGGGGGGCTCTGGTGGTACCATACTGCCCTGGCTCTTGTTGGTTGTGTTCTCATGCTGGCCTACTGTCATTTGGGTTTGAGGATTTTATAGGTTTAAGGGATAATTTCTGAATTTATCTTTGTTAGATGTATGGTTTTTGTTTTTTGTTTTTTTTTGTTTTGTTTTGTTTTGTTTTTTTTTTTTGATATTTTAAGCTTGGTTTCTGTTTCCTCACCATGTTCTGGATCGAGTGGCCTGGTGTTTGGGTGACTAGTGAAATAAGTTTTAAAGGAGTGGTGTTTTGACAAAATAGAAATTTAAAGGGGGTTTAAAAATATGGGATGATAGTGTCCGGGACATTTCAATCCTAGCCAATAGACTTTATGCCATTTTCTTAGTCCTTATGTACACCTGAAGTTAGAAGGGATAGCAAATAAATCTTGCCTTACATTGTATAGAAGAGAAATGATATTTAAATCAGTTACAGGAGTATTCTTGGAGGAAAGACCAGGAAAGAGCTAGGATTGGATCATAAAGTACATTCCTGCTCTGCTTCATGACATAGACTGCAAATGAAGGATGACAATGGTATTATGTGTGCAAAAATTACTCTATTCTCAGGATCCAAGTGATCAAGTACATAGAGTAACACAAATATATATATTCAAACATACATACATATATACATACACAGAGAGGAGGAACAAAGAGGGAATGAAAAAGAGAGAGAGAGGGAGAGAGAGAGAGAGAGAGAGAGAGAGAGAGAGAGAGAGACTGTTTCATCTGTATTGGCATGGAATAGTATGTCATTTCAATACCTGCATACAATGCATGATGAGCAGGTGTATATCGTTTGCATTGAGAGAAATCAAAAAATCTTTGAAATTGCCAACTTGTTTTTTTAATGCTGTGTAATGATGTGATTTGTTTATTTAAAATGATTTTCCTCCCAAGTTGCCCAATGATTTGGCAGGTTTTCTTTTACTTTTATCTCAAACAATCAACACACTTTCTGTTGTGTTGTGTTTCTGTTTTTTATTTTAACTATATACGCTATTTTAACATTATATTAATACCAGAGTCCAATATATTGACCAGTGAGTAAGACAGATTTAAATTAGACCCTTGGAAGCTATGGTGTCGCTCCCAGATCCTAGAGATTTCAGTGATGATTAATGTTCCTTCAGGCCCTGTCTCCAATCTACTGCAAGACTTAGGCAACACACACCTCCACTCAAGCCCTCTTTGTTGTCTTCAAAAGATAAACTTAAATGTATTTTTGTCTATATGCAAATCCATGAGACTATTCCCCATAATTATCATATACTTTCTTTTGTTTATGTTCTCTGAAGAACAAAACCTGCTCTTACTCTGTGACTCAGATGGGCTTCAAAGTCACTCTAAAACCACAGATGCCTCAAGGTGATAATATTCCTCCTGCCTCAGCCTCTTGAGTGCTGATCACAGGTGGAAACCATCACGTATGGCTTACTTTCACTTACATTTTTTTGTTTATTGTTTCATTTTCTTGTTTTGTATAGGGTTTTGTATCTTTTATTTGTACCTCATCTTTGTCTCAGTTGCAGCTTTCTTCGATTTCCTCTACCTTTCCCTAGAACTTTTTTTGGTCCTTATTGTATATACAAAGTGCACCATGAATATGAGCTCCACAGTATATGCTGTATATCAGGGCTGATTCCAGAAGTTTCCTTGTGCTAGGCAAGTTCTGCTAAAGAACAAAAAGTGCAATTTTCAATACTAAGACATAATGTTGTCTGGGAGCCTGAGGACAGCAGTTAAACCCATTGAAAATCGATGAAAAGCCCTTTAAGGGTCACTATTCCCTTTAATGACATTTTTCTTAATGCTGGATGCCCCATACCACCAGGTAATAGGATTGATTTTTATATAACTCTAGTTCAGGAAAAAGCACAGGGAAGATGGAATGATAAGGGAGAAAGAGAAATTGAATTTCTCTGCCATCTCATTCCTACATCCAGAAACAATTGCTGCACATAAACGATTAGGAAACAGTGTTTTCAACTACTGTATGTGAGGAGTGGACATCTTTCTTTCTTTCTCTCTCTCTTTGTCTTTCTTTCTTTCTTTCTTTCCTTCTTTCTTTCTTTCTTCCTTCCTTCCTTTCTTTCTTTCAGTCTGTCTGTCTTCCTTCCTTCCTTTCATCCTTCCTTCCTCCTTTCTTTCCTTCTTTTCATCTTTCCTTCTTTCCTTTCATGAGTATAGATGTTTTGCCTGAATGTCTGTTGCCAACATGTGTGTTTGGTACTCACAGAAGCCAGAAGAGGGCATTGGCTCACCTGGAACTGGAGTTATAGCAGGTCATGCGCCACTATATGTGTGATAGAAATTGATCTTTTGCAAGAGTGCATGCTCTTTACCACTGACCTATCTCTCCAGCCCCAGTGATGACTAACAACTCTTCAAGATCCCAAAACTGTCTCTAATTTGCAGTAAAAAAAAGTGCCCTTATGTAATTTCTTTATAGATATAAAATTAATACAAAGATGTCAACTCATTAGAAATTGGCCATGTTCCAGCTATATCTTCTGGTGATTTCACAGAATAGTTGTGTATTTTAGAAATCATGGAAGAAACTTTAAAACAAGTTTTTTAGACCATTAAGAATCTCCTAAAACATCCAAAAGAATATCCTTCTCAGCCAAGCATCAGGCAAAAAGAATAGACCTTGGAAAACATGGCTTAAGGGCCTGAGGAGACAACCTTATAACCAGGATTTTAAAAAGGTGAAAAAACAGGAGAAATGAAAGAAGCATTGGGTACTTAGGAGACTTCTGGTGAAATTGTAAGGAGGGACAGGAAAGAATCCAGCAGGAAGAAGGCAGGCCGTTCTTCCATCTGTCCAGCAAACATGAAAAGAGCAGGAAGAGAGGTCATTGAGTTTAACTTCACAGCAGAACAGACCATGTTTTTCTTTATATATATATATATTATTTTATTTTTTAACAAAATAAAATACAATAAGATAAAATGAAAACCATCATATCAACATTGGATAAGACAAGACAACAAGAAAAATAAAAGACCTCTAAGAGAAGGCACAAGAATCAGAGACCCACACTCATTTACACACTCAGGAGTCTCATAAAAATACTAAGCTGAAAGCTATAATATATATGCAAAGGAGCTGGGGCAATCCTGTATCAGCCCTGTGCTTACTGCTTCAATTTTGTGAATTCAAATAAACTTTGCCCAGTTCTTTATAGATGGCTTTGTTCATCTGGTGTCTTCTATCTCTTCTGTCTCCCCCAGTCTTCTGTATCCTCTTCCATGGTGTCCCCAGAGCTCTGAGGTAAGGGATTTAATGGACCAACAGTATTTGATTTTATTCTAGGTCTCTGGGATATCTGGACTCTGGTTTTTGGTCACCCTCAGTGTCAGATATGGATTCCTTTTCACCATGAAGATAACCTTAATTTAAGACCACAAGCTTTGTGCCACCATTGCCCTAGCATATCTTGGAGGCAGACAGATTGTAGATGAAATGTTTTGTGGTTGGTTTGGTGTTTACTTTTTTCCTTTAGTAGCCTGTGGATAGTAACTTTCCATGTCATAGGCACTAAAATATGAGATACCAATCAATGAATATAGCAGAATATCATTAAAAGTTGTTTTATTGCTACTATACCCTTTTTTAGACCAAAAGTATTTGATGTAATACCTCAACATGTAAGATGAAAGGATTTGAGAAAAATATCACACACTAGCATCTACTTGCACCCTCACACACAGGAACATGCATACACACATGTACATGCAACACATACATATGCTAAAAAGAAAATATATATTTCTTAGCTATGTGTGAGCTTTGAACAAAAGGTCTCTATAACAAAATTTACTGCACAGATGTACTTGTATAAGTATATATTTAAATGTGAAGGATTTTCATAACAGTTTATATAACAGAAAATTCAATCAAATTTTATGTAATTAATTGAGTGCAGCTAACAAATTATCTTATATCATCAAATGAAAATGCTAGATAATGGACAGGCAGTAAGAATATACTTGTTTGCAATCACTGTATTTTATTATGAGAAATGTGCTCAGTTTTGAAATAGCATGCATATTATAAACCCATTTTTTAAAAAAAGTGTGTGTATGTGTGTACATGTTTGTGTGCTCACATGTATATGAGTCTTGGTGCGAATGTCTATATGCCTCTGTGTGTGTATGTGTGTGCAAAATGAGTATCTATTGGTACATCTGTGCTGCAGGCTATAGGCTGAGACTGTACTTCATTTTGACCTCCAATATTCCTTGTCAAGGGATTTACAGTGAATACAACACATATATAATTCATACAGTTGATTCCTCCCTCACAAGCCTGCCCTGCAGAGAGCCCTTGTTCCCCCATACACCAAACATCATCTGCCATCTCCCAAGAATCCAGGCCATCTTTTGTTCCTATGCTTCAGGGTCTCCTCGTCTGAACACTTCTGAGACCAACCTTACTGGGAGACTCTAAGTCTTAGACAACAGAAGTATCACCCAGCTCTAAGTCCAACTCCAATCCTGTAGCTGACTAGCAAGGCCCATTCTGGAGAAATGAAAATACATGAATGTTATAAGGGAAGAAAGGTCTGGTTTTCACAAATAACAAAATGGGATTCTGAAACACTGTGTTTGTAAGTGAAGCCCCACAGTGCTTACTACAAGCCAGAAAAACCACAGATTTATAAATGTTTCTCACATTGCTTCTGAAATGAAGCCATAATTTTACCCTAAACTTTTGAAAAAGTAATTCATTGTCTTCAATTCATTTAGAAATTCAGCCATATGTGTTCCTACAATGAGCGGTGCAGATGTTTCCTATCACCACTAGGGGTCAGACCACTACGTTAGTATGAGCCAAGCCCAACCTTAAAAGCTGTTTGAAGGGCATGCTCACTTTTTTCCCTGAATAAAAACAGAAGACTGTCTGCTTACATTAATCATTGCATAAAGAAGATAATGAGAAAGAATGAATTTAACAGGAGAAATTAAGAAAGTTGAGACTATTGTATATAACAAGTATAGTAAGATAAAGAAGTTTCACTCTTAATTGAATTTCCAATTATTCACTTTTTCATTCTGGTTGGCAAGATATTATTTCAACCTAGGATTTAAGGATTAGTCATGAACTGGAGAAATGCCAACAGAGCAGAGCAGAAAGAACTAAGAACATGAAGCTGTCAGCAAGAAAGAAGAAATCCGTGTTATAAAGGATAGGCTGTGTGACTGGTAGAGGGTTAATATAGATGAAAAACCAACCAACCAACCAACCAAACAAACAAACAAAACAATATACCTTACACTTCCCAATGAGTTTTAGCTCTTATGAGAATTCAATCTGAATCATCTCATGTGGTGCGGGCAGTGAGCAGCCCATCAATGGACATTCTGAGCCTGGCTCTGTACAGACTGGTTCTATGGCCTTGAATGAGATCCTTCTGTACTCTTGATCATAAAACTTCTTCAGAACAATGGAAGGAGACCCATCTTTGAATACCAAATATAAACTGAAATATTTTAAAATGTTATTTAGAAGCTTGGGTGAGGGGGGAAATTTGACAAAACACAAATGACTTTTTTAAATGTTTTAACTTAAGTCTATCATGATATATTACTGTAAGTTTTCTTCATTAAAAAGTGAAGCAAATTAAGATCCTTGGCCAAATATGCTGTCAGACAGAGGAATAAGCCAAAATCAAACTAAAATTTACTTGCAGACTTTTATGACAGTGTTCCAAAATAACTGTATTAAATGCAGTGAGAATGTATATTGATCACTTTTTGGAATTATTTAAAAATTCAAAACACAGTTACTTGTTTGGATGTAAAATTGAATAGTTGTGGGCATGTCAGATCTAAATAGACATGCTATATTTCATATTCATTGATTTGCTATTTCAACCATATGATTGTATTACCTATGTTTGAATATTAATATAATATCTCAGGTAAGACAACAATATAGACAAAAACCGAAAACAAATCCTTATGAAAAACTTCCCTCTGACATAAATGTAACCTGAGAGTCACATGGAGATACTCCAACTCAAGTTATCAATAAAAAATATTCTGTTTTAACTAAGCTGCACCAACTTCCCTCAATCAAATGGACCGTGTTAATTTGTCTGTACACTAAGGTTCTATCTAGCAATTTGTCATTGGGGGCCCCCAAGCCTGCACTTACCAGTTGTTTATGCATGATTCTCTCTACAGAAATATCTCTCTCTCTCTCTCTCTCTCTCTCTCTCTCTCTCTCTCTCTCTCTCTCTCTCTCTCTCTCTCTCTCTCTCTCTCTCTCTCTCTCTCTCTCTCTCTCTCTCTCTCTCTCTCTCTCTCTCTCTCTCTCTCTCTCTCTCTCTCTCTCAAGCAGCCTGTGTTGTATGTGACCCAATGAGTATCAATTAGGGTTAATAATACCCCAAAAGACGTGGTTAGAGAGTTGGAAACTGTGATGGTTGGCTTTAAAATCAGCTTGTCATAAATTAGAAGAATCACCTGAGTAGAGAGCTACTCCTGAAGAATTGTTCTGACTGCCTTGACTGACATGGGAGCACCCACATGGGTGGCACCTTCTGGTAACAGCACAGATGAAAAAAGACATGGCAGAAGGAAGATAACCAATCTGTTTGCTTGCTTGGCCTTCCCTCTTGCCACCAAGTAGATTTGTCCTGTCGAAGCTATTGCTGCTGATTCCTTCAATAACATCAGAAACAGTGTTCCCAAGCTTTCATCACCAACTGGGAACCAGAGACTCCCAGAGGCTCCCAGAAACTTTCCATGATTCCCTCACCAGATTGGCACTGCTGAGGCACTCACTTTATGGACTGAGGAAGTATCAGTTATCCATTGTGAGAGACTGTAGAACTACTCTGACTGTTGAGGCATTTAACTTCAAGTTAAATTCAACTACTAGGTTCTCAGCATATCAGATGTGATTTCACTACGATTAGTATTTTAAAACTCAATCAATTCTAATTTATTATATAAAAATACACACATATACATATGTATGTATATATGTATATTCTTCTAGAGAACCTTGACTGAAACATTGGGTGATAGAAATTTTCAACTCCGTGATCAATAACCCTGTGTGATCACCACTATTTATCCCATCTGCCAAATACCAATGTATCATTGATGTGCATGGCTGCCTATGTGTATAGCCTTAATTAGATACAGAACTTAGGCTATGTATTTATATGTAGGTATATGTGTGTGCAAGCTGTAAAATAACTTTCAGTATTTTAAATTTTATACATTTATACAATGTATTTTGATTACATCTATCCACCACCACTTTCCTCTAACTCCTCCAGTGCCTTCAACCTAGTCTCCCTCCCCTCCCAATTTGTCTTCTTTTTCTGTTTTGATAATGAGAGTTCAGTTAGGGTTCCCATATCAAGCCAACCACTGGAGCATGTGCAGCCCACTTGTGGCTACGTCTCCATAGGAGAGTAGTTCCCCAGCAGCCATCAACTGCCAATAGTTTCTCAGCTTCTCAGCTAGTGGTGGCGCCTCATGGATCACTCCCTCGGCCATGCTGGAATTTTGAGTAGCTTGATCTTGTGCAGATAAGTAATTGTTGTGAGTCAATGTGTTCAGTAGCTCTCTGGTGTCTAGAAAACATTCCACATCTACTTTTCTCTACCTCTCCTACATGTGCCCACCCCTCAGATATTCTTGATAGTATTGTTTATCAGTCCCAGATTAATCTGGGACTAAGACTCCAGCTTCTTCAGCTTCTTCCATTTTAATCATAACAATGACAATGTTCAAGTGTACATGTTTGTGTGTGTGTGTGTGTGTGTGTGTGTGTGTGTGTGTGTGTAAGAAAGAGAAGAGAAGAGAAGAGAAGAGAAGAGAAGAGAAGAGAAGAGAAGAGAAGAGAAGAGAAGAGAAGAGAAGAGAAGAGAAGAGAAGAGTAAAAAGAGTCTCATTTGATTTGTCTGGCTTCTTGTTTTATGCCCCCTGAGTATTGTACAACAATATGTCTTCATCTAAGGACAAGTGCTCTCAGTAAAAACAGTGAAATCCAACTAGCCCTTTTTCAGTACTTAAGGTATGATGGTATGGATAAGTTGTTAGGAAGCCTTTTTAGTAAGTACCAAAGAGAAAATAATTGAGGTTCTGTATAGGTCAGAAATAGGGTCCCATGTCAGGCCCACCACAGGACACAGGAAGTTTGACTGTGCACATCCCCACACTGCTGCTGGGTGAACTGTGAGAAGCCACAGGACCCTGCTGGGGGGGGGGGGGGGATGCACAGTCTGAGATCCCTGCAGAAATGCTGGGTACCAACTGGGTTCCCAGTCTACATGGAGGCTGAGACCAGCAGGCTCTCACTCTTAGACACAGAAGAGCTGAGAATGAAGTGGGAGGCCACAGGCAGGAGGAGGGCTCTGGCTGGGATATGAGGCCTTGGGGTGGCTTGGGTTGATGGGAGGCTGTGGCTGGAAATACAGTGAGGCCTCTCTGTGGTAGGTTAGACACCAGCTCATTAGGGGAAGACCTGCTCCATTGCTCTAGCACTGTGGATCCTGCAGAGACAGTCAGAGGTGAGAGTAAGAGAGTAAGAGCAAGAGTGTAAGAGAGAGAGGAGAGAGCAAACAGCCCCTTTTATAGTAGGCCCAGCCAACCTGTCTATTGCCAGGTAACTGTGGGGAGGAGCATACCTGGCTGTTGCCATATAACTGTGGGGATGGAATCCAGACAGAATACCAGGAGCTTGGAGCATTGCCTATGTGACTCATGGCCACACACCCCCGGAGGGGGTGGGGGCGAGGCTGTAGCTGCTACAGGAGCCAGGAGCCCAGGGGTCCTGGCTGAACACCTGCCATCCCACACAGGTGGAAGTCAACACCTACCTGGTCATGGGGGTTCAAGGCCTATGCTTGACCAGGGACCAGGCTGCCTGTGCACAGCTTACCACCCCACAGTTCTGTGGGTCATATTGTCTTCTAGTAGCAACAACTACAGATTAGGTAGATAGGTAGATAGGTAGATAGGTAGATAGATAGATAGATAGATAGATAGATAGATAGATAGATAGATAGATAGATAGATAGATAGATAGAAGGCATTATGTACTCAGCCTAGTTTCAAACTCTCTATGTTGTCAAAGATGACTGAATTCTAATCCTCTTACCTCCAATTTCCGTGTGTTGGAATTGTAGGCATACACCTCACATACCCTACGTATATGGTACTGGGGAAAGACCCAATGGATTTGGGTATCATAGGCAAGTATTCTACCAACTGAATTATGTCCTTAGTCCCCCGATATACATATTTTATATAATGATTATGGAAAGTATACTATGAATAGCTTATGAATACTGAAATTGAACTTCATATAATTATGTTATGAAATATGATTTACTGATTGACTTAGACTCCATTAAAAGTATGATATTCTCTTATCCCCTGGTACACAGAAGTGTCTTTGAAAATAAAGTCTCTGGAAACATAATAAGGTTAAAATGGTGAACAAAGTGGTACTAAGGTAATATGGCTAGTGTCATCATAAGAGCAGGAAAGCATCATGTGATGACATGGACAAACATAGATGAAAATACTATGTGTATGCAAAGGCAGAGAGAGGAATAGTGAACCACAAACTAAAGTGATGGATTGACAGCCACTGTCAAAAGCCGGGAAGAAACAAGGACTAGTTGGTGAACTAGTTCAACTCTGTCTTCAGGGAGCCCTACTTAGAACTTGACTTGGATCTTCTATCTGCCAGAAATCTAAGAGAATATAGTTATTGTGTCTAAGTTGTGGTATGTTGTTACAGTAGCCCTGGGAATATTTTATATTTTACCAACCATTTGAATATATATATATATATATATATATATATATATATATCTGACCTTAGCACTGTGTGTCATAATATGCAGAATCTTAGCTGCCATAGAGCCCTTTCCTCAATGCCATCCCACCTAAGACATCAACACTAGCCAAGTGGTACAATATGAATCCTGAGCTTAGACATCCCTCCAAAAAGAGGTGTTTCTGAAAGTGCCACATACTACTGCTTTCACTGCACTGTTATAGGTAATTAACATTTATGTGAAAGTATCTGTAAAAATAACTATGACTTCTCTCTCTTAACTAGACTCCATTATAATTTAGATTCTAAAAATTTCTTCAAGATTTTATATGAAATGTTGATCTTTAAGACTTACATCTTAATAATTATTAAACTCAAATTTTTATAATTGGGACAACTCTTTGTAGAGTTGGGCTTTCTGATATTAAAATTGCATACTTTAACACAAACTTTAATTAACAACCATTCTTGTTCTAATTGACTCAGTCTCTTGATAATCTCCAAGTACTTAAGAATGGAAGACTGATACTGTATTACCCTGGAGGAAGCATGAAGGCTTCCAGTATCTTCTACCAATAAACGCCCAACAATTCTAGGTACTTATCAATGACAAAATAATATATTTATATATTATATATTGTTTATAATTATGTATATATAATTCACAAAAGGAATATGTAGATTTTTCTTCTCTTATGAGGAACATTTCATCCAAGTTTTATTAAATGTTTGCTATATGTGTGTTATTGTTATGAAAAAGGAATGAGACAAGGCTATACATAGTACGATCACATGATGCACAAAGAATCTGTAATTTATGCAAAAATGTACACATAATGTCAAGTAGAGAAATACTGAGCAGAAGCCATCTGAATTTTTGAAAAGGTTAAGATGACAGAAAGTTGAAGGAATAAAGAAGAACCTCTACACAGAAAACATCACCTGTAAAACATGCTCCTCACCCCCAGTCAATAGAATGGTGAGAGAGACTGGTGGAACTGTCATGGAGGTGCTATGGCACCTGTGGCTTTCCTCACTGTAGTCACCCCTTCTGTTCCCTGTAGAAGATACTACGACCTCATGAGTCATGTGCTTGAATTTTACAGTCAGCATGAAAACCCAGTTCCTAGAAAAACTCTTGATACAAAATAAACAATTAATATTTGTTAAATAAATTAATTAATGAATTAACAGACTAACCATAAAAGTCAGTATTAGGGCTGGCAAGATGGTTCACTGAGTAAAGGTACTTGCTGTCAAGCCTGATGACCCGTGTTACATCTTCATAACCCAAAAGATAAAAGGAGGGAGCCAAGTTGTCCTCTGACCTCAATATTAATTCAATGGCATATGTGCAGGAGTAAACACACACAGAGCCTACATAAATATGATACATGTATGAATAAAAATTCATTTTAAGAAAATAGAGATTGATAGAATATGTATAATCTGGCTAAAATCTGTCATTCAAAGATTATTGCCTTTATTTTGGTATATGCATTTATACTGATGTTTCATAATTCATTTATTTTTATATCTAATTGTAGTATATAACATGACATCATACTACATGTATATGTTTAGAATGGTTAAATAAAATTAGTATACATACTACCCCACAGACTGTTTTTCTACCTGTGGGGTAAGAACCCTTAAAACCTACTCCCATATATTTTCAAGTTGTTATTATTACCAAAGATTGTCTAGTACAACACATGAACTAATTTCTCTTCTCTAACTGAAACAATATTCTTTATTCTGAAGATTGTAGTTATATTATATTGAATCAAGACACACTTTGAAATTTGTTTTCTTTTCAAATCAAGTCATCTTTCTATACCAAAAACTACATAGCTCTGAGTTCAATACCCAGAACACTTAAACACAAGTACAGATGTATTTATTCACAAGGCCACCTTTTTCCAAGCATTCACAATGCTTTGTATTAATATAAACACCCTTCTCTCCTCCATTCAGTAGTGACGGGGATCCAAATTATTCCATGTAGTCATTCTACACATACAGTAACACTATGCGTAGTTAACATACTCCATAGTAACTTGAAACCATGAGGGAGACAAACACTATATAAACAAGAGTAAAGATAAATAGGCAGGTGTAGAAAATATTCAAAGAATTAATTCTCAATAACACAAATAATATGACTTTGAGATGCACAATTTAAGCTGAGTTTGTAAGGAGAGAAGGCATTAGTCATGGCAGAGTTTCAAAGACAGTGAGAAGAAAACCAGAGTATGGTGTACTGCTTATTAGGTAGAGAGGAAGCCAGAAGAGAGGATGTGGTCACTGTAGGGGTTGGGGCCTGAGTGATGCTAAAGTCCTTGGGAAGATAGACCACTGGATGTCATTCACAGTACAAAGGGGAATCACGGGCAGTGGTTCTGTGAATCTGTTCCACTTTGTCCCCTCTGCTTGCCCATAAACAAATGTGGCTGAGGTTCTCCCTAAGTTCATGAAGCACTAAACACAAAGTCAGTTTCTGGGCTAAGAAACAGAAGTGCACATGAATGAAGAATAAAAATGAAGGCTCCCTGACTTGGGAAAGAGTGAACAAGAATGGCGATCCAGAAATAATCATGGCCACACAATTCCTTGACAAAGGAAGTAGGTGGGAAGAGAGGTATCTTTTGTTACATTTAGTCACACAGTGTTTTACATAAAACTTCTAGGTCTTTACAGAACCATCTGCCTGAAAATCAGCTTTAAAACTCATCCTCAGACCCCTTAAATGTAAGAAGAGATCTGTGACAGCTAACCACAGTATTCCCTGCCTCTTTCCCATTGCCTCTGAAAGTCACAAAGATCTCAGGAGCCATGGGGAGGTATAGTAACAAATCATGAGCCTGACTTGCAGTATTCATGTACCTCTACACCCTTTAAAAAATGGAACTAAAAACGGAACTATGACCGGGAAGAAACCAAGAGCATTCATACTTGCTTGACTGCAAGGCCACTAACTTCTCTGACTGTCTTCTCTGTGTGGTCCTTTATTGTAGCTTTTTCAGGTTACTAAAAAGAGTTCTGCAAATATGTCACAAATAACTAAGTCTGTTCTCAGCCTTTGGGGAACAAGGAGCACATGTGAGAACTGAAGGAATTAAATTCTGATAGAGAGATGGCCTTGATCTCTTTGTATGGATTCTTCACGGGCTTATAGTTTAGATCAATGGGTCTCAACCTGTGGGTCGCAGCCCCTTTGGGGGTCAAATGACCCTTTCACGGGGATCATCTAAGACCATCTGGAAGTCACAGACATTTACATTATTATTCATAACATTAGTAAAATTACAGTTATGAAGCTGTAATTTTATGGTTGGAGGTTACCACATCACAAGGATGTAGAGGATTTGGGTTGGAGCATTTGGAAAGTTGAGAGCCACTGGTTTAGAATATAATATAATGGTATTTCTCTTTTCCCTTTCTTTACTTTAAACCCTCTCATATCCCCACCCCCACAAGCTATCCCTTCTTGCCTCTTTTTTCATGAATTTTTATCACATGCATATATTTATATACATTTATATTCCTGAATAAATCCTACTCCTAGGCTTCTAAACTAAAAACAGAATTTTGTCTTACCTCTGACCCTGTTAAAGGTACTGTTTCGTGTGCATTGGCAATGATAACGATTAGAAAGAACAAAATGACTTTTGCCTTGAGGAATAAGAAAATACCCAGGCAAATGCCAGTGACCTACAGAATGGGGTCTTGGAAATCCTGCTAAAAGATGTAGCAAACCTGAAAGTGTCTTCTGGACATTCACACAGCACCTCTTCACCAAGCCATAGCACTCTTCTCTCCCGACACCACCCCATCTGAGTTCATTCAGCATTCCTTTATGTGCATGTGTGCCCTGACACTTGGGGAGAGGGCAGATGAAGAATCAGTAGTCAGTTCTTTCCTTCCACCATCAGCTGGTCCCCCAACATAAAACCCGGGTTTCCAGGCTTGCATGGTAGGGCACTCTACCAAGCACTGTGCTGTCTCACCAGGCTCACAGTCAGTGTCTTTTTCCTTACAATGTGTGTTTTGCATGGTTACCTCCCTGTGCAAAGTCCTGGAGCCAACTATCTCTTTATCTGTGCATCCCATAAAATAGAGACCATGACTGGTCCCAGGGGACACTCAATCTATGCCACTCCATAAAAGAGAAAGGATACTAAAAAGGTAGAAAGACATTTTTCAAAAATGGAAAATACATTTAAAAGAAAAGGATGCTGGAATGAGCCCTGACATCAGCTTATGTAGCTACTGAATTGTCTCTCAAGTTTCATACTCAGAGAAGTTACATTGCAATCTTTATGGATCTTCAGAAAACCTCTGGTTTAAAAACATCTTTTAAACGTGCCAACACCAGAAAACCTGTACCTCTCTCAGAAGCTGGCACAGGTGGCCAAACCCTGTCTGCCTTTCTCAATCCTAACCTAATTTTCCTATGATTTTTCTTACCTTGTTAGATAGCATAACCCAAACTGTGTACCCAGAAGAATAAGCTTACTTACCCAGAACAGCAACATTGATACTCACTTAATTCCAGAAATAATGGAACTACCCACTGGCTCACTCCTGTACTGCCCACATGGGGAAGGATGTTCAGAGAGCTGCCTTTGAGAAGCTAAAGATAAATCGAAATGAGTCACAAAACGAGAGACCTAGCAGACACATTTCAAGCAATAGTTAAGCCATGGAAAGGGAAAGCATTATGTAGCTAGCTTGTAGGATTTGAAGAGCAAGATATGCATAGTGGCCATTCCACTGCAAGCCAGGCAGCAGGTCCAGAAGCAGTTGTGAAGTTACACACAAGATAAGCAGTCTAGCTCCTGAGGTAAGGCAGCAAAGCTGAGGTAGTCTAACTGCTTTATCTGAAACTCAAGGTTCAGAAAGAGAAATCTGGCAAGCGAAACTGAGATAGTTGACAGCCAACATATCCACAACTTCCTAAGGAGCACAGCAGGCCACAGCCCTCAGTGCCATGGAACAGTCTCAGAGGAGGAAAGCTATCAATCTGGCTTCAGGTCATCCTGCCCTCCACTTTTCAAATGGCACAGAGACACATAATGTTCTGAGTATACTTTCCTTGTTCCTTCAAGAGACACTGAGAGAACTATGGCTGATGGATTCAATAGGCTCTGATTGGAGAGCTGCTACCCTGCCTGCACAATGTGGCCAAGGAGAGCTGTAGGCCAGTCCTCAGTCTGGCAAAGTCAGTCAAGGAGATTAGGTCATCACAAGGAAGCAGCTGCCATAGCCTGATGATAGTAGGAACCAGTAGATAGGCTGGCTGAAAGGCTCTGTGAACAAATATGAAGGATGACTCTGTAAACCACATATAAGACACACTTTCTAATTTCCAAACGATCTCAGAGTAGAAAGAGCTCAGTGCACAAATGTGCGGAGTCTCTGTCTAATGAAGATTCTGACTCAGCAGCTCTGGGAAGGGTCACAGTTCAGCATCTCTTATTCACTCTCAGTGGTACTCACTGCAGCCCCCATGCTGTACACCATGAGGTGGGTTCTGCAACATCCCAGAATGTATAGAAACTTCTGTATGGCTTGATCTGCCACAGAAATTCCAGGATTTGCAGAAAATGCTGCCTACAATAAAAGGTTGAACGAAACGCCCAGCAGAGAGCATTTCAAATCCAAGATTTTGGCTTACTTTCCAAAAATGATATAAGTATTAAACCAGTGGTGAATGAAAACTTAGTTCACAAAGAAAAAATAACTGACTTGGGTTGGATTCCTCACTCCCTCTTCACTGATAAGACTCATGGGGTATTTACTGAAACCCTGGTTAAAATCTGCAGTTTTCACTGATAAGTAGATATTAGCCCAGAAGCTCAGAATACCCGAGATACAATTTGCAAAACACAAGAAAAAGGAAAACCAAAGTGTGGATACTTTGATCCTTCTTAGTAGGGGGAACAAAATGCCCATGGAAAGAGTTACAGAAACAAAGTTCGGAGCAGAGACTGAAGGAGTGACCATCCAGAGACAGCACCACCTGGGTATCCATCCCATAAACAACTGCCAGACACTATGGCAGATGCCAACAAAAGCTTGCTGACAGGAACCTGATATAGCTGTCTCCTCTGAGGCTCTACCAATGGCTGGCAAATACAGAAGTGGATGCTCACAGTCATGAATTGGACAGAGCACAGGGTCCCCAATGAATGAACTAGAGGAAGGACCCAAGGAGCTGAAGGGGGTTTGCAGCTCCATAGGAGAAACAACAATATGAACTAACCAGTAGCCCCAAGAGTTTCCTAGGACTAAACCACCAGTCAAAGAAAACACATGGTGGGACTCATGCTCTAGCTGCATATGTAGCAGAGAAAGGCCTAGTCAGTCATCAGTGGGAGAAGAGGCCCTTGGTCCTGTGAAGGTTCTATGCCCCAGTATAGAGGAATGCATGGGCCAGGAAGCAGGAGTGGGTGGGTTGGGGACAGGGAGAGGGGGAGGGGATAGGGGATTTTAGGAGGGGAAACTAGGAAAGGGGATAACATTTGAAATGTAAATAAAGAAAATATCTAATAAAGAAAGAAATTCTTCTGATGACATCACAAAAAGCAACAACAACAACAACAAAATCTGGACTTTTGCCTAATGACAACTGGCCAGAACACATGCAATTCTGTCCATAGTTCTGTCCTCAGCTTACAACCTATGCTTTCCTCACCACTGCCTTGCAGTTTCCTTCCTCATTCACAAGAGCTCCAAGAGTGAGTGCAAGTACAAAATAGAAACAGAAGGTACTCTACCTAATTCATTCTATGAAGCCACAATTACTCTGATAACTAAACCACACAAAGATTCAACAAAGAAAATTTCAGACTAACTTCCCTTATGAATATCAATGCAAAAATACTCAATAAAATCCTCGCAAACCGAATCTAAGAACACATCAAATCGATCATTCATCCTGACCAAGTAGTCTTCATCCCAGGGATGCAGGGATGATTTAATATATGGAAATCCATCAACGTAATCCACTATATGAACAAACTCAAAGACAAAAACCACATGATCATCTCCTTAGATGCTGAGAAAGCATTTGACAAAATCCATCACACCTTCATGATAAAAGTCATGGAAAGATCAGGAATTCAAGGCCCATACTTCAACATAATAAAAGCAATATACAGCAAACCAGTAGCCAACAACAAAGTAAATGGAGAGAAGCTGAAAGCAATCCCACTAAAATCAGGGACTAGACAAGGCTGCCCACTTTCTCCCTACCTATTCAATATAGTACTGGAAGTCCTAGCCAAAGCAATTCGACAACAAAAGGAGATCTAGCAGATGCAGATTGGAAGGAAGAAGTCAAAATATCACTGTTTGCAGATGATATGATAGTATATATAAGTGACCCTAAAATTCTACCAGAGAACTCCTAAACCTGATAAACAGCTTCAGCGCAGTAGCTGGATATAAAATTAACTAAAACAAATCAGTGTCCTTTCTCTACACAAAGAATAAACAGGGTGAGAAAGAAATTATGGAAACAGCACCCTTCACAATAGTCACTAATAATATAAAATACCTTGGTGTGAGTCTAACTAAGGAAGTGATAGATCTGTATGACAAGAACTTCAAGTCTCTGAAGAAAGAAATTGAAGAAGATCTCAGAAGATGGAAAGATCTCCCATGCTCATGGATTGGCAGGATTAATATAGTAAAAGTGGCTATCCTGCCAAAAGCAATCTACAGATTCAATGAAATCCCCATCAAAATTCCAACTCAATTCTTCACTGAGTTAAAAAGGGCAATTTGCAAATTCAGTTGGAATAACAAAAAACCTAGGATAGCAAAAACTATTCTCAACAATAAAAGAACCTCTGGGGGAATCACCATGCCTGACCTCAAGTTGTACTACAGAGCAATTGTGATAAAAACTGCATGGTACTGGTACAGCGACAGACAGGTAGATCAATGGAATAGAATTGAAAACCCAGAAATGAACCCACATACCTATCGTCACTTGATCTTTGACAAGGGAGCTAAAACCATCCAGTGGAAAAAAGACAGCATTTTCAACAAATGGTGCTGGCACAACTGGATCCTCTGGTAGTACTATGTCCAGTTTTCTGTGGAACTGCCAGACTGATTTCCAGAGTGATTCCCAGGACATCTGGGTTCTTTCCAGCTTCTGGCTATTATAAATAAGGCTGCTGTGAACATAGTGGAGCATGTGTCCTTATTACCAGTTGGAACATCTGGATATATGCCCAGGAGAGGTATTGCTTGGATCCTCCTATAGTACTATGTCCAGTTTTCTGAGGAACCACCAGATTGATTTCCACAGTGGTTGTACCAGCTTGCAATCCCACCAGCAATGGAGGAGTGTTCTTCTTTTTCCAAATCCTCGCCAGTTTCTGGTGTCACCTGAATTTTTGATCCTAGCCATGTAGAAGAATGAGAATTGATCCATTCTTATCTCCTTGTACAAAGTTCAAGTCTAAGTGGATCAAAGAACCAGAGACACTGAATTTATAAAGGAGAAAGTGGGGAAAAGCCTCGAAGATAGGGACACAGGGGAAAAATTCCTAAACAGAACAGCAATGGTCTGTGCTGTAACATCAAGAACTGACAAATGGGACCTAATAAAATTGCAAAGCTTCTGTAGGGCAAAAGGTACTGTCAATAAGACAAAAAGGTCACCAACAGATTGGGAAAGAATTTTTACCAATCCTAAATCTGCTAGGGGACTAATATCCAATATATACAAAGAGGTCAAGAAACTGAACTCCAGAAATTCAAATAACCAAAAAATGGGGTTCAGAGCTAAACAAAGAATTCTCACCTGAGGAATATTGAAGGGCTGAGAAGCTCTTGAAAAAATGTTCAACATCCTTAATCATCAGGGAAATGCAAATTAAACAGTCCTGAGATTCCCCTCACACCAGTCAGAATGGTTAGGATCAAAAATTCATGTGACAGCAAACGCTGGCGAAGATGTGGAGAAAGAGGAACACTCCTCCATTGTTGGTGGGATTGCAAGCTTGTACCACCACTCTGGAAATCAATCTGGTGGTTCCTCAGAAAACTGGACATAGTACTACCAGAGGATCCAAGCAATACCTCTCCTGGGCATATATCCAGAAGATGTTCCAACTGGTAATAAGGACACATGCTCCACTATGTTCACAGCAGCCTTATTTATAATAGCCAGAAGCTGGAAAGAACCCAGATGTCCCTCAACAGAGGAATGGATACAGAAAATGTGGTACATTTACACAATGGAGTACTACTCAGCTATTAAAAACAATGAATTTATGAAATTCTTGGGCAAATGGATGGACCTGGAGGATATCATCCTGAGTGAGGTAACCCAATCACAAAAGAAGTCACTTGATATTCACTCACTGATAAGTGGAGATTAGCCCAGAAAGCTAGAATACCCAAGATACAACTTCCAAAACACAAGAAAATCAAGAAGGAAGACCAACACGTGGATACTTCATTCCTCCCTAGAATACAGAATAAAATATCCATGGAAGGAGTTGCAGGGACAAAGTTTGGAGCTAAGACGAAAAGATGGACCATCCAGAGACTGCCACACCTGGGGGTCCATCTCATAATCAGCCACCAAACGCAGACACTATTGCATATGCCAGCAAGATTTTGCTGAAGGGACCCTGATATAGCTGCCAGTGCCTGGAAAACACAGAAATGGATGCTCACATTCATCTATAGGATAGAACACAGGGTCCCCAGTATAGGAGCTAGAGAAAATACCCAAGAGCTGAAGGGATCTGCAACCCTACAGGTGGAACAACAATATGAGCTAACCAGTACCCCCAGAGCTCATATCTCTAGCTGCATATGTATCAGAAGATGGGCTAGTAGGAAGAGAGGCCCCCTCGGTCTTGCAAACTTTATATGCCCCAGTACAGGGGAATGCCAGAGCCAAGAAGTGGGAGTGAATGGGTAGGGGAGCAGGGCTGGGGGAAGGTATAGGGGACTTTTGGGATAGCATTTGAAATGTAAATGAAGAAAATAAATAATAATAATAATAATAATAATAATAATAATTTTTTTAAAAAAAAAGAGTGCAGAGATACTGACAAGTGTGGACAAAGCAGCACTAGGCGCTTCCTTTTCCAAGTCATTGAACTGGAGTTGAATCTAAAATGAAAATTTGATCTTTCCACTTCATTCCTGATGAAGGAGAACTGAAGCTAACAAGGCCTTACAGAATGAGAGTCTTGGAAATAAAAGAAAGCTTATCCTTGGGAACTGTAAATGCTGTCCTTTGTTTCAGGTTATTTTATCCTTGTTGCCACTTAAAATTACTCTACACACACTTCAAGTTTGAGGGCCTTAACATTCTTTTGTTTTGTCATGTTTGTTTGGTTTGGGCTTTGTTTTTTGAGACTGGGTCTCAGGCTACAGGTGTAACTGGCAACAATCCCCATGCCTCTCTCTTGTCGATGCAAAGCTGAAAAGCATGAGCCATCTGTTCTGTTGTTGCTATTGTTTGTTTGTTTGTTTGTTTGTAATTTTGTTTGTTTGTTTTTTCTTTTTTATTGGATATTTTATTTACATTTCAAATGTTTTCCCCTTTCCCGATGTCTCCCACCCCCTGACACACACACACCAGAAAGCCCCTATATCATTCCCTTCCCACTGCTCTATGAGGGTGTGCTCCCAGTTACCCACTCCTGCCTCACTGCTCTCACATTCCCCTATAGTGAGGTATCGAACTTCACAGCGCCAAGGGCCTCTCCTCCCATTGATGACTGACTAGCCCATCCTCTGCTGCATATGCAGCTGGAGCCATGGGTCCCTCCATGTGTACTCCTTGGTAAGCAGTCTTATAGCTCTTACCCAGGGCCCTGAATATTTTTAAACAAAGCATACCAGCACTAAGCTACACCTCCAATCTCAATTTTTTTATATCGTATCTCAGTCAGACTTCTTTACATTTCCTCCACACAAACTAGATTTGTCCCCAAACGCTAAAGGTACTCCATACTCCGAAGGAAGTCGTCCCCTTTAAAGCAGAGCAGAGTGAACTGGAGTCATAAGGACTTGTAACTGTCATTGCTCCCTTCTACCACACGGTGGCGCTGTTGGAGATTGGCTATATCAGGTGGTGTCTATCCATCAGAGCAGAGCCAGTACTGGTCTAGATCCAGATAAATATTTCTGTGACTCCCTGGAAAAGAGACAACCCCTCTCCCAGCACTGAGCTCAGCCACTGCGTTATAGCAATTTATTCTTTCTTGTCTCAGGTCACACATACACACTTCTCAGGTTGTTATTGTTGTAATATGTATCGGACACCCCTTCAGATCCACAATCCTTTTCTCCTCCTCATCCAGAAAGGAGAATACAATGAGTTTTAAATCCTTACAAATCCTTGCAATTGGTCTCGTCACATCCTTCTTCTCTCATACAGTCTGTACTAACTGCTGAGGATGCTAATCTCAATGGGCTTCTCCTTTTATTTCCCTGATTTATTACACGAAATACACTGAACATAATGGATTTTACCTCCTGTGACAAGGCCAACATTATAAACATTCAGACCCTTTGGTTTAGTTAGGAGTGTTTATGTATACAAATGCCTTTTGTTTTATAAAAATATAGATTCAGAGGTGATTTAACTTAATTCATGTTACAGAGCTAGCTGTTTGAAGAACCTTGATTCCTAACTTATCTCTACCCCTAGGCACAGGGTTTGGCAATTTACCACAGAGCCACTCTCCATGTACCACTCCTGCCATCTTCCTGCTCAGAGCTCTGAAGCACCATGGCATTTCTTTTTAACAAAATCTCAAACATTTGATTTTACCAATACAGACACAGGAGCCTGATGCTGGCATGAATGCCTGTCCTCTTAGAGAGGCAGAGAAAGCACCCAGCTGACCTTCATCTTCAGAAATTTTTCCCAAAGGTAGTTCCATTCTCAAAAACCCCTCAAACTGAATGTACCTACTTCCCATGCATCTCTCTATCCATCCTCCTGACTTCCTCTCATTCTCTTTGTTTTTTTTTGTTGTTGTTGTTGTTGTTCCTGTTTATTTCCTGTCAACTGGTTTCCTGCTGCACCCTTTGACCTACAATTGACTTTATTTTTTAATCCCGTTTACTATAAACAGCAACCTCTTGGATTAAAGGTGTGTGCAAGGGCTGAGCCACACCACAACTAGAAACAGGTTTTCCAGTGCACAACACAATGTTGGGCTTCACAGTTCGCTCAAACATCTTGCAACACCATTCCTTCTGCTGCACACTTGGTCTGCTCTGTTCTCAGCATCAGTCTGGATCTAGCTAAATTTGACTGCTACCTTTCTCCGAATCTATTCCCCCACCTTCCATACATGTTATCATCATCTCTCAAATTCCCTAAATTGCTCTTCATCTAACATCTGTTTCTAAGTCCTTAATCATTCCCTGTGCACAACCCCCCAGCACACACACACACATACACATACTCACTTCCCTTCGAGTCTTGTATAACTCCTCCTATAAATATGATTGGGCATTGTATTGCTGGGTCATTTACATGCTGCTTAAATAGAAGTTTTATGTTTTTGTTGTAGTCCTTTGAAGACACCTCAAGTTTCATAGACATACCACTTTAATTTCTTAATCCCTGAAGCATACAGAATGCCCTCTGACACGCTTAACTTAGTAGTATAACTTCAGTGTATATATGCTGAATGGAATGCCATGCCAAATGGTCCCAAAACCTTTAGTAGAATTACCATCTCTTCTACAGGCCTGTCCCTTTCCAGGCATATAACCAACCTCATTTGTGAATCTCTCAGTGATGAAGTCCTCAGGACTTGTTCCTACTTCTCTTGTTACTTCTGCACCCATACCTCTTCTCTAAGAGTAATTATTGGATACTTGAGCAATTTACAGAACACTAGGAACCAAATAAGAGACAGAGATGGGGACTGGTCAGTGACAATTAACCATCATGATTTATTTCCAAGAGTGACACTGATAGAGATATCCAGGCCATATCACAGGAAGATGTGAGGGGGTAGAATCTTTATTCTAATTTGAGCCATTCGTGGGACATGTAAAACATGCTTTAAAAGATATTTGTATTTGCTTGCAAAGTGCATGACCATATGAAGTTCTCACTTTGTTCAGTTCTGCTCACAGATGCTTTGACCTCACTGAGTAGCACTGCATAGGGAAAGCAGGGGAACCTCCTAGATTCTCCTATGCAAAATACCCCAAAACTTCCACATTGTGGTTGGTAAGGTCCTGAATTTTTCTTTTTAAGGCTCTGATTGATTTTTTTTATAATTATGACAATTTTACCAATAGCATTGAATAGGAAACAAACAATTAAGAAAAGGCTAACAAAATTTCTTTTCTATCAAGAGAATGATTTAAGTCATCTCAGAATCTTTCTTTAAAATCTGAAGCCCATCAAGATACATTAGTATTTAAATATCTTCATAGAAGAATGAGTCAAATAATTCATAAATTTGTCTATACTATTAGAACTTCCATAGATAAACTTCCCTCTCACGCCCAGTGTTTGAAGAACTTGAAATTCTCAAATTTAGAAAAGAAAACTCTGAGCCACATTAACATGATCCTAAAATTTTGTAATTACATGCTTTGTCAATTAGTCTTGCTTAAGAATTCAACTAAGGGCTGAAGAGATGGATCAGCAGTTAAGAGCACTGACTGCTCTTCCAGAGGTCCTGAGTTAAATTCCCAGCAACCACATGGTGGCTCACAACCATCTGTAATGGGACCCGATGCCCTCTTCTGATACGTCTAATGACAGCTACAGTGTACTCATATAAAATAAATAAACCATTAAAAAAAAAGAATTCAACTAAATCTGTGTATATGTTAACTCATTATTTATCACAAACATATACTATGGTACAGATTATCATATTATTTTGTAGAAAAATGAATATGAATTATTAGAGGTTAAATTTTAAAATACCATGGCTTTATGAAATTTTAATAGTAAACAAAAAACTAAACCTTTATGTAATTCTTACTATTGTTGGTAATATTTATAGGGACATCAGTGTGACTGAGCACATTGTGTTTGTGAACTCTTTGCTTCTATACTCCCAAATCTCAGTTGCAAATGACTTTGGTGACTTCACACTATCAGTGACTAAATACTCTAAGCCATAATATTCGATAACTGTGGCCCATTGCTACTAAGACTGAACTAGTTTGCTGTATTAGTTGGCCAGAACTATTGTCATAAAACACCACAGTTCCAGAAGCCAAGGATCAATCAGAGTTTAACTGGCTCTTTCTGAGATCATAAGGTAAGCATCTCCCTGGGGCTCTCCTGGCTTCTCCATAACCTCATGTAATCTTCCTGCAGTCATCTCCCCTTGACTTCCCAATACCCTTATGTAGTCTTCTTTGTCTTCATCTTCTTCTCCAAATTTTCCTCTTCTTATGAGGACCCTGTTGTGTTGGGTTGGAGCACACTGTCATGGTCTCATTTTAAACAAATTACTTCTGTTAAGACCTTAGCTCCATGTTAACATATACACAGATTTAGTTGAATTCTTTTTTTTTTAATGGTTTATTTATTTTATATGACCTTTTCACACAATAGGGCTAGATTTCAACATCTAAAGTAAGTGAGACTGTAATACAATTTAGCCCATAGCAAAACACATTTTTCAAATAATTTTGTCATTTTGATTTTTAAACTTTTTTTTTGCTAACTCCTTGTATTATCACTAATGTTATTGCTATTACATAGTTTTATCATAGAGGTCCAAGGTCCTGGCTCACCTCACCATGCTCATATAAATCCTGAACCATGACAAGATGCAGAAGGAAAATGGACAAATGGTGTGACTGCTGTGTAGCTCCTACATGTCCCCTCAAGGCACCATGACATCTAGACCATTTGAGGGCACTCAGTCCTAATTGCACAGAGTGCAGCTCTAGTTCTATATTCATATGAAGCTTCTAGAGCTTGTGGGTTGTCTTGTGGATGTGATCACATTTCTTTGGAGAACTTTGATCAAAGTCACACTTTGTAGAAACAACCTAAGCATCATCAAATTCAACTGGGAGAGTCATTTATAAAAAGGGCCTTCTGTTATTCAGTAGGCTATGAAATCTCATTGCAGTCAAATCAAATCCAAAATGCCCAAAGAGCATATAACCCTCACTTTCTCTTTCTGTTTTCTCCAGTACACAGACATTTGATTATTCCTTGAGGCTTAAGGCAGTGGACTTAGAATAATACAGGCTCTAGCATTTCATTAGCTCAGAGGATGCTGCTGTTCGATCCACACTCTTTGGAACATTTGCTGAAAATGTCATTCAGAAGACATCAACACTGCCTGAGTCATAGTTTTATTGAATTTGTCAAATAGAGTAATAAAAACATCACGAAGCCACAAGACAATAATGATTCAGGTTAGAAATAAAAGATGCCAATAATGTGTTCAACTCAACAAGGCCGGCAGAGCCGCTAATGCACTCTATGCTACAGGCGTTGACTACAGGGTGGTAGGGGAATATCACCAGTTTCCTATGGGGCTTCAGAGATAGAATCTTCTTTGTATGGAGTGAATTAATTAAGCCAAGTTTATTATAGCCATTCTTTAAAGAGACCCTCAAAAGAACAGCAACGCAATGGTTGTATTTGTTACTTGTCTTATTTCCAGAGAGAGAGAGAGAGAGAGAAATGAAAAAAGAATGAGGGGAGTGTTTATTGTGGTCCACAGTTCAAGAGTACAGTCCACCATGGCAGAAAAGTTATGTGATGGAAAGAGCAGGAGCAAGGTGATCACAGGGCATCTCTAGTCAGGAGATTGGTAGTTGAGTGCTTCTGTTCAGTTTGCTTTCTACTTTCCCTTTGCTTCAGCCAGTTCTGCAAACCAGAGTAGCACTGCTCAGATTTAGAGTGGCTCTTCCCATCCAATTAACCTGATCTAGAAAACTCATCCACAGGCTTGTCTGCCCAGTTTTCCCATACCCTGTCAAACTGACAACCATGTTAGCCATCACAAGCTTATCCCTTGTCAGCTGGACATCCCAAATTATCGCTTTGAAACCATAGACTTCCTACCCCATTTTGTCAGCATGGGCTCAAGGCCATGTTATGGTGTAAATGCATTCAATTTCAAAGTCCCATAGTCTTCAACAGTGTCAACACTATTTAAAGTTCCAAAGTATCTTCTGAGACTCAAAGCAATTCCTTAATGTGACCTCGGCTACATGTTTATACTATACAATGCCACAAAACAAACATTTACACTTCAATGAGAAAAAACAGTTGCACAGAAAAGAATAACCAGCCCAAAACAGCACTAAAACCCACTAAGGAAAACATCAAACCCTGCAGCTCTGTGTCCAGAACTGGGGCTTATGATGGAATCTTCTGGGCTCTTTCTCTCTTGGGTCCCTGCACTCTAGGCCTGCAGCCTTTTCACAGTAGAAATCCAAGGTCCTACTAGCTCCAACATCCTGGGGCCTCTGGGGCAATGTTGGTTTCACCCCCACACCTTGAAACCAAAGTCTCTCAGAGTCTTCTTGTAGGGACTTTCCCCCAATATGCCACACATTGTGGCATCAAATAGAAAACTCTGATATCCTCACAGTTCTACACCACGCATGCCTGCAAAACCCAAAATACATGGGCAATGCTGCTAAGCTCTGCTGTCATTTTAGAATAGAGCCTCACACACTTGCCACACAGCTGCTTCTTCAGCCTCTGTGTTTCTTTGAGGCTGATCTTAAAGAAACACTTCTCTGGGCAGTTGCTTTCAAGCAAGGGACCTTTCAGCAGAATTCAAGTCTAAGCAAATTCTTTCAAATGAATTTGCCTTTCACAATATGGTCCCTCCAGATTCTTTTCCTATTGTCTTGGAACACAGAAGGAAGTAATTTCTGCTCTGCTTTTTGTTCACTGTGAACCTGGGTGAGAAAAGCAAGCAGTAATCATGCCACATTATCAGTACTGTCCTGTCTGCCTCCACCAACCACATTAGCACTGTGTTCTCTTTACTCATTACCCTTATATTACACTCCTTGTTCTGAGATATTCCATGACCTCAGAACAAGGAAGGAGTAAGCCAGATTCTTTGACAGAATTTCGGACACCAAACCATTGTGTGTGTTGTCAGAAAGCAGAGGTTGAGCTGGAACTGGGACCTGGCTATTACCCTCAAAGCCCTCCTCCAGTGCCCAACTTTCCCCAACAGCTTTCTGCATCCTAAAGGTTCTATAACATGCCAAGCACTGAATTGCTGTGGACAAGGACTCAAACAAATGAGAGTACTGGGGACATCTCACACTCAAGCTACAATTTACCTGAAAATGATATAATTTCTTGCATTTCTCCATTGTTTGTGTTTCTTGTTATTAGTGAACACACAGTCTAATAGAATAGGATGATATTTCAAAATCACACTTTGATAAGATTGCATAGTTGTAGAAATAAGTATAGTGTAATAGAGATAGGCGCAGTGGCTCAGTATGACTTGAATGAAGCAGGTTAGATCTCAGAAAGCAGAAATGTGATCTTAACCTTCAACTATTATGCAAATTTCTCTCTTCCTTTCTTCCTTCCTTCCTTCCTTCCTTCCTTCCTTCCTTCCTTCCTTCCTTTCTTTCTTTCTTTCTTTCTTTCTTTCTTTCTTTCTTTCTTTCTTTCTTTCTTTTTTCTTTGAAAACCAGTGGCACACTTCCTCCAGCAAGGCCATATTTCCCAAACCTATATAAACAGTACCACTAACTGAGTATTCATATGCATGAGACTACAAAGATCTCACTCAAATTACAACTACCATTACTAGTGAAGAAACACACAATAGTAGCACCATGTGTTTGGGAGTTTGTGAGATGGGGTAAGCCATGAGCTACACAACACTGGATCACAGAAAATGCAAAACTTTGCTAAATCTTCCCATGCTTTGCTGTCCTTCTTCTAGGAAAGAATATATTTTGAGGTGAAAAATGTTAACTACATTCTCCATTAGGTGGGATTTTGTTGCCATTTTGTATTAGGACCATAGTACCAGCTCTGAGATGCTGGGGATCTCAACAGGCTCTTTTTCTTGCTTTCTTTGGTAGAGCTCCTTTCTCGTTGTCAAACACTTGATCTCTTGTGAATACAGTATTTGGACACTGTGGAGTTAATACTGTCAATTTGACAGGATCTATAATTACCAAATATACAAGTCTCTGGACATGTCTGTGAGGGATTATCTAGATTAGATTAATGGACTTTTGCAGACCCATACTAAATGTGAGTACTAACATTCCAGGAACTCCAGTCTTGGACTGAATTAAAAGAAGACAGTAAGCTGAGCACAACTGTCTCTCTCAACAGTGTGATCAGCTGCCTCCTACTATTCTCTGGAGATTTCAGACAAAACAAAATCTTCCTTTCTTGTTACCTTTATTGGGTATAAACGATGACAAGGAACTAATATTTAAAATGATATAAAAAGGAAGGTTGTTCCTATGATTAAATCTTGACCATGTGGTTCTTTAGCCTTTGGAATTGTATTGCAGGATGTTATGAAAGAGGTCAAATTTGGGGACTATGGGAGCCTTAGAACACTGTGAGCAGAGCTTAATGGGCCACCCTGCTGAGAATTTAGGAGACAATGCTAAGAGAAGCTTAGGTGAAGAAGGGCTGGATCTTAAGGTTTCATAGGGAAGAAATACTGGGTCTTGAACTGGGCTAGTTGTCTGATTTCTGATACTCTGTCAAAGAATCCGATTGTTCTCTTTCCTTCTTCCGATGTCATGGAATACCTCACAATAGGCCTGTGAGTTGATTGGTACTCTCATTGTGATGAAGAAAGTGGGTTAGAGGTGGTATGAGGATTATTTATCAAGGTCTTGATGCTTTTTGCTGCAAAATATGGAAATGCACTAGGAACTCTTGATGACAGGATCATTCAAGTGCTTTTCTCCTTCCTGCCATAAAGCTGCAACCTCTAGCTACAGAAGGAAAGATGCACTTGGACCCTAAGGGAAGAGGACAGAGGTCTGTGCAGTGAATCTGGATCTGAAGAGATGGATTAGGATGATGGTCAACAACACTACATGATGAGTTCATTAATAAATGAATGAATACTGCTAGACTTTAAGCCAGATACAGCAACTCTCACCCAAGATACGAACTGGTGTTGACTTCAGGAGTGGTGCCTCATGTCTCTATAAGTTCCCAAAGTCTTTTAGAATGATTCTCAAAACAATTGTATATGATACTAGTAAGTCTCATTAAAATGGAGACTTTGTCCCCCTCAAAAAAACCCACACACTTTATAATTCAACTTATGATTTCAGCCTTTGCTTAGAGTCTCCTTGAGCCACTTAAAGGACAATCAGGAAGGAACCCTCAATGCCCAGTGATCACCCACCGTGCTCTCTCACAAGCAGTTCTGCCAGGACTCTGGAGTGTTCTCATATTTTGATCAGGGAGGCTAAGTCAATGCATGGACCTGGGATGCAATGCTGGTTTATCTTTCTCACTGCCTGTGTGGCACTGAACAAGTCCATTAACTTCTCTGTGCCTCAGAGGCCACAGCACTGAAATCCAATTGATGCTAGTGAGGTGGAGGTTTGGTCTCTTGATCAGTATGCCTTCATTTGGAGTCATAGTATCTCTGAAAGTCCCCAGATTTCCCAAAATCTACAAGAACTTTACATTTGTGCTTCTATTTTTATGATACTGTAAGTCATCTATATGAATATGACACTCTAGCAGCGTCTGTATTTATGTTCACAATTAGGTGAATTCTGGTGCTACCTCACATCAAGCCAAGAAGTTTCTAGCAGTTCAAGTTACGAGAAACCCTGGGAAGATGAAGGTGCAGCCTACAACAGTTCTGAACGTCTTTCTACGAGTCTAAGAGAACTTCTTTGCTAAGAGTCACAAGTACATCCCTGAAAATATGCAATAAACACTCCTGTATTTAGTGATACCAAAAGATAATTCAATATGGAGAACATAAATGTGTATACACACACACACACAAACACACACCAACAAATAAATAAAAAAAATACTAACAAAGTGATTGCTCTTTTCTTTATTGAATGATTCCAGAGAAGGCAGAAATGACTGTGTTAGGGGCTTGAGACATCGCTCAGTGATTAAGAGCACTAATTGCTCTTGCAGAGGACCTAGATCCAATTCCCAGCATCAACATGGCTGCCTTTAATTATCTGTAACTTCAGTTTCAAGGAATCTAGTGCCTTCTTCTGGGCATTAGGAAGGCATACAGATAAAACAGCCATAGTACATAAAATAAAAGCAAATTTTAATTATTTTAATTAAAAAAATATGGTGAACACCATTAATGTCAGCAATATATATATATACATTTATATATATGTATATATTTATATATACACACACATTTATATATATGTGTGTGTGTGTATGTTGTGTGTGTATATATATGTATGTATATTTGTGTGTGTATATATATATGTATATATATATATATATATATATATATATATATATAGTGTGTGTGTGTGTGTGTGTGTTTGGACAATGTTAGGCCAAAAGTTTCCCACTTCTATAATGTGTATGCTAAGTTAAAACTTTGTAGATTCACATAAAAATAGGTGTAAAAAACTGCACACTTAGGTGCAAAACATCAGCAAGGTAAAGGGAAGCTATATGGAAATCCATCAACGTAATCTAGTATATAAACAAACTCAAAGACAAAAACCACATGGTCATCTCGTTAGATGCGGAAAAAGCATTTGACAAGATCCAACACCCATTCATGATAAAAGTCTTGGAAAGATCAGGAATTCAAGGCCCATACCTAAACATGATAAAAGCAATCTACAGCAAACCAGTAGCCAACAGCAAAGTAAATGGTGAGAAGCTTGAAGCAATCCCTCTAAAATCAGGGACTAGACAAGGCTGTCCACTTTCTCCATACCTATTCAACATAGTACTTGAAGTCCTAGCCAGAGCAATTCGACAACAAAAGGAGATCAAAGGGATACAAATTGGAAAAGATGAAGTCAAAATATCACTTTTTGCAGATGATATGATAGTATATATAAGTGACCCTAAAAATTCCACCAGAGAACTCCTAAGCCTGAAAAACAGCTTCGGTGAAGTAGCTGGATATAAAATTAACTCAAACAAATCAATGGCCTTTCTCTACACAAAGAATAAACAGGCTGAGAAAGAAATTAGGGAAACAACACCCTTCTCAATAGTCACAAATAATATAAAATATCTTGGCGTGACTCTAACTAAAGAAGTGAAAGATCTGTATAATAAAAACTTCAAGTCTCTGAAGAAAGAAATTCTAGAAGATCTCAGAAGATGGAAAGATCTCCCATGCTCATGGATTGGCAGGATCAACATTGTAAAAATGGCTATCTTGCCAAAAGCAATCTACAGATTCAATGCAATCCCCATCAAAATTCCAACTCAATTCTTCAACGAATTAGAAAGTGCAATCTGCAAATTCATCTGGAATAACAAAAAACATAGGATAGCAAAAACTCTTCTCAAGGATAAAAGAACCTCTGGTGGAATCACCATGCCGGACCTAAAGCTTTACTACAGAGCAATTGTGATAAAAACGGCGTGGTACTGGTATAGTGACAGACAAATAGACCAATGGAATAGAATTGAAGACCCAGATATGAACGCACACACCTACGGTCACTTGATCTTCGACAAGGGAGCTAAAACCATCCAGTGGAAGAAAGACAGCATTTTCAACAAATGGTGCTGGCACAACTGGTTGTTAACATGTAGAAGAATGCAAATCAATCCATTCCTATCTCCTTGTACTAAGGTCAAGTCTAAGTGGATCAAGGAACTTCACATAAAACCAGAGACACTGAAACTTATAGAGGAGAAAGTGGGGAAAAGCCTTGAAGATATGGGCACAGGGGAAAAATTCCTGAATAGAACAGTAATGGCTTGTGCTGTAAGATCGAGAATTGACAAGTGGGACCTCATGAAACTGCAAAGCTTCTGCAAGGCAAAAGACACCATCAATAAGACAAAAAAACCACCAACAGATTGGGAAAGGATCTTTACCTATCCTAAATCAGATAAGGGTCTAATATCCAATATATATAAGGAACTCAAGAAGGTGGACTCCAGAAAGTCAAATAACCCCATTAAAAAATGGGGCTCAGAACTGAACAAAGAATTCTCACCTGAAGAATACCAAATGGCAGAGAAGCACCTGAAAAAATGTTCAACATCCTTAATCATCAGGGAAATGCAAATCAAAACAACCCTGAGATTCCACCTCACACCAGAGAGAATGGCTAAGATCAAAAATTCAGGTGACAGCAGATGCTGGCGAGGATGTGGAGAAAGAGGAACACTCCTTCATTGTTGGTGGGATTGCAAGCTTGTACAACCACTCTGGAAATCAGTCTGGCGGTTCCTCAGAAAATTGGACATAGTACTACCGGAGGATCCAGCAATACCTCTCCTGGGCATATATCCAGAAGATGTTCCAACCGGTAAGAAGGACACATGCTCCACTATGTTCATAGCAGCCCTATTTATAATAGCCAGAAGCTGGAAAGAACCCAGATGTCCCTCAACAGAGGAATGGATACAGAAATTATGGTACATCTACACAATGGAGTACTACTCAGCTATTAAAAAGAATGAATTTATGAAATTCCTAGCCAAATGGATGGACCTGGAGGGCATCATCTTGAGTGAGGTAACACAATCACAAAGGAACTCACACAATATGTATTCACTGATAAGTGGATATTAGCCCAAAACTTAGGATATCCAAGATATAAGATACAATTTGCTAAACGCATGAAACTCAAGAAGAATTAAGACCAAAATGTGGACACTGTGCCCCTTCTTAGAATTGGGAACAAAACACCCATGGAAGGAGTTACAGAGACAAAGCTTGGAGCTGTGATGAAAGGATGGACCATCTAGAGACTGCCCTATCCAGGGATCCATCCCATAATCAGCTTCTAAACGCTGACACCATTGCATACACTAGCAAGATTTTGCTGAAAGGACCCAAAGATAGCTGTCTCTTGTGAGACTATGCAGGGGCCTAGCAAACACAGGAGTGGATGCTCACAGTCAGCTATTGGATGTATCACAGGGCTCCCAATGGAGAAGCTAGAGAAAGTACCCAAGGAGCTAAAGGGAACTGCAACCCTATAGTTGGAACAACATTATGAACTAACCAGTACCCCGGAGCTCTTGTCTCTAGCTGCATATGTATCAAAAGATGGCCTATTCGGCCATCACTGGAAAGAGAGGCCCATTGACTTGCAAACTTTATATGCCCCAATATAGGGGAATGCCAGGGCCAAAAGAATGGGAATGGGTGGGTAGGGAAGTGGGGGGCGCTATGGGGGACTTTTGGGATAGCATTGGAAATGTAATTGAGGAAAATATGTAATAAAAAATATTAAAAATTAAAAAAGAGAGAGAGATATTAAGGAAAAGTAAAAAAAAAAAAAAAAACAAAAAAAAAAAAAGAATGTAGTACCTGAAGGGCACATTGCTGTGACTAGCCTCAGAGTGTCCTGTAGGTGGTGCAATATCACATACACATTAGTAGAGTGCTAGGGACCATGAAGGGGCATCCATTTCTTTCTTTTTTTTTTTTTAATTAGGTAATTTCCTCAATTACATTTCCAATGCTATCCAAAAAGTCCCCAATACACTCCCCCCCCCAGTCCCCCACCCACCCACCCCCACCCCTTGGCCCTGGCATTCCCCTGTACTGGGGCATATAAAGTTGGCAAGTCCAATGGGCCTCTCTTTCCAGTGATGGCCTACTAGGCCATCTTTTGATACAAATGCAGCTAGAGACAAGAGCTCTGGGGTACTGGTTAGTTCATAATAATGATCCACCTATGGGGTTGCAGTTCCCTTTAGCTTCTTGGGTACTTTCTCTAGCTCCTCCATTGGGGTCCCTGTGATCCATCCAATAGCTGACTGTGAGTATCCACTTCTGTGTTTGCTAGGCCCCGGCATTGTCTCACAAGAGACAGCTATATCTGGGTCCTTTCAGCAAAATCTTGCTAGTGTATGCAATGGTGTCAGCGTTTCGAAGCTGGTTTTGGGATGGATCCCTGAATATGGCAGTCTTTAGATGGTCCATCCTTTCTTCACAGCTCCAAACTTTATCTCTGTAACTCTTTCCATGGGTGTTTTGTTCCCAATTCCAAGAAGGGGCACAGTGTCCACACTTTGGTCTTCGTTCTTCTTGAGTTTCATGCATTTAACAAATTGTATCTTATATCTTGGGTATCCTAAGTTTTTGGTCTAATATCCACTTATCAGTGAGTACATATTGTGTGAGTTCCTTTGTGACTATGTTACCTCACTCAGAATGATGCCCTCCAGATCCATCCATTTGCCTAGGAATTTCATAAATTCATTCCTTTTAATAGCTGAGTAGTACTCCATTGTGTAAATGTACCACATTTTCTGTATCCATTCCTCTGTTGAGGGGCATCTGGGTTCTTTCCAGCTTCTGGCTATTATAAATAAGGCTGCTATGAACATAGTGGAGCATGTGTCCTTCTTACCGGTTGGAACATCTTCAGGATATATGCCCAGGAGAGGTATTGCTGGATCCTCTGGTAGTATTATGTCCAATTTTCTGAGGAAGGGAAACAACACCCTTCTCAATAGTCACAAACAATATAAAATACCTTGGCGTGACTCTAACTAAGAAAGTGAAAGATCTGTATGACAAGAACTTCAAGTCCCTGAAGAAAGAAATTAAAGAAGATCTCAGAAGATGGAAAGATCTCCCATGCTCATGGATTGGCAGGATCAACATTGTAAAAATGGCTATCTTGCCAAAAGCACTCTACAGATTCAATGCAATCCCCATCAAAATTCCAACTCAATTCTTCAACGAATTGGAAAGGGCAATCTGCAAATTCATCTGGAACAACAAAAAACCTAGGATAGCAAAAACTCTTCTCAAGGATAAAAGAACCTCTGGTGGAATCACCATGCCTGACCTAAAGCTGTACTACAGAGCAATTGTGATAAAAACTGCATGGTACTGGTATAACGACAGACAAGTAGACCAATGGAACAGAATTGAAGACTCTGAGATCAACCCACATACCTATGGTCACTTGATCTTTGAAAAGGGAGCAAAAACCATCCAGTGGAAAAAAGACAGCATTTTCAACAAATGGTGCTGGCACAACTGGCTGTTATCATGTAGAAGAATGCGAATTGATCCATTCCTATCTCCTTGTACCAAGGTCAAATCTAAGTGGATTAAGGAACTCCACATAAAACCAGAGACACTGAAACTTATAGAGGAGAAAGTAGGGAAAAGCCTCGAAGATATGGGTACAGGAGAAAAATTCCTGAATAGAACAGCAAAGGCTTGCGCTGTAAGATCGAGAATCGATAAATGGGACCTCATAAAGTTGCAAAGCTTCTGCAAGGCAAAAGACACCGTCAATAAGACAAAAAGACCACCAACAGATTGGGAAGGGATCTTTACCTATCCTAAATCAGATAGGGGACTAATATCCAATATATATAAGGAACTCAAGAAGGTGGACTCCAGAAAATCAAATAACTTCGTTAAAAAATGGGGCTCAGAACTGAACAAAGAATTCTCACCTGAGGAATACCGAATGGCAGAGAAGCACCTGAAAAAATGTTCAACATCCTTAATCATCAGGGAAATGCAAATCAAAACAACCCTGAGATTCCACCTCACACCAGTCAGAATGGCTAAGATCAAAAATTCTGGTGACAGCAGATGCTGGCGAGGATATGGAGAAAGAGGAACACTCCTTCATTGTTGGTGGGATTGCAAGCTGGTACAACCACTCTGGGGCATCCATTTCTAAATAACAAATACACAGGTTCCACTCAGGCTAGATTGGTCCATTAACCATGACAGTAACTCACCATAGCAATGAGTGTCAGACATTCAGACTGGATTTCAGACTCGTGGCAGTGATTAGTGGATGCAACCGAAGAAATGAAGACACGAAACAAGGACAGTGGCAGCTTTATTTGAGGAATATTTCCTGGGCCCCAGCAATGTCCTCAACATGGTACACCCACCCATTATCTCTTTCCTATCAAAACAATCTATGGGTAATTACAATTAATAGATTTGTATCATTTTACATGACAAGGAAATTAGAAACCAATACAGTCTAAAATGCCTTATTATACAGTCAAATAAGCCAGAATTCTAACACAAGTAACCTTATCCTAAAACATCCCCAAAACTGCCCTGCTGTGTGCAAAGACAGGGAAAGTATATATATTTTGATAAGAGAAGATATTAGAAGAAGAAACCATGACCATCAGGATTTGGTCCAGTGAGGCATCAGCCTGTTGCATCATCCCAGATCTGACTAGCATTTCACACTCCCAGACACATCACCACTTTGGGGTACCTCGCTGTTTCCCACATACATCTGGTTGTACTTCTTGGGAGGGGGAGGAATTCTTGTAGTCTGATCTCTTTTATTTTAATTAGGTATTTATTTACATATCCCAAAAGTCACCCACACTCTCCCCCACCCACTCCCCCAACCACACACTCCCACTTCTTAGCCCTGGTGTTCCCCTGTACTGAGGCATACAAAGTTTGCATGACCAATGGGCCTCTCTTTCCACTGATGGTCGACTAGGCCATCTTCTGATACATATGCAGCTAGAGAGACAAGCTCCGGGGGGGTACTGGTTAGTTCATAATGTTGTTCTACCTATAGGATTGCATATCCCTTTAGCTCCTTGGTTACTTTCTCTAGCTCCTCCATTGGGGGCCCTGTGATCCATCCAATAGCTGACTGTGAGTAGTCTGATCTCTTACTTCCACAAGCATCCTGCCAATCCTGGGATCCTCTCTGAGGATCACTGTGGGCTGTGTCTTTCCTCTCACAACCTACCACAGCGCTAGACTCTGGAAGATCGTTCAGCAGCAGTTCTTACTTCCATATACACTGGAATCACCTTGAAGTTCTGCTTTTAAAAAAAGAATGTCTGGGCTCTGTAATCAAATCACAAGCATGACGTGGATGACACAGATCTAGGGACCAAAGCTTGAGAAGAGCTAGTCTGAAGCCTCACCACTCCATCACACTACAGATGAAGTAACTGCACAAGAATTCAGCCTATAACCACCATTTAGGCCTTCCATCAGAATCAGCACTTGAACAAGATTCCCAAATAACTCTCAGGCTTGTTACAGTTATAGATATACTGCTAGATGTTCTAGGATACTTTTAAAAGCATTGATGCTGACCTTGGTGCTTGCCCCCCTTCCTCAGAGACACTAATAAGTAATTTGTGTCAGTGTGTCCAGGCATGATTTCAGATTTTTGTAGGCAATTCTAATGTGTAGGCGCACTGACTTTTGGGTGATCCATTGGCATTCTCTTGTAACACAATTTATTATATAAGATGTTCTTCTAGAAGGAAAAAGAATGACCGTGATATTTATTAAATTGACAAAGAGGCAGAAAGGAGGGAATAGCATTGTGTGAGAGATGTTCATTTTAACCAAGATATGTTGCAGCTGTAAAACACTGAAGAATAAAAAGAATCATTTTTAATCCCAGGAAGCACTTCTGCATTGCTGATCTGCTGACCCAGCAGAGGTGGCAGGAAAACACTCTTCCAAATGATTGCTTGTTCTGAGTCGGAAGTGCTTCGCTTTGCCTCTTTTCCCTCAGTACTTTGCCCCTTGCCTTGTTTTGAATTTTAGTAGCTGCATTGCTTTAGACAGTTCGTCCAGTTCTCTGCACTTCAAGTTTCTCAACTGAGGGATTAAGAAGAATGTCTAGTTTTCTGTGTATGAGGATTGACCTGGATCCCTCATGAAGTACCCAGGTCCAGCTAGACTGTCTGGTGAGAACACATAGAACAGTTTTCTTGGCAGAGCTCCACAATCAGGCATCTCCATGATTAAGTAGCCAGCCATCTATAATGCCTTCCTCCTCACCTTCCAATCTCTTTTTAGTGAGGAGAGTAAGCCTAGCCTTCTACAGGAAGCCACAAATATACTTCAGCCAGCAAAGTTGACTTAAGGCTTCACCCAGACCAAAGAGGCTGGTACATGAGAGGTAAGCATGGAAATTGTTCCTCAGGAAGGTTTCCAGTAGCTTTAGCAGGCTATAGATTCACCAGCATGCAGCCCTGCACCTCTTGCTTTGTCAGAAAGTTCAGAATGGGAACCCAGGCAGAAAGGGTGCAGTGGCTTTTCAAAGGCTATTTATTCACCAGCAAAGTGGGTGGGTTGGAAAAGGCAAATTCTTCCACCAAATTCCCTGAGTGCTCGTTGGACCTAGGAACAGAGAGAAAGAAAGGGAAAGGGGTGCATCACTTATTTTCTTTTGTGATGTATTCCTCTTGTCCTCCATGTTTGAAAAGATAGCTCGTCTAACAGAAGCTTTGTGATGTTTCAAAAATCCTCAGAGGCGTTTTACAGCTTGAAGTCAATATTCGTTATAAACTGATGAGATACTTTGGGGAAAATAATTAGCTCTCTGCAACTAGTTAATTAAGAGATACTGCAGTACCTTGGCCTGAAGCATTAAGTAAGTCTAGCTGATAAGATGGGAATTGGCAAATAATAGGATATACAGGACACTAGGGGACAGTGTGTCACTCACTTAGGAATTTGTTTTTCCAATTAACACATGAGCTTGTCAGAGAATATTATGGATGGCTCCTTCTTGTGGCCCAATTACAGTCAGGAATATGGGATTTCAAAGTGTAGCAGAACAACAAATTCCATTGTTTTCTCTTTTTGGGTTATTCTGGAATTTAAACTACGCAGTAATATCAAGGATCAGGTTAATGCTGACATACCGCTGGGGTGTGCCATCTGCAATATCCACATTAGCAAACAATTTGTGTAGATTTACCATTTCCTTTGAACAAACACAATCATTGCCCTTGTGCCAGCCTGCACCCTATTTGAAGAGAACCTGGACTGGAATCCAGATGTATCTCCTCTTTGGGAAAGAACAGTCAGCCTGCATGGCAGGTTGTCCTTTCCCTGCTGCCTGTCATGGATCCTTCTGCAGAATTGGGCTTGCTTGTTTGCATCACCAGGGGATACCCATCCTATTCCTCCTTCTCAGATCAAAAGGAGATTTGACTATGGAGAATGAGTCCTTTGTACTGAGAGTGTAGGTAGATTATTGGTAAAATTAATTAATGTATTAATTAATAATAATAAAACCTTATCGACATGGAGAGGCCCAGGAATTAAACTTACTATAGCAGACAGGGGAGGGGGGGAGGGAAGAAGGAAGGGAGGTCTGTCTTTACAGAGAATGTACCAGATCATTTCACCTTACCTTTAAAATGGAGAAGGATTGCTAAGTACAAGATTCTGTCTGTTCATCTGCCCACAATACAATGATGTTTTAAATGTTGTCAAGTATCTTTTCAGATCTAGATAGTCTGTATCAAGAGACTCTTATTTTCTCCAAAATTCTGAGAGGTCTAGCTCATGTCCACCATAAGACTGTGATGTGTGAGTCCTGGGGAACGTATATAAGTATATAATGGTTGTTACTGTTGGGATCTTTCTGTGTAAGTACTCTAACAACAATGAGATGTATCCCCTGGTGAAGCAAACAAGCAAGCCCAATTCTGCAGAACCATTCATGACAGACAGCAGGGAAAGGGCAATAACCTATCCTTTATTTCCCCAGAGCATTCTATTATAGGTAGCAAGTGAAGTCATGCTTGGTAAATAGGCAATACAACTAGTACTTTAAATAAATCAATATATCAGTTGCTAATAATTGGTCTTTTCTACTTTATACTACTTGATACTCCTAAATATTACCTATTCTGTACATTCAATGCTATATATATATATATATATATATAGATATAGATATAGATATAGATATAGATATAGATATAGATATAGATATAGTTTCAGGGCCAACCATTTGGCACTGGATAGTCAATTGATGTCTTCTTCCTGGGGAAGGACACCTGTCCCTTTCCCGGCTTTCCTCAGTTGCCTATTGTACACTGTGTGGGGTTGAAGTTACATATGCTTTTCTCTGTTAAGTTTAACATTGATGTTAACCTTTGTTCAGCTTATGTTTAGGCTGTCATAGTAAGACTTCATAGTTCTAATGTCTGATGTTACTAGGATGCAGGATATCATAGCAAACCCCATGATCTTAGAATATTTCCATTCCATCTTCTGCTATGTTCCTTAAACCTTAGGTTCAGAAGTACAAAACCAGAATCTTATTATTTTACAATTCTACCCATTAAAACTCTGACCCCGATCTCACCAAGTTAAAACTGAGACATTGGCTAAACTATAACCCATTTATCAATCCTAGGCTGGACATTCCTAGGATTTCCCACTTTTCAGAGGCATCCAACACTTCTTGATTTATAACTTCTACCATCTGTCTTTAAAGCCACAAATTCAATGCAAGGCGTCACTGTGACATCCTCTTATGACTCATTCTTACACTGATAGAAACCCTCATGGCTATACTTGGGCAATGTTGATAACTAAGCATAATTTCCTCCACTGTAAAATAGCTATGTCAAGGTCAATTCCATCTGCAATTTTAATTTTGCTTCACTGTATAAGGTAGTATACTCACAGGTGTGTGGAGTGGGTAGGGGAATTATTCTGCCTACTACACAGGAGAGCTGGGACCTCTAGTTAGGTAATCAAACATATGTCATAAATGTCAGTAGCAGACAGGAAGGTAAATGCAGTGATCAGGAAAGCATGACAAGTTGGAGCGAAAATAATCACAGACCACAGGAAGATCAGATGAAATGGCTTCTCCTAAGCAGAAAGTGATGCAGTAGAGGGAAAGGCTTATTTTTACAGAGTACGACTGGCACTGTGGCACCAGCTCAGGAGCTGAAAAGAATATAGAAGTCCAGACAAATTGACACCCTTTGATGCTATACTGTCTTTCAACACCTTACTAATTTTCTTTTTTTTTTTTAAAGACTTATTTATTTATTATATGTAAGTACACTGTAGCTGTCTCCAGACACTCCAGGAGAGGGCGCCAGATCTCGTTACAGATGGTTGTGAGCCACCATGTGGTTGCTGGGATTTGAACTCTGGACCTTCGGAAGAGCAGTCGGGTGCTCTTACCCACTGAGCCATCTCACCATTATTCTTTCTTCTATCCTCTGTCATGGTGATGGTTTGTATATGTTTGGCCCAGGAAATGGCACTTGTTAGGAAGTGTGGCCTTGTTGGAGTAGGTGTGTCACTATGGACATGGGCAGTAATACCCTGGTCCTAGCTGCCTGGAAGCCAGTAGTCTGCTAGAAGCCTTCAGATGAAGATGTAGGGCTTTCAGGTCCTCCTACACCATACCTGCCTGAATGCTGCCATGCTCCCACCTTGATGATAATAGATTAAACCTCTAAACCTGTAAGGCAGCCCCAACTAGATATTGTCCTTATAAGATTTGTCTTGGTCACAGTGTCTGTTCACAGCACCAAAACCCTAAGACAGTCATCTTTTTTAGTCCCAATTTTTCCTAAAAGATAAGTAAAAGAAAATAATGTATGTATAACTAAAAATCATTGGCATTGGTATTGTCTCCTGGTCTTTGTTTCATACACATACTGCATGTTGACAACATCTGGTATGATTGTAACCTCAAGCATATTGCACTTACTCATCTATGAAAAGTTTTGTGACAGTTTTATGTGTATATTATCACCTCTTAGAAAGGTGTCATGAACTCATAAACATTAAAATATATATAGAGATGGGTTGAGAAAAGTATAAGAAATTTGCCTCTGGGGAATAATAGGAGGCCAGTCTGAAAAGCAGAAACAAACCAATAAATGAAAAATAAACACTCATGTTAGTAGGAACACTGGTTGGCACCTGCTGATATATACAAAAGGCTGGATTGTTCTACTGGCTGCAGTCCTGCCTTGAGCAGTTCTGTTCCTCCTAATAGGGATGGGTTTCAGCATGTGTGAATTTCTGTGCAGAGTCAGTCATGACCTCAAGCTGCCATTCTATGACTGTAGGTCAAAAATTGCTTCCCAACATTTACTGTTCTTCACTTTTATTTTGAAGTGTGTTAAAAAACAAACAAACAAACAAAAAAAGAGATTCTTTTATTGTTGAGAATAGTTTTTGCTATTCTGTTTTTTGTTATTCCAGATGAATTTCCAAATTGCCCTTCCTAAATCTGTAAAGAATTGAGTTAGAATTTTGATGGAGATTGCATTGAATGTGTAGATTGCTTTCGGCAAGATAGACATTTTTACTATATTAATCCTGCCAATCTATAAGCATAGGAGATCTTTCCATCTTCTGAGATCTTCTTCTATTTCTTTCTTCAGAGACTTGAAGATCTTATCATACAGATATTTCACTTGCTTAGAGTCACACCAAGGTATTTTATCTTATTAGTGACTATTGTGAAGGTTGTTGTTTCCCTAATTTCTTTCTCAGCCTGTTTATCCTTTGTGTAGAGAAAGGCCACTGATTTATTTGAGTTAATTTTATATCCAGCTATTTCACTGAGGTTGTTGAGGGATTCTCTGATAGAATTTTTGGGGTCACTTATGTATACTATCATATCATCTGCAAATAGTGATATTTTGACTTCTTCCTTTCCAATTTGTATCCCTTTGAGCTCCATTTGTTGTCTAGTTGCTCTGGCTAGGACTTCAAGTACTATACTGAATTGGTAGTGAGAAAGTGGGCAGCCTTGTCTACTCCCTGATTTTAGTGCAATTGCTTCAAGTTTCTCTCCATTTGGTTTGATGTTGCTACTAGTTTGCTGTATATTGCTTTTATTATGTTATGTATAGGCCTTGAATTCCTGATCTTTCCAAGACTTTTATCATGAAGTGGTGTTGGATTTTGTCAAATGTTTTTAAGCATCTAATAAAATGATCATGTGGTTTTTGTCTTTGACTTTGTTTATATAGTGGATTATATTGATGGATTTCCATATATTGAACCATCCCTGCATCACTGAGATGAAGCCTGTTTGATCATGCTGGATGATTGTTTTGATGTGTCCTTGGATTCTGTGCTGGCTAGTTTTGTGTCAACTTGACACAGGCTGGAGTTATCACAGAGAAAGGAGCTTCAGTTGGGGGAGTGCCTCCTCGAGATCCAGCTGTAAGGCATTTTCTCAATTAGTAATCAAGGGGGGAGGTCTCCTTGTGGTGGTGCCATCTCTGGGCTGGTAGTCTTTGTTCTATAAGAGAGCAGGCTGAGCAAGCCAAGTGAAGCAAGCTAGTAACATCTCTCCATGGCCTCTGGATCAGCTCCTGCTTCCTGACCTGCTTGAGTTCCAGTCCGGATTTCCTTTCCTTGGTAATGAAAAGCAGTATGGAAGTGTAAGCTGAATAAACCCTTTCCTCCCCAACTTGCTTCTTGGTCATAACGTTTGTGCAGGAATAGAAACCCTGACTAAGACAGATTCAGTTTCCGAGTATTTTGTTCAGTATTTTTGCATCGATATTCATAAGGAAAATTGGTCTGAAGTTCTCTTTCTTTGTTGGGACTTTATATGGTTTAGGTATCAGAGTAATTGTGGCTTCATAAAATGAATTGGGTAGAGTACCTTCTGTTTCTATTTTATGGAACAGTTTGACCCTGTCCTCAAGCTGTACTATGGAGAAATTGTGAAAAAAAAAAAAAAACTGCATGATACTGGTACAATGACAGACAGGTAGATCAAAGGAATAGAATTGAAGACCCAGAAATGAACCCACATACCTATGGTCACTTGATATTTGGTAAAGGAGCTAAAACCATTCAGTAGATAAAAGACAGCATTTTCAACAAATGGCGCTGTCTCAACTGGTGGTTAGCTTGTAGAAGAATGAGAATTGATCAATTCTTTTTTGTTTTTTTGTTTTTGTGGGGTTATTTTGGTTTGTTTTTTTCGAGACAGGGTTTCTCTATGTAGCCTTGGCTGTCCTGGAACTCACTTTGTAGACCAGGCTGGCCTGGAACTCAGAAATCAACCTGCCTTTGCCTCCCGAGTGCTGGGATTAAAGGCATGCACCACCACGCCCGGCTGAATTGATCCATTCTTATCTCCTTGTACAAAACTGAAGTCTAAGTGAATCAAGGAACTCCACATAAAACCAGAGACACTGAAACTTATAGAGGAGAAAGTGAGGAAGAGCCTTGAAGATATGGGCACAGGGGGAAAATTCCTGAACAGAAAAAGCAATGGCTCGTGCTGTAAGATCAAGAATCAACAAATGGGACTTCATAAAATTGTGAAGCTTCTGTAAGGCAAAGGACACTATTAATAAGACACAAAGGCAACCAACAGACTGAAAAAGGATCTTTACCAACCCTAAATCTGATAGAGGGCTAATATCCAATATATACAAAGAATCAAGAAGTTAGACTCCAGAGAACCAAATAACCCTATTTTTAAAAATGGGGTACAGAGCTAAACAAAGAATTCCCAACTGAGGAATACCAAATGGCTGAGAAGCACCTAAAAAAATGTTCAACATCCTTAGTCATCAGGGAAATACAAATCAAAACAACCCTGAGATTCCACCTCACACCAGTCAGAATGGCTAAGATTAAAAACTCAGGTGACAGCAGATACTGGCGAGGATGTGAAAAAAAAAGAACACTCCTTCATTGTTGGTGGGATTGCAAGCTGGTACAACCACTCTGGAAATCAGCTGGGTGGTTCCTCAGAAAATTGGACATAGTACTACTGGAAGATCTAGCAATACCTCTCCTGGGCATATACCCAGAATATAGTCCAGCATGTAATAAGAACATATGCTTCACTATGCTCATAGCAGCCTTATTTATAATTGTCAGAAACTGGAAAGAACCCAGATGTCCCTCAACAGAGGAATGGATACAAAATATGTGGTACATTTACACAATGGAGTACTACTCAAGCTATTAAAACAATGAATTTATGAAATTCTTAGGCAAACTGATGCATCTGGAGGATATCATTCTGAGTGAGGTAACCCAATCACAAAAGAACACACATAATATGCATTCACTGATAAGTGAATATTAGCCCAGAAGCTCAGAATACCCAAGATAGAATTTGCAAAACACATGAAACTCAAGAAGAAGGAAGACGAAAGTGTGGATACTTTGATCCTTCTTAGAAAGGGTTACAAAATACCCATGGAAGGACTTACAGTGACCAAGTGTGAAGCAGAGTCTGAAAGAATGACCATCCAGAGACTGCCCCACTTGGGGATCAATCCCATATACAACCATCAAACCCAGACATCATTGTGGATGCTAACAAGAGCTTGCTGACAGGAGCCTGATACAGCTGTCTCCTGAGAGACTTTGCCAGTGCCTGACCAATACAAAATTGGATGCTCACGGCCATCCATTGGATTGAGCACGGGATCCCCAATGAAGGAGCTAAAGAAAGGACCCAAGGATCTGAAGGGGTTTGCAGTCCCATAGGAAGAACAACAATATGAACTAACCAGTACCCCCAGAGCTCCTTGGGACTAAACCACCAACCAAAGAAAGCATGTGATGGGACTCATTGCTCTAGCTGTATATGTAGCAGAGGATGGCCTAGTCAGTCATCAGTGGGAGGAGAGGCCTTTGGTCCTGTGAAAGTTCTATGCCCCAATATAGGGGAATGCCTGGGCCAGGAAGTGGGAGTGGGTGGGTTAGAGAGCAGGGGAGGGGGAGGGGACTTTAGGAGTGGAAACTAGGAAAGGGGAAACATTTGAAATGTAAATAAAGAAAATATCTGATTAAGAAAAAAAGAAAATAGCAAATAAAAAACCAAAAAACAAAACTTTTCACCACATTTTTTTTGGCCATGTACACATGCATCACATGGTGGGGGGGGGGGGTCAGAACATAATTTGGAGGAGCCATGATTGCCTTCTATTATATTAGCAACTTAACAGCATACCTGAAAGCCCTAGAACAAAAAGAAGCAAGTATACCCAAGAATAGACTGCAGAAAAATAATTAAAATGAGGGTTGAAATCAATAAATTAGAAACAAAATGAACAATACAAAAAATCAATGAAACAAAGAATTGCTTCTTTGAGAAAATTAACAAGATAAACACTTAACCAAATTACATAAAAGGAAGGGCAAAATATCCATATTAACAAAATCAGAAATGAAAATGGGATCAAAAGAATAGACTCAGAAGAAATCCAAAGAATCATATTAGGTTATAGTTTAAAGGCCTGTGTTCTGCAAAACTGGAAATCTAAAAGAAATGGAAAATATTCATTATAGATACCACTTACTGAAGTAAGTCAAGCAATTGTGGATTTAGTTCAGTGGAAGAGCATTTACCTAACAAATGAAAAGCTCTGGGTTTGATCGTCAGTTCTGGAGGTAGAGAGGCAAGGTTAAATTTCGATCAAATAAATAACATAAATAGACCTATAACCCGTAAGGAAACAGAAACAATCATTTATATGTCCCAATCAAAAAAAAAAAATTCCCAGAAACAAATAGTGCTAGCTCAAAATTCCACCAGACTGTTAAAGAATTAATGCAAGTATATCTCATTTTATCCCTACAAAACAGAAAAACAAGTAACATTGCCAAATTCCTTTATGAGAGCATAGTTACACTAGTAAACAAAACATACAAAGATTCCAAAATAGAGAGAGAGAGAGAATTAGAAACTGATATACTTTATAAACACGGATGTGAAAATACTCAACAAAATACAAACCAAACCAAAATACCCATCAAAAAATCATCTACCATGATCAAGTAGGCTTCATCCCAGAGATGGAGGGATGGTTCAACAAATGAAAATCAATTAATGGAGTCTACTACATAAAGAAGATGAAAGAAAGAAAATAACATGATGTTAATAACATTAGATGTTGAAAAAGCCTTTGACAAACTCATGATAAAAACTTCATGATTCTATGCCAACTATTTCTGCTCTTCAGTTTATTGTAAGCTTAACAAAAACTGGGCCCACTTAGAGGAATTCTCAACCAAGGAATTATTTCCATCAGATTAGCCTATAGGAAACTGTGTGTGCATTTTCTTGAATAATGATTGGTGCTAGAGAGCCAAATCTACTATGTGCAGTGCCATCCCTGGGCCAGTGGTTCTAGGCTGTATATGAAAAGTAGTTGAGCAAGCCTTGGAGATGAAGCCAGGAAGTAGTATTTCTCCATTGGTTACTGCTTCAAACTCCTGCTTTGAATTCCTGCCTTCCTTTCCTGTGATGTGGAACCATAAGCTAAATAAATCCTTTCTTCCAAACAAAACAAAACAAAACAAAAACACAAAACAAAAACACAAAACAAAAACACAAAACACAAAACACAAAACAAACAACAACAACAAAATCTTCATGATAAAGGTCTTGGTGTGTATACAAGGGATATACCTAAAGAAAATAAGGCAATTTAGAGCAAGCCTATAAAACCAACATCAAATTAAATGAAGAAATACTCAAAGCAATTTCATTAAAATCATGAACAAGACAAGGGTGTCTATTCTCTCCATATCTATTCAATAGATATGGAGCAATAGAAAACTAAAGGAGATAAAAGGGATACAAAGTGGAAAGGAAGAAGTCAAAGTATTCTTATTTGCAGATGATATAAGAGACCTCAATTTTTTTTTTTTAACCACGGAACTTCTACAGCTGATAAAATCTTCCAGCAAAGTGCCTGGATGTAAGATTAAGTTAAAATAAAAATCAGCAACTCTCCTATTTACAAATGACAAATGATCTAAGTACGAAATCAGTGGGAGCAATACCCTTCACAATAGCAACAAACAATATAAAATACCTTGGATTAACCCTAAGTAAGTGAAAGACTTGAATGGAAAAAAAAGATATCAGAAGATGGAAATATCTCCCATGCTCAAAGATCAGTTGGATTAACATAGCAAAAATGGCAGTCCTACCAAAAGCAATCTACTGATTCAATGCAACCCCCATCAAAATTCCAACACAATTCTTTACAGAACTTGAAAGTAGAATATTCAATTTCATTTGGAAAAACAAACACCCCATGACAGCTAATACAGTCCTGAACAATAAAAATCCTTTGAGATATTTCTGATTTTAAGCTGTACTACAGAGCTATAGTAGTGAAAAGAGCATGGCATTGGCATAAAACCAGATACATGGATCAACTGTATCCAGACGAAGACCCAGACATAAATCGCATACGTATAAACACCTCATTTTTTTATAAAGAAGTCAGAAATACACAATGAATAAGAGAAATCATCTGCAATAAATGGTGGTGGTCCAACTGGATGTCTACATGTAGAGTAATGCAAATAGATCCATGTTTATCAACTTGCATATATTTTAAGTCCAAGTAGATCAAAGATCTCAACATAAAACCAAATACAGCAAACCTTGTAGAAGAAAAAGTGAGGAATGGCAGTACAGTAGACAACTTTCTGAACAGAACACCAATAGCACCAGCACTAAGATTAACCATTAATAAATGGGACCTTATGACACTGAAATGTTTGTAAGGCAAAGGACACAATCAATAGGCCAAAATGGCAACCTACAGAATGGGGAAACATTTTCACCAATTCCACACCCAATATAGGACTAATATCCAAAATATATAAAGAACTCCAGAAGCTAAACATTAACAAACCAAATGATCCAATTTAAAAAGTGGAGTTAGCGCCGGGCATGGTGGCACACACCTTTAATCCCAGCACTCGGGAGGCAGAGGCAGACGGATTTCTGAGTTCGAGGCCAGCCCCGTCTGCAGAGTGAGTTCCAGGATAGCCAGAACTACACAGAGAGACCCTGTCTCAAAAAACAAAAAAAAAAAAAAAGTGGACTTAGGTTCTAACAGAAAATTCTCAATAGGTTCTCTAATGGCTGAGAAACAGTTAAAAGAAAGAATTGGGAACAAAACATCCATGGAAGAAGTTACAGAGACAAAGTTTGGAGCTGAGATGAAAGGATGGGCCATCTAGAGACTGCCCAACCCGGGATCTATCCCATAATCAGCCACCAAACCCACACACTATTGCATATGTCAGCAAGATTTTGCTGAAAGGACCCTGATATAGCTGTCCCTTGTGAGGCTATGCCAGTGCCTGGCAAACACAGAAGTGGATGCTCACAGTCAGCTATTGGATGTAACACAAGGTCCCCAATGGAGGATAGAGAAAGTTCCCAAGGAGATGATGGGGTCTGCAACCCTATAGGTGGAACAACAATATGAACTAACCAGTACCCCCCAGAGCTCATGTCTCAGCTGCATATGTATCAGAAGATGGTATAGTCAGCCATCATTGGAAGAGAGGCCCCTAAGTCTTGCAAACTTTATATGCCCCAGTACAGGGGAATGCCAGGGCCAAGAAGTGGGAGTGGGTGGGTAGGGGAACAGGGTAGGTGGAGGGTATAGGGAACTTTCGGGATAGCATTTGAAATGTAAATGAAGAAAATACCTAATTAAAACTTGGAGAAAAAAAAAGAAATGTTCGGGCTGGTGAGATGGCTCAGTGGGTAAGAGCACCCGACTGCTCTTCCGAAGGTCCGGAGTTCAAATCCCAGCAACCACATGGTGGCTCACAACCATCCGTGGCGAGATCTGACACCCTCTTCTGGAGTGTCTGAAGACAGCTACAGTGTACTCACATAGAATAAATAAATAAATCTTAAAAAAAAAATCTATGTTAAAAAAAAAAAAAAAAAAAAAAAAAAAAAAAAAAGAAATGTTCAACATCCTTAGTCATCAGGCAAATGCAAATTAAAACAACCCTGAGATTCCATCTTATACCTGTCAGAATGGCTAAGATCAAACACAAGTAATAGCTCATGATGTCAAGGATGTGGAGCAGAGGGAACAATCCTCCATCGTGGTTGGACATGCAAACTTGTACAGTCACTATGGAAATCAGTAACGCTGTTCCTCAGAAAATTAGAAATCTATCTACCTCAAGACATAGCTGATTAAAGTAATATAATTTGTCATATACCCGAAGGGCAGTCCATCCTACCACAAGAACACTTGCAATGTTTATAGCAGTTTTATTCATAATAGCTAGAAAGTGGAAACAATCCATATATCCCTTACCTGAAGAATTGGTAAAAAAAAAAAAAAATATGGTACACTTACACAATGGAGTAACACTCAGCTGTTTAAAAATGACACCATGTGGAACTAGAAAAAAAATCATTCCACGTGTCCCAACCCAGACTCAGAAAGGCAAACATAATATATCCTCACTTATAAGTGAATAGATGTTAAGTAAATGATAATCAAGGTACAACTCACAAATTGAGAGAGGGTAAGTAACAAAGATGGTTCTAGAGGGAATGAATGGATCTTCCTGAGAATAGGTTTTGTTGACGGACTAGATGTATGTGGGGATAGGAACAGAAGGGATAAGGTTAGAGAAGTAGGGATGAAGACAGAGAGTATGAGAAGAGGTAGCTGGAATAGGGGGGCATATATGGGGTACTTGTGGAAATGGCACAGTGGAAATTTCCTAGAACCTATGAGGGTGATCCTACTGAGGACTTCTAGTAATGGAGGTTATGGAGCCTAAATGAAACGTCTTCTGTAACCAGAAGAGGCTACCAAAGATGGGACTGAGACACCAAAGGAGCTAAAAAAAAAAACCTTTGACCCATATCTTAATCTGCCTGCAAGTTTTGTTGGCATAATAGTGGGTCAGACCTTGTGGGAGTGACCAATTAATGACTGGTCTAAATTAAAGCCCAAACCATGAGAAGAAGCCCATATCTGACAATGGCTGGTTGGCCAGGAACCAGCAGCTAGATAGCCCAGAGACCTAAAGTAAAATGAAACACAGGGATCCATCCCATAATCAGCCTCCAAACGCTGACACCATTGCATACACTAGCAAGATTTTACTGAAAGGACCCTGATGTAGCTGTCTCTTGTGAGACTATCCTGGGGCCTAGCAAATACATAAGTGGATGCTCACAGTCAGCTATTGGATGGATCACAGGGCCCCCAATGGAGGAGCTAGAGAAAGTACCCAAGGAGCTAAAGGTATCTGCAACCCAATAGGTGGAACAACATTATGAACTAATCAGTACCCCGGAGCTCTTGACTCTAGCTGCATATGTATCAAAAGATGGCCTAGTAGGCCATTACTGGAAAGAGAGGCCCATTGGACTTGCAAACTTTATATGCCCCAGTACAGGGGAATGCCAGGGCCAAAAAGTGGGAGTGGGTGGGTAGGGGAGTTGGGGGAGAGTATGGGGGACTTTTGGGATAGCATTGGAAATGTAAATGAGGAAAATACCTAATTAAAAAAAAAAAAACACAACAGTCAAAAAAGGCAATGAAGTGACTCCTAATGATATTCTACTATACTCATAGATTGATGCCTAGACTAAATGCCATCTCAGAGGGGATTTCTATAGCAGCTGATAAGAGCAGGTGCAGAAATTCACAGCCAGGCATTAGGCAGAGATTGGGAAACCCCAAGAAAGAACAGGAGAAAACAAACTGTAGAAGCTAAAAGGGTCAGAATACCAGGAGAACACAGCTAACAGAATCAACAAAGCAAGATTCATGGGGGCTCACAGAGACTCAGTGACAATCATGGACCCATTATGGGTCTGTACTTGGACCTCTGCACACATGCTATTACTGTTTACCTTAGGGATTTTGTGGGACTCATATCAGTGGGAGTGGAAATGTCCCTGATTCTTTTACCTGCTATTGGGACCCTTTTCTTCCTCCCAGGTTGCCTTGTTCAGCCTTGATATGAGGGTTTACGCCTAGTCTTATTGCATTTTGTTATGTCATCTTCAGTTGCTGTCCATGGAAAGTATGCTTTTTTCTAAAGAGAAATGAAGGAACAGAAGATCTGGAGTAGAAGGGAAGTGGTTGTAGAGGGACTAAAATGAGTAATAGGAGTGAAAGGAGATGTGGCTGTGGTCAGGATAAATTACAACAATATTACACACAGAATCCTCAATCTAAACCATGTAGAAGTGCGTAAAAGCTATGGATCACCACATCTTACTCCTTTCACATCTCACCTTGTCTCTGTGAAATGACCACTCAATGGAGTATACCCTTCCAGGTCTTTCTCTGTATGCACTTGAACGCATAGGCCTATTATTATTTTGTTCTCATTAACTTGTTTTTTTAAATAGTTGATATATTCCTAGACTAAATAAAGTCCAACTACAGTTTTTATTTGTCTTCATAAGACTCCATAGGCAGAAGTGTCCTATTATTTAACTTATGCATAAATACTTATACAATTTCAAACTAATTTTAAAGTATTTGAATACATATCATTGTACAACATCTCTACAAATGTGGATTATTGTTTCTATAAAAGAAGGTAAAGATTCTGAGAAAACCAAGTATATTTAAATAATGAGTGACAACTTACATTACTAATGAAGAAACCAGAGTTCCAATTTCTCCATACTCTTGAAAAACTTTCTCCATACAGACTATGTAAAATCTGTATAATAGTCCTCCTCCTGGTGCCACAGAAATAGCATCTAAAAATTCATCTGACTTGCTTTTACCTGATCACCTACAAGACTAGGCATCTCACTTATTATTTCCTTTCATGCATGCTAAGCTTCTGCAGCATCTTTAGAAGCATGTGGTCATTGATGGGCAGTGGAGGCCATTGGTGTTCTTCTGGGATGCAGCAAACTGAATGTTCTATAATGGGAGAGTGGAACAGAACCATTCATCAGACTCATTTCTTGAGAACTTCCTTCCCATCCTTCTGAGGAAGTCATCAAGAAGTTCCTGGGAAGTATGCACGTTCTTATTTGGCAAATAAACATGTTTGTGAAAAACTTAGGGTTTCTCTAACGCTTTGCCTTGTGTATGAACTATTGAACAACAATTCTTGAGAACATACCCAAAATATCATAAAACAGATAATATGGATTCTTAGAATCCCTGAGTTCTAAATTTTTAGTCAGCCCTGAGTCCAAAGCCCCAAGTTATGCATGTCCTTGATCAAATCACTGACTTTCAGATACGAGTACTGCTGGGATTGCTATAAGAATTCATTGGGAGGAAAAATAGTGCTAGTCATTCAGGAATTCTGAGTTTCCTTTCTCCTTCTAAAACAGAGCCTAAGATGTCCAAGTTTCTCCTTGTACCCACTGAGCAGCTGGAAGTATAGCTCTCTTCTTAAAGAGTAGACAAGAACATACTTCTTAGTGTCTGACCAATCAGCTGGCTATACTGCATGCTGAATTTGTCATCAGATTATTTTTTCCAGCTTAGGTTTAAAAAGATATTTCTGAAGGATGCTTTTCTTCCTGACTTCCCATTACCTTTCTGTAATACTAATTTTAAAATTCCACTTCTAAATTTTTAACCCTGCCTATCACTTTGCCATATAAATCCTTCCCAACCCTCTTTTTCAATTAATTTCCCCTTATGTGACATTCACCTCCATCATAAATCAGTCAATATCCACCCATGTTCCTGTACCCTACCACATTCTGCCTGTCATAATTTTCCTTTGCTGGAACAATAAGAAGATAGCACAGAAAATATTAACGGGCTCACAAGAAACCAGTGTTATTTTATCTAAGTTCTGTAAGCTATAGAGTGAGAAGGAGACAAAGTTTCCCGAACAAAGAAAATACATCTCTTACTCCTTTGTTGATCTTTCTTGTCTGTTAGTAGCCTCTGGTACATTCCCTTCTCCCAGAGCTGTAACAATTTGTCAGTGTATAGAGGTAACTGTCCAAGGGAGACTACTGGATAAATGAGAGGACAGTATCCCTTTCTAATAAGAACAACAAAAGAAACTAAAATTTTCCACTAACTCCAGAGGCAGGAGATCAGGTATCAACCTCACATAAAATAAGTCAGACTTTCCCCTTTTTACATCTCTGTATCTCAGCAGTTTCTGAAGCGCAAGCACATATGATTGCCAGAGTCTCCAAGGTGTAATGTTAACCATTCTGTTTATATTAGCAAATCTCCCATCATAACTTCCTATCTCATTTCATTTTTAAGATCATTAGTGTCTTCAGATATCAAATAATCCTAATGATAAGGAGTATAAGTTTTATGTATTTCACACAGTGACTATCTGTATTAGGACATTAGTTCAGCTGTTTAACCAGGACTAAATCACAGCGGCTGTGGATAAAGATAAAGGTCATTTCTCTTTAAATTCCACTGAGTGGATTCTGCAGAAGCAAGACTCTACAAGGTTTGGTAGAGATATGACCTCTAAAAATCACAATCAACATCCCCTGCTGTGACAGTCATGCATCAGCCTGGGGGCATCTTCAAACAGTGGTGCTGAAAGAGTGAAATTAGACTCATATCTATCATCCTGTACAATAATGAGATCTAAGTGGATCAAAGACATCAATTTGAAATTTTAGAAACTTCTAGAACAACATATCCTACCTACATGATGTTGATATAGGAAGGAACTATCTGACTAGGACTCCTGTTGGCCAGGAATGAAGGCCAAATCCACAATTGGGACCTCCATAAAACCAAAAGCTGCTAAGCAGCTAAGGAAACACTCAATTGAGAGAAGAAGAAGAAACCCACCAAAGGAGAGAGAAATCTTTGCTAGATAGACAACCAACAAGGATTAGTAGCCAGAAAATACAAGGAAAACCTCTCCAGAAAACAAACAAACAATGACAAAACAACCTATCTAAAGCAAAATGGGATAGGGGGTCTATGCAGGGATTTCTCAATAGAAGAAATAAAAAGGAATACAAATACCTCAAAAGGTATTCATTATCCTTAGCAGTTATAAAGTATGCAAATAAAAACAAAAGGGAGGTTTCAGCTCGCCCCAGTCTGAATGGCAAAGAGAAACAAAATAATTGATAAGCAATGCTAGGGAAAAGCTTGTAGGCAACAGAGAGCCCTCATTCATTATTGGTGGATTGCAATCTGGTGCCTCCCTTCTGAAAAGTAGTGTGCAGAATTCTCAAAGAAATTAAAAATAAATCTACCATATGACTCAGCCACTGGTACATGCACAAACTACTCAATATTCTACTTTGCATACTCAGCCATGTTCTTGGCTACTCTATTCACAATAGATGAAAAGTAGAAACAATCTATATGTCCTATAGCTGATGAACAGGTAATTAAAATGAGACGCATGTATACTCTGGAGTATTATTAAACTGTAAAGAAAAATATAAATCAAATCATAAACTTTGTAGGTAAATGAATGGAACTAGAAACGATCACATTGAGTGAGGTAGCCTACACCCAGGAAAACAAGCATTGCATGTTCTCTCTCACTGGAGACTCCTAGCTCCAAATCTTCAGATGCAAGTGCATAATCTGTAGTGACTACGGAAGCCAGGAAAATAAAATGGGATTGTTGCCAAGATAAAGAAATTGGGAAGAAATCTGATCATGGAAATAGAACAGAGGCTCTTTAGAGAACGGAGGGAATAAATACAGAAGAAGGGAGAGAAGTGTAAAGAAGAATAGTAGGATGTAGAACAGAGTGATCTGATATGGGAAATGGGAAAACGGTTTCTAGGTGCAATAAAAGAAACTCACATGTTGGCGATAACCAACAGCTGTCTAATTGGACTTAAAGCAATATCATCTGGACAAAAATAATGCCTGGTACTAGAAACCTAGCCAATTTCCTGGCACTAACGAGATCATGGATCTCAGGAGAGAATATACTACTGTCATTTTGCTAGACCAGCATAATTCCTAACAACAGTCTCAGTGTTACCCTTTACCCACAGAATAAAGTAACTATCATCTCTCATCAAAGAATCTTCTCTTCATAGTAGATGAAAACCAACACAATGAACCACAGCGAACCACAACCGGACACAGTGCAGAGATCAATGGATCATGGGATACCCAGCTTCAATTGATACATATATATCACACTCCTGTATCAGGGGCTTAGGGCACATTATGGAGGAGGGAGTTGAAATAGTGTAAGACTCAGAATACCAGGATGCCTATTGTGACACATTCTTCTATATAGGTGTGTACATAAATGAGGTATGAACAATAGCAATATCAAAAGATACACCAATGTGCAAAAGGGAAATATATCATGGGAGCCCACCCCTAAAGAACACTACAGGCAACTAAATGACCACTGAAGGAATTAGCCTCTCCCTGGGATCAGCCCCCTAACTGGGTATCCAAAACAAAATGATCAGTCCTAGAACTATTACATACAACAGATTCAGCATGTGTAGGTATCAATGTATATATATGCACACAGCAATAATAACTAAAGAAAGGAAAGGAGTATTATTAATAAAAATAAAGAAGAGAAATGGAAAAGATTTGGGATGGTCTATGGGGAAGACATACAAGGGGGAGGTGGTATTTGTTGTAATCATAATTTATTTAAAATGCATAGAATTAAAAATAGAGAATGGGGAGAGAGGAGACAGAGGAAAGGAGGAAAGGCCTGACCAAGTTGTCTCTGCAAATTTCTCTCAGATAAAGAGAATGTTATTTTCAGAATTTCTGCTTGAATCCCTAAGCTAGCAACAGGCTACTGAGAACAAAGAACACATCTATATTTTCTGGCAGGTCTGTACCAGCCATCGGTGAGATAAACAGAGCCCTCTACTGTGTTTCTCAGATGAACAGCACTGGTGTCACAGAATGTAGGAATTGTTCCCCATCTCCATCATATAATCTCCCTGTATTCGACCTAGAGAAGGTGCTGATCTACAAACAGACTTGTACATTTTGAGAAGAATTTTCACATACAAATTTTCATTTACCAAGAAAGGACAAATGCGGTACTGGTAATGTCATTGTGTCTATGTCCCTGCATGTTCATTGACTCTGGGGTGGGTTTATCTGGGGCTTTGTAGATGCTAGCAAACCACCCACCATGGAGCCACATCCCCAGCCTGGTACTTTTTTAACTTTAAATTTATTTGGTTTTACCATGCAGTAAGAAGTACTGTACATTTTTCTTAGATGTGTGTGCTGTTTTTACTTTTGTTATTGCAGAATCATTCTGAGAGTTTTAAAATGTATTTTAATGTTTTTAAATTTATAACTCTTTAGTTAACAACTACTGTGGTCTTTGTTGTAACCATTTTGACACATACTAATTATTAATTAGGGTTCAGCATTTCTTTGACAAATTAAAATTCAAGAAGCTGTAGCATGGTAGAAGGGTACACTTTTAGTTCCAGAGTTCAGGAGGCAGAGGCAGATTTCTTTGAGACTGAGGCCAGTCTGGTCTGCACTGTGAGAAAAGCAAGATCTCTGTAGAAAGTCTGTCTGTCTGTCTGTCTGTCTGTCTGTCTGTCTGTCTGTCTCTCTCTCTCTCTCTCTCTCTCTCTCTCTCTCTCTCTCTCACACACACACACACACACACACACATGCACAAACCTCATGTTTTTGGAGCTTAGGCTGAATACTGGTAAAAACTTTCTATAATCCTCATGAAACTTAAAATGTCAGGTCTCTACCTTAGTTCTTTCTGTCTTGAAAAGAAGACAGGACTCTCTCCTCTTATTCTATTCAAAAGGCTCTCTGATCATGTGGGAAGGATACATGCTACTGTAGAGTTATACCAGTCACGTTTTCACTGACATAGAGCTTTCCTGGAAAGGGAAGAAGCAGTTAGCTAACAAACAATCCAACGTTTTCATTTGTCCCATCCTGAGGCCGTGAGGGATGCTCATATAGACTAAGATGCTTCTTCAGACTCCTCTGCATCATAGTGGCATTGACATCGGGAAGACAAGGACATAGGCTAAGAATAATTCCATGGCTGAGGCAAGATCTTTACAATGAGGAAGAAGGCATTGACATGACAAGTTAACCAAGACAGTCCCTGTCACGAACGGCATGATAGGCTTCCTCCATCCCCAAGGCCTGGGTCCGTGTTACCATTTAAGACCTTAAAGCTAGTTCCACTTCAGCATTTCAAAATGTTCTTTTAAAAATGGTGACCTAATACTTGCTTATACTGAGAATTCAAAATTTAACCACTGTTATTCAGGGATACTGATTTATATAATACTGAAAAATCTGAGGAATTGTATGTCTGTAAAAACAGACCTTATAAAACTTATTTTGTTCTAGGTTTCATAAAAGCAGGTGAGGGGATAAAATGATCTTCAAGTACTATCTGCAATAAACTACATAGGTTCAGAAGGTTAAAACATTGACCTTACTGAAGACATTCTTAGCATGAAAAACTGCAGAAAACAAATGTTATAAAATAGATAAAATTCTGAAATAGCTGCTCAGAAAGAGATATGAAAGTTTATGAAGTTCTTAGTCTAAAAGAACAATGTTCAAAGTTTTAGTCCAACATTTGTCTGAATAAGTGAGCCCGACCCACTGCCTAATGACTGTAAAGGATCCACTTTAGTCAGAACTACCTTTCCGTGGCATTTTAAGAGAAATTAAATCTCAGATGTTCTCAGATTCTTCTTCAGAAGAGTTCAAAGAAAAAGCTTTGATAGTGATTGCTTTGAATGTGGGCAGATTTCCCTCTGAAGGGAAATCTAAAGCTAGGTTGAAGTAGTGACAGCAATGAGCACACGTGGTCTCTGAGACTATTAGCAAGGTCATTGATGGGACAGGCAATCTCAACAAGGTTTCAGCCCTGCTCCTGGACATAGGGACAGTTCTGGGTCCTGGAATACTGCCAGAAAGTGTTCACAGCCTGTTCTGGACTTGTTTCCTTATGTGGAAGTATTTTCCCAATTCAAACTCACTGTGTGTCATTTTTGTTCTCTCTGTGTCTATCTGTCTGTCTGTTTGACTGTGTCTCTCTGTGTATCTCTATCTCTTGTGTGTGTGTGTCTGTCTCTGTCTCTCTCTTTCTGTGTGTGTGTGTGTGTGTGTGTGTGTGTGTGATAGTACCTAGCCAACACCACTAGTACATCTGTCCCCTGCAGAGAGAGAACAGAGTCCTGCAGTATGCTGGTACACACAGATCAATTATCCTGTGTTGCCTGTGAGACATGAGCCGCAGGCATACAGGACTGAGACCTACCACTGAAGCTCATCTTATACAATTGCTCCTATTGTGCCATTTTTTGTTGTTGTTTTGTTTCCCTGGGTTAGTTCAATATCAAAATGTAGTGGGCAGAACTACAGTCTGCTCCTGCAACAGCCAAATGATGCTACTTGCGTCATAGTCATCCCTGCCTTACAGGTAGCATCAGATGAGAACAAGATGAAAGTTTGAGGCAAGCTGCACAAGCACATGAGCTACCAATTTATCCCATAAGAGCTTCTAAGACAACGGCACATTGCTTCAGTGAGTTCATCTGGACATCGAATTTCTATTTCTGTGTTTCTATAGAGAATTTCTATACAGAAATCTCAGATTTCTATCTTTAGTAAAGAAATTTAGGAGTAGAACTTGAGACCTGACCTAACAAACCACAACCAATGTTATGTAATACACCTTACAGGCTAATAATCTAAGGGTCTACATCAGTGTCTTCAAAAGCCAACCTTCCATACAGCTGCAGCAGAATCTACACAGAAAAGTTTAAAATCTGGACTTCCAGACCTTGCCATGGGAGCTTCCATCTTACTGGCTCAAGACTTAGTTTCATCTCTACTTTGACAGCTTCATGATGTTCAAAGCATCTTGCAAAGAAAAGGGTAGATAAAAGCAGTAGAAATCAAGACCCAGTAGACTGACTAGCCTATCCACTGCCTACATGCTTGTTCTTGATGGGCAGTGTTCAACCCTCTACTCAGAAGTCCTGATCAAACTACATAGCCCAGCAAGTGCCTGGTCCGAGACAGCCTACATAGTTCAAACAGACAAGCAAGGCAGCAGATGTGAGTTCAAAGGTAGTCAATCACTCATTTTTATTTTTTTAAATCACTTATTTTTAAACTTCTAGGTTATATCATGTTTTAAAGGGTAGAATAATTCTTACCCAACATAGTTTGAAGATGTGATACATAAAAACAGCAATCTCTAAAAGGAATTTCCTAGCTCTTAAAGAGAAATTCTAAACAGGTTTTGTTGTTTTATATTTTACGTTCAGAAACATACCACAGCTGTCTATAGATGTCTAACTTCGCTGCCAGTCCATTTTCTTGTCTTTTGAGGCATACTCTTCTTATGTAGCTCAGACTGATATCAAAATCATATTCCTCTTGCCTGAGCCTCCTGTGTCCTGGGATTCGAGGCATGCAGCACTAATGATGCCTGGCTCTTTAACTTTTTCAGACCTGGGTGTACCCTGTCACACTATCTACACCAAATATATTGCTCACCAACTCTCCATCGCCGGCACTCCTGCCAAACCATCTCAGATGTACACTGGTTCCTCTCTCATCCTCAAGTTGTAAGGAGGTTGCATTCGGTTGACTTCCTGCTTCCTGACAAACTGCTAATCTCTGTGTTGCCATAGTCTCTGAATGGCACTGCACTGAATCATTTCTTTGGCATTTTTTCTTTTAATCCTCAGTGTCACTCTGTGAGGAGCTACAGTCATGTTAGCCTTTTCTACCCCTGAGAAAACTGAGACTTTAAGTGAGAGATGTAGTATACATAAGGCAGTGTGTTAAGTAAATGCCTGAGCCATGGCTCAGTCTCCTCTGTATCTTTGACCAAAGCCTTTCTGGTCCCTGGGCTCTGCTGTCTGCTATATAGCCAATGCTGTCTATCATTCAGAGCTGTACTAACCTCCACTGTCTTCATGAAATAAAGGGAAGCTTCAGGCTTCAGTGGATCAAAGGCGACACCAAAAAATGTATTTAAGGACATCAAAGTCAGGAAGCAAACAGAGAACCAGTGAGAACACTTCATTATCCCTTACAAAAGGCGCCCTCAGGACAAACAGCGCAACAGCAAAGCCCGCTGAATACTTGAGTCTATTCCCAGGAAGGCATTAGCCAAGTCTCACTTTGTTAATAGTTAGGAGCATAAAAACAGAGTGATAAATATTTCGGGGGAAAATCACTCTATACTTGCTTTCTCTCCACTTTAAGTGGGAAGGGTATTTAGGTTGTGATTCTAATTCTAATTAGGGTTCAAATTTTAATCCTCATCTCTGTTCTTTCTTGTGTATATGTTGAGCCTTCTTCATGACTGCAGCTGACCCAGTCTTTGCCTCTCAGGGCTTTCACAGGAGGCAGTTCATTGCTCTTGCCTCACACTTCCTGACTGAGAACTGCAAGTGTTTGCTACTTATGCTTCTCTGGCCTGATCCTACACTGAGTTTTAAAAGCACATAAATAAGTTAATGTAATGATACACACATACATAGATATACTTATCTATACACCAATCAGTCTAGCTATCTATCTATATAGAGGCACCTATATGGTTATCACATGATAGGTGATTCAGCACAGTTCAACAATTAAATATATTGGCAAGTCCTATAATCAGGCACTAGCAATAAAATCAGTACAAGATCAGACCTACAATACCAACTATTCAGTAATTTTTATGCACATAGATCTTACCTCTTTTGGCTATAAAAATAACACTGTAACACAATTGCTTTGAACGAAATTGACCAGAGACCAAGGCACACACAGAAAACAACTTACTCAAGAACTCTATGAGGAGAACAGTGACAGATGTCTTTGCCCCAAAACAGAAACAATTAGCCATGATGGATTATCTACAATTTTTTTCAATACCTGGTTTCTGACCTTAATCAACCTTCATCCTGGCCCCACTGGATAACAATTCTGCCTAGGAGTGTACACATCTGCACTGGTTCTGGTCTACTCTGATGTGTGTTTCTAGCCCTTGCTACATTCCAAGATGGTCAATCAACTCATACAGAGCCATGCTGCCTTTTAGCAGAGCAGTCTCTTAAAAAATAATAGCAGATATAAATGTCATAGGAACATACCTGAGAAAAGAGAAGTGACCGTTTTGAAGCATGGGTCTCAATCCATCTCTTTTACATGCATACACATGCACACACATGTACACAAACACAAATTTTCTCTCCTATACGCTGAAATTTAAAGTCAGATCAAGAAAGAAAGGAAAGAAGGAAGAAAAGAAAGGAAGGAAGAAGAAGGAAGGAAGGAAGGAAGGAAGGAAGGAAGGAAGGAAGGAAGGAAGGAAGGAAGAAAATAAAGAGTGAAAGAAAGAATGTGTCCCCTGACACTGACACATCTCTAGGACAAAAGCCAATGCCAGAGATAAAGCATAACCTTGCTTTATTCAATCCTGGATAACCATCACAGCTGTCTTAAATACGATCCTACTTTCATAAGTCAAGGAATGTTGGGAATAAAAGCCTTCAGATGTGAGGGTTATGATTTACTAAGAAAGGGACAGTTTGTTTTGCTTGTAAAAGCAAATCACAGGACTAGAGGCCTATCTCAGTCTAGAAATCACTTGTACATAATGAGCATGAGGACATGAGTTCAGTTCCCTGCACCCAGGGACAAAAGGTGGGCATGGGAGCTATTACAACATCTCAGAACTGAAGATGTAGAAACAGGCGATTGGTGATTGTGATTGGCCAGGCACCCTAGAGCAGTGAAGAGACTTCAAATGGACAAGGTAGACAGTGAGGAACAATACCTGAAGTGGTTCTCTGGCCTCCATGTGCACAGGCACATGTATACAGGTACACACACATACACACACATACACACACACACACACACACACACACAAAACCACACACTTACCCATGTACACACACATGCACACAAGTATGTATGCACACATACAAAGAGAAAGAAAGATCACCAATACAATGCAAAAACTCATTGTATGTGTTTTTTTACTAGTTAATGAATTTTAGTGAAGTTGTTCTTGGTAAATTTTTTCTGCTCTTTTAGTTTGTAATTGGTTGTTTTTCCTTTATAATAATGGTAATAGTTTAAGTGTTCCTTAGAGTAAGGCTGGTATCACTATATTTTATTTTCTCATCAATTTTGTATTCTGATATCATCCTGCCACACTTCCTTATGTTGTAAGGAAATATTTAGACTGCTGCATCATAGCGAGAGGTATATGTCCCTCCACACACTGCCCTTCATTCATACAAGGTTGAATTAAAGATAGCTGTTCATAGATAAAGGCTCCGGGCCTTGGGCCATCACTCAGACAAGAGCCCCCAGGAAGACTTGGCAGCCCCCATCACTACGACAGAGTTGCCATGGCCTTTGGAAGTGATATGACCTACATGTAAGTAGTTGGATTCTAATTACAATGAAGCTGGGGGGTGGGGTCCTCTACAAGTGAGAAGCTGCAATTTGTTTATTCGGTCTAGAGTCTCTTTTTTGTTGTCATTAGTTGGTTTGATTTTTTAATATGGAACTTTTTCCTTTCCTTGGAGAAGAAAAGAGCCAGTATTACCAGTATTATTAGGGAAATTTTCCACTAACTAAGGTCATGTTCAATGCGCACACAGAAAATGCTTTGAACACTAAGGTTCTGCTCAGGAAAGAACATTTATCATTTCAGAGTGCGGAAAAGCAACTGGCCATAATTCTTCTCTCAGCTCACCCTAACAGCCACAGTTACAGCATTACTTTGCCTTTGTTTGATCCTTGTCTGACCTTTCAAGAGTTTTTCAGCTCAGAACTCATAGGGTCAGACTTGGTTCATAAATCCTCAGGAGACTACAAAGGTGAAAATGGCCCTAAGTCTGGCATCACCACAGCTGTCTTACAGGAGAGCTCTGGAATGTCTTTCTAAATCATATCTATACTATTTGTTCTAAGTCAGGAAACTTCTACCTTAGCTCTCTCACTTATTAAAATAAGAGGCTTCACACAAAAACCACAGGTTAAATATATATATATATATATATATATATATATATATATATATATATATATAACAGACTGTTACTATTTAAGGAAAGAAAGAAAATTCCCTCTAGGTTTTATAAATAAATGGTATATATATATACCAAAATTCCCTCTAGGTTTTATAAATAAATGGTATATATATATACCATTATTATTTCCCTGATCATCTGCCTCCAACAAATGTGAAGCCCCACACAGTTATATGTATGATCTTAAGTAAAGTCTATACAACTTCACCTAACTAGTTGAGTTAATTTATGAATGGCTCCAATAATTGGATAGATCATTTAACCTCTTCTTCCTTGTTTACTAAGTTGATTGCTCAGCTCCACATTTGGCAATCCATCTGACCTTAGATCAACACAGAAACATAACAAAAGTAAAAACTTAGGGCATCTGATGATGAGGTTAAAAATATACATGCACAAATGTGAGCAGCGAGCATTGGACTCCTCACATCAGTGAATCCCTGGGAGATCAAAGTGACAATGACTGTCCCTGCAGGAATGCTCTCACCTTGGAAGGAAAAACTGCTGTACAGGAATTTCTTTGGTAAACTTCACTCTGGAATGGAGAAAATCTAATTAGAGGATTACCTGGTTGTACATATTGATCTCTACCCTAATAGGTATTGATTACCTGACATGCCATGGCTTTCTTTCAGGTACGCTGCAGAGAGAAGCCAACAGCCATTTTTCTAACACCAGGATAGTAGCTTAATCTATTACTTTACAGGTGGCCAAGGCAGCCTGAATAATTTAGCTCAGCCACCTTCAGGCGTTGCTTGGCAAGGCAGAGAAAAGCATTGCAGTACTTTACAAATGGCCCTCACTCAGGGACATGAGGAAAAGGTCGGTCGCTTTAGAAAACTATAGGCTAGGAGAAACAAACTATATCTCTACTCTCTTTAAAATTTACACCTGGGTCTGAGAATTAATCTGACATAAAAACAGATTAATGAAATACAAACAGATATATGGATCTTATATGAAGACCCAAAGTAGTGACAAAAATTGAAATGCTTTTATAGTAGTTTGTATAGAGAGCAAAGCATTAAAAAGCATCATCTAAATTATGTGAAATTAAGGAAGGTATAAATGTTGTTTTATTTTTAGTCATTTATATGTACACGTGTGCATATGTGGGCATGTATGTACATTTCTTCCAGAGAAGTTTACCTTCGTTTCTCTCATTGGCCTGGTGCTCACTAATTCAACCTGGTGGCCTTGTTAGCAGATTAGAGGATCCTCCTGCCTCCATCTTCCCAGTGCTGAAATAATGAGTGCCTACCACCACACCTGGTTTTTTCACATGAGTGCTGGAGCCCAAACTTAAGTTCACATGCTTAAGCAGCAAGGACTTTACTGCAGCCCCTGGAAAGGTTTTATTGTGTTTTGCTTCTACGGGAAAAAACTGACTCTGTTCTCTCTTAGAAACCATCGATTATCTATAGGTCTTAGTCTAGGGGTAGGGTACCTTGTGAAACTTTCCCCATATTGTTAAGGTTTCATAGGTTATTTTAATAAAAGCTAGTTCAACGAAATTCTCTCCATGACAGCTATCCACCTTTGATAATAAAGATGCCATTTTCTTCTAATACAAGGAGGCCATCTTCTATGTGGTAGTATCTTCTCCTGGTCTTGAGAAAAGACTATGTAGATGGGTGTGGTGGCACACGCCTTTAATCCCAGCACTCAGGAGGCAGAGGCAGGCAGATTTTTGAGTTCGAGGCCAGCCTGGTTTACAAAGTGAGTTCCAGGATAGCTAGGGCTATAAAGAGAAACCCTGTCTTGAAAAAAAAAAAACAAAAAACAAAAAACAAAAAACAAAAAACAGAGAGAGAGAGAGAGAGAGAGAGAGAGAGAGAGAGAGAGAGGGAAGGAGGGAGGGAGGGAGAAAGAGAGAAAAGACTATATAACTGATTGATTTTTTTTTTAAGTTCCTTTGATTTAAAATTACCTGAATGTCACAGTGGCAGGTTTGGGGATAGCATTTCTGCTGCCCACCAGTGGGATCAAATAAAGATCAGTACAGGTACAAACTGTACATGTTCCTAAGTACAAGGAGTAGATATGTGTGCCTGTGCCTTTGAGGCAATGGCTGGATTTGAAGATGGCATCATTTTTTAGATTCTTTCATCATTGGGACTGACTTTTTTTCCCCTTGGAATGTGTCCTACTGGCTTCTGGTGGTTTAAGATTTACTTTTAGGCGAGAAGGAATTCATTCCACAACATGAGAGGGAAAGTTCCTGATTGTGACCAACAGAGCCTTGCCTGGTTGCTTCCCTTGATAACCACTAGCCAGCGGCCAAGCCCATTGCTCCATTTGCAGAACAAGCTGTCTAAGCAGATCTCACCATGTGCAAGAGTAGTAGACGGCAAGTATTATAAGATATTGCAAATAATTATACTCCTTTAGATGAGAAGCAAACACACATATATAAGTTAGCCAGAACCTATCGGCTATTTGTACACAGAAGCAGAGAAAGGAGTCAACAATTACAGTAGCAACCACTTGGCCCTCCCAAGGAGAAAAGTGCACACAATTTCCAACACTTATTTTACTCATCTAGGTGTCTGTCATACATTAAAGGAAAGACTTAGCTTCCTGAATTTGATTCCTGAAAATGATTCCATCTTCAAATCCAGCCATTGTCTCAAAGGCACAGGGACATATATCTACTCCTTGTACTTAGGAACATGTACAGTTTGTACCTGTACTAATCTTTATTTGATCCTACTGGTGGGATCCCCAAACCTGCCACTATGACATTTGGGTAATTTTAAATTAAAGGAACTAAAAAAAAATTCCAGTATTTTCCCTAATTATCCCTACTTCACATACATAGCAACAACTTCAGTAACGACATGTCTCTGTATTACAAACTGAGACAATTTATGTAAAACCACAACCTCTCCTTCAGCATTAATGGCCAAGTTAAGACAAATAACTATACTCACCCAGCTGGAGTCTTGGAAGGTCACAAGACCTATCTGTACTATAGCTAAGGGGTTAAGATTCAGGGTCTTCCAGGAAGTGTATCTCTGCATGTCGAGTGTCTCTGTAGTGCCAAACAATCTAAGGAGTTACCACGGGATACCTGCAAAGATGTGGCTGCCCTGCCCAAGACACATACCAGGGTCTCAATAAGGTACAGTACCTCGGGCTTAGAGAAGTTTTGAAGAATGTTATTGTCATTCTAATTTCTGAAATGAGTTTGTGAACGTTCTCAAACCAATCACAGCGACTAGCTTTGCATGGAGTTCAACTACCAGTGAGGGATGAAAAGGGAAGTTACCAACAGGCTATATCTTCTCTTTGAAATGACCCTATCCCCCAACTTGGATGCATTTCTCTGGAACTGTCCTTCTCAACTTACAAGACTCGTTCAGCCTCAACTTTTCATGCAACTCAAAAGTCACTTACCATGACAACTCATTTATCTTCATTATGTGGGTCATTTTAATAATGCTCAATAGTTACAGAGGATTTTAATTTGAAATCTTTCACTTATGTTTTACTTCTATAGTTGCTTGAGTGGAAGACAACCATAGTTCTAATTCATGACTATAAAACATCAGGTACAACTTCCCAAGTACAACCTAATTGCCACCAAAAAAAAAAAAAAAAAAAGTGTTGCTTCTGGAATCACCTTCTGTTGAAGTATCTCCTGTCCAGAAAACATTGAAAAAATATGACAGCACTAACTTTAATCAACTTCTGCTACTATTCCAGGAGCCATTCACAGCTGCAGGAAGCTGTCAGAGTCAACATTAAGTTTCATAAACTATGGAATTCTGATGTCTTATAATTTACAGGATAAAACTTAGCAAAAACCTCCCCACTAGTCCCAATCTCCCTCTTTGGACTTAAAAAGTCTCTTTATCCAAGCAGATTTACCTAAGAGCTGCCCTGCCCCTTTAGCAGCTTATCTCAGACCCCACCCTGAACTCTGTGTCCATCACAACCTGTCTCCTGTTTGATTCTTGGTAATCTTTGATTTTGAGCAGGGAAAAAAAAAACAAAAACGAAACAAAAGCAAACAGAACAACAGCAATAACAATAGCAAACCAGTTACATAAGAAACACAGGAAGTACAGAGGGTCAGGAAATTAAACAGAAATATGTAGCAGTGGGGGATGGGGAACTGGGGCTAACCACTAGAAAGTCCCAGATGTCAGGGAATTAAAAGGTTCCCAAGACCCAGTGGGGATGACCTTAGCCAAAATTCCCAACAAACTGGAGATAAAACCTGTAAGAGACTCCCTTCAGAAGATAGGCTCAGGCCCCAGTTGAGGGATGAGGCTACCAACCCATCTCAAAAATTTTAACCCAGAATTGTTCCTGTCTAAAGGAAAGAACAGGGACAGAAAAAAACGGAACAGAGGGCTGGAGAGATGTCTCAGCAGTTAGGAGCACTGACTGCTCTTCTGGAAGTCCTGAGTTCAAATCCTAGAAACCACATGGTGACTTACAGCCATCTGTGATAAGATCTGATGCCCTCTTTTGATGTGTCTAAGGACAGCTACAGTGTACTTACATATAAATAAATAAATAAAATCTTTTTTTTTAAAAATTGGAACAGACACTGAAGGAAAGGCCATCCACGAATCACCCCACCTAGAGATCCATCTCATCCACAGAAACCCCCACTCTATTGTTGATGCCATGAAGCGCTTGCTGGCAGGAGCCTAGTATAGTTGTCTCTCGAGAGGCTCTGCCAGAGCCTGACATATACTGATACAGATACTTACAGCCAACCATTGGACTGAGCCTGGCAACCCCAATGGAAGAGTTAGGGGAAGGACTGAAGGAGCTGAAGGGAGTGGCAACCCCATAGGAGGAAAAACAGTATCAAGTAACCTGACCACCCATATTGCCCAGGAACTAAACCATCAACCAAAGAGTATACATGGAGGGACCCATGGCTCCAGCTACATATGTAACAGACTTACCTGGCATCAATGGAAGGGGAGGCCCTTGGTCCTGTGGAGGCTTGGTGCCCTAGCGTAGGGGAATGGTAGAGGGGTGAGGCAGGAGTAGGTTGGTGGATGGGTGGGGGAGCACCCTCATAGAGGCAAAGGGAAGGGGGGATGGGATAGGCGGTTTGCAGAGGAAAAAACAGGAATGGGAGCAACATTTGAAATGTAAATAAATAAAATAAACAATAAAAATGAATTAATTAAAATTTTTTTCAAAAAAATAGGACAGTAGCTTCTTGGCATATTTTTCTTTTGTAAAGTTCTTGTAAAGTTTGATATAATTTGACCTATACTAAAAACTCTGACTTATATTTATATTTATAATTCCAGAACAGCAAATAATAATTTGTTTTATGAGATTGAAATAGAAACACAGCTTAGAGAAAAACGCAATAAAATCGAGAACTGTGTTCAAAGTTGTACTTGCTGTTACAAAAAAAAGTCAAAGCACTATGACGATATATTAGGATTCAGTTGATTGTGGTAGAAATGTCATCACAGACCCATAAAAACCTCCAATTAAGTATATACAAGTCAATATACACATATATTATATTGAGTTATTATTATTATTACAAATCAGGTTTACTGAAGTCTTGAGGCACTGATGTCCAAACACTGATATGCTAGTTCTCAAGAAATTATGAATGTTTATAAAATCTAAGAAACAAGGGAAGTAAGTGGAGATTATAAGATAAGGAAGGAGAGAGAGAGAGAAAGAGAGAGAGAGAGCCCACATTATTGTGAAGTTGTCATAGCCTTACTGTCAAAGACTTTTTATTCCTTCTATTGTTTTGTAATGTTATCTTCCCTCTTATATTACAAACGATAGTTGAGTAGAAAGCAGTTTTATTTTTATTGTTCTCTTTGTTCTTCCTTTTTAAAAATGTTCTTGCTGTATATTTCAGGCTGACTCTGAAGTCTTCATCTTTCTGCTTCGGCATTGAAAATAGCTAGGGTGAGTGGCATGTGCCATTACGCCTGAAGTAGCTTGCTTTCATTTGGCAAAACAAAACGTTGAAATCCTAGTTTACCTCCAAACTAGGGAGTGATGTTGATATTTTATTCAACCTTAAAATTTATATATCAGAGGCATTCCATGTAGATACGTGTCTCACAGTGATGGTTGACAGCTTATAACACCTCTGACCTATTATGGACTCAGGTTTGTCACACTGAAGTCTTTTCTAGATAGTGTACCTTTATTCCCTCTAAGATCTTTTTTCCTCAGCGTCAGAAATCTTTTATTGTCTCCAACTGTCCCTTTGAGCCAAGCCCTAAAATAGAGCCTGGGAGGAAGAAAATAGAATCTTGGAGAAGGAAAAAAATAACTCAGAAGAAAATCACATATATAACAGACTGTTACTATTTAAGGAAAGAAAGAAAATTCCCTCTAGGTTTTATAAATAAATTAATCTGGGTAGCTAAAGGCTTACTCAACATCAGTTCACTAATGGCATTCAGTACTCAACAAAGTAAAATAACTTGCTCTTGAGAATCATGTGTAAGACAATGGACAGAGAGAAGATTCAGATAGACCTAGAAATGGACCCCTGAAACATTTTCAGTGTCTAAATTATACCACACATCACTGTGACTACAAAGAGCTACCAGACATAGTCCCTGCATCTGAAGAACACAGGATAATTAAATTGTACAAAACAAAGTGGTCGGATGAAAATGTCCCGTGAAACCACAGAAACAGCCCTATCCACCTGAGGAAATGAGAAAAGCCTGAGAGAGGAAGCCACCTTTCATCTTGAAGAGGAAGAATAAGCAACACTTGCCCAAGGACGGTTAACCATCACCTGCGACATTTGTTGGCTGCGAAGGAAAACAATGTTCAGAGGACAAACAAAATGATCTAAATTCCAAAGCAGTGAACTTCAGGAAAGTTTGAGACTCCCTGAGACGACAGCTCAAAAGCAGTTATACCCTGCATAATATGATTTAAAAAAAAAGAAGAAGAAGTTAACAGAAACAGACTGATACAGTCCTTCAGCACTTCAGAGAGTGGAGCTGGAAGAAAACCTGTTCACTCTTTACCAGGTGATAAACTTCTTTACATAAAAGTTCAATATGGGGTCAGGATCCCGACTCCATACGGAGAAGCACATACTGTCCCAGGCAGAGGTTCTCAGCTCCTGGGGCAGGTCCCTCACAACTGCATGTAACTCCAGCTATGGAGATCTACAACCTCTACCCTCCATGGGCATGTGCCCACATGTGTACACTCACACTCACGGACATGCACAAGTACATTTAATTAAAAATAAAGTAAATCTTTTCTTTAAAGCTCAGAATGAGCTTACTACGAATTCTTGTCCAAGAGATCTTTCATCTTTGAATTCTGGTGCAAAACTCAATTTTATCAACAATCATAAATGAAATACAAAGTAAAACAGGAAAAAGATACTCTGAAGCCAAGTTTTAACACTGTAAGAACAAAATACTTCAGCACCAGTCTTCCTCATGTGCAATTAACCAGCAGCCAACAGATTACACATATATAAGAATATTTATCCTAGTTTATGAATACTAGGAAAAAACAAACATTATTTAACCGGATTATTTTGACATCCCTTGAGAGAGCGTGCATAGAAAATGACTCTGTAACACTTGATAAGCACTTGGCCACTCTTTCCATGTTAGCAAAGGCTGGAAGCTTTGTTTGGGGTCTGGGTCATTTTGCAGTGAAAGCAGCCTCTTACCTTATGACAGGCTGCACTAGCACGGGACACTTCTTGGCATGATCTCTTCTACCCACTCCAAGTTCTCAGCAACACCCACTCCTGGAGCATAAACTTGAACCTCAACACTTTAGCTTCCAGCTATCATTAAACATGGTATGATGCAGGTACTAGCAGCTTAGCTATATTTTGTTTAATAAATGAAGCCCAGAAGATATCACAATAAATGAGCCTGAGCCAACAATAACTAGCAACACTATCACCTACATGATTGGAATATATATGTGGAAGTCCCCAGCAGGCATGAATTTCAGAGGAAACTTCCTATATGTATTCTCTCTCTCTTTTTTTTTAAGCGTGTGTCTCAAAAGTTCCAACCCAGAATTTTGAAAAAATAACCTGGATGGTCAATTTGGTTTATAATAACCCCTGATGCTACAGTTAAACTTACTGAACAAAAAGATCCCTCTTTGTGTCCCGAGGCTTCTATTTTGAGTTTCTTGGCACTATCTTAGCATGCATTAAAACTGGAATTTTTTTTTTAAAGCTTGGATGAGATGTGGAATAATTTTCCGTTATGCATGCCTGGGAGGCAGAAAAATATTTCAGAGAAGGAAGACTATAGGGAGGATTTGGAATAAGACTGATAGAGAATTAATTTTAGTGTTATTAATCTATAGAACAAAATTCCAAAATGCTGCTTCTGGACCTCATCATGTTATTGGTAAACATACACAGCATCTGTGATCTCTGCATATTTTGGTTGCACCTAAAGAATTCTCCCCTATATTCATGCGTAGTTATAAAATATAAGTCTAGAGCATTTGATAGTGATGCTATTTTGTCCCCTTTCAGATACCAACAAAATCAAGGAAGAATTCTTTCTGAATGCATTCTGATAAGTACTATGTACAAAATGGCCATAATTATTTTTTGGATAATTTCTGTATTCATTCATGACCAGAAAAAACAGGGCCTCCACTAAAAACATAAAAAAAAAAAAAAAAAAAAAAAAAAAAAACAGGGAAGGGTTGAAGATGCTGTTCCCTTGAGCTTCTGGTCAGCCTTTCTCCAGCTGAATCTGCCTCTCAGCAAAATATGCCAAGATAGTCTCAGAGAACATTACACTAAAAAAATTGCTTATATATATACATACATATATAGGCATGATGCATTGTTTGGGAAAAATATCCTCTTATCCAGGAAGCCTACAGAAACTGTCCAGTGAAAAATGATGAGGTAAACCCAACATGGCAAACAAAGGTGTTGACGGGGAAAGTGTGGTTTACAGAGGTCAGGGAGCAAATCTGACGTTTTGTTTTGAAAACATTTGGCTCCTGTAGAGAATCAATTCTTTAAGGAGTAAGAGTAGTCTTGTCCTTCACAGGAAAATTGGAGCAGTAAAAAAATATGGGATGCTCCATTTTTAAGCTAATTGTGAAAACAGGGCCGTAATTTAAAAGGAAACCTCATCTGACAGCGATCTGGCTATCCATGGAATTTAGATACTTCTTGTTCTTTCTTCTTTTTAACCCCTTTGTGCAACTCATTAAGGGGGATCTTTGCCCCATTCTCCTCTTGTTTAAGCACTTGCTTTGTTCTATACACGACCTCCTTTGCTGCTTTGATTGTTAGCTCCAAGAATCTCTTAAAACTTCCCATATAAAACCATATACATCAGCATGGGATGGCGCCACACATCTGTAAATCTAATGCTTCGGAGACAGAGTAGAAGCAGGTGGAGTTCCTTGAGTTCAAGGTCAGCTAGATCTACATACAAAATCAAGAAAGCCTGGAACTATACAGTGAGATTCCCATCTCAGAAAAATAAAAGAAAAATAAAATCATATTTGTAAGTGGGTTTTGTTTTTTCAAAATTCCAATATCTTTCCTGGCTTCTATTGGACAAAATAATTTAATCACTAGGTTGATTTAATCACTAGATTTCAAACCCATCAGCTTCTTAGCTCAGCCTTCTGCCTCATGTCTATTTAGACAGCAGTCCCTCTAGACGCTTCCATTGTAATTTCTTGAAATCTCCGTTTTTGTTATGGATTTTCTAATAAGCATATATCAATTACTTGGATGGACACAGACTGCATCTCTAATACACAGATAATAACACACACTACACATTTTTCTATATGTTCCTATATTGTATATTGTGTCTGTACCTTTCTTATCTCAGTGATAATCTTTGTCTTTACCTTACTTACCTACTTTGTGAGGAGTGTGAATATTTCCAATTTCCACTTCCATTATTAAAAAGTTCAAAATTTCTCAGATTCCCCAGACATTCTTCCCTTAATTTTTTTTTCTGCCTTGATTGAGAATTCATCTTTCTGTCTTGGATTTTCATCATAAATCAATTATATTCTCTCTCTCTCTCTCTCTCTCTCTCTCTCTCTCTCTCTCTCTCTCCCTCTCTCTCTCTCTCTCTCTCTCACACACACACACACACACACACACACACCGCTACTCTGTGTGTGTGTGTGTGTGTTTTCTAACTCTAGAAGAGGGCAGTGGGTGAACTCCATCTGAGAATAAAAGCTCTTTCAGTCCTCATGTTGTGCCAGGCCAAGGGCCCCATCCCATACGCCTTCCCATCTTCCCAAGGACATCATAGCAATCTGTACCATTTTCAGTCTTGAACACTTTTATCACATATACATGTGTGTGTGTGTGTGTAATGTGATATATATATATATATGTACGTATGTATATACATACGTATGTATACACACATAAACACACACACACACATTTTTATCACATAACAGAGTGCTTTCCCATATGAACACTAGTTGGCTTAGGAGAATGCTATAGGTAGAAAGCAAGTCACCTTTCTGAGTTCAGTGAGTTGTATGGGTGTTGTCTTTAGCAGTGAGGTTTACCATCAGTTTGTAGAGAACACCAATAGCCCTAATAATAGCCTGGGTTGTTTGGGGTTTTTTTGTGAGACTCCTTTCGCTAAGAACTAGTTTAGATGCCACCCATTTCTGGCACTAGAGGTTTCATTTAGTGGCAAGAGATATCTATCTAGCTGAGGCTTTGTCTCTCTCCTTATTTGCTGTTACCAGTTTAAATTTCTTTCATATATGTATGTATTTTAAGAAGCTTCAACTATATTAGGTTTCCATACAATCCCTCAGAGGGCCCTTAGTTTTGACCATCCTCTCCACACTTCCTCTTTTACCCCTTTTCCCTCAGCCTACCCATTTGGTCATTCCAGCCACACCAACTCCCAGCACTCATCCATAACTATCTATTCATCAGTCTTGAGGGTCATCAGGCAACTGATTTGCAAACCCAGAGGCTGGCTTTCAATTCTTAGTTCTTTCAGCATCTCTGTTATTTGCTGCTTCCAAGAGCCTCCAGAATTGTAAGATTTCCTTCCTACTTTGCTCTTGAGACTCTAATCTCCAAGACCTTATCCTGTTTTCTAGATAACTAAGAGTCTCAGGTTTAGGGATGTTTTTGCCTTTATCCTTTAAATGTGAATCCCCATTAAATCTAATTATTAGCCATTCCCTTCTCTCCGCATACTCTCTTTCTGGTTGCTTTCATTTCTTTACATGTGCTTGGCTAGAAGCACATGTATCTTATCTTTCTCTTGGATATTCAGGTCAAATACTAACCAATTACAAATAGCTCTATTTGGTGTTTTGCCAGAACCTCAGACTCATATTTAGAACACAATGTATCACCTTCTACCTAAACTCCTTTCCTTGCCTGTGTTTCCTATTTTATCAATTTCATAATCTAGTAGTTATTCACAGCTGTCGCCAAACATTACAACTGTCATTTCACACATATTTAATACAATCTTCATGAGTGTGCAAGCTCTTTCTTTGCTTCCAGCCATGCGAATAATACATAATTTTTTCAGGCTTGAGGGCAAAGTCCACATCCGCCCAGGACAGAAAGAATTCTTTCCTTCCCTTTTCTGCCGCCTACATCACTGACCTGAGCACCTCAGGTTCACTCAGTGATAGAAAGCTATACGCATGCTAGGTTGCTAGGTAAAAGAGCGCTACCACTGAGCTATATCTCAAAATTATTCTAGTGATTAGTAGATTAGTATTAACAATTTTACTTCTGTTTCATTTGTAGTTGAATTAGATTTTCATTTATCTTCTTATATGTTTGTAATTACTTTACTCAATTACCAGCTTATGAAATCTCAGAGGCTACATTTCTTCAGTCTATCTAATTCATTCATATACTGAGAACATATCTATACTGTGTTAGATTTATTCTTTTAAAGGTGCTATGACAAAATATTATATACTTTGTAACTTATAACAAAACTTTTATTTCTCATCTATTTATATGCTTCAAAGTCCGAGGTCAAAATACTGGTAGATATCCAGCAAAATGGCTCAGTAGATAAAAGTGAATCCCAAGCCTGATGACCTGACTTTATTCTCTGGGCTTACATAATAGGAGAGAAACATCCTGTGCATGTACCCACACCCTCCATACACAGACAGTAAATAAATACATGAATAATAAATAGATGTTTCCAGTTGGTGTGTTATCTGATGAGAGCCACTGTACAGTTCAGAGATGAGTATTTTTGAATGTATCTTTACCTGGGAGAAAATATACTGAAGCTCGGGAGTCTTTTATATAAGGGTACTAAATCTTATTCAGTAGGGTTTAAGGAATCTTCTAACCACTTCACAAAAGCCTCACCTCCTAAACTATCACCTCTTTCAATTAGAATTTCAACATATGAATCTGGCAGAGAGGTGCTACAAACCCATAATGATATAGTCATGCATGGCTTAGCAGTGGACACATGTTCTGAGACATCTTTGTGCATGTGCCATGGGAAAATGTCACAAAATATTCTTAACACAAAGCAAGGTAGCCACTATATCACTAGGCTAGGTAATTTTATGAGGACACCATACCATGACACATGGCCCATCATCATCTAGAATGTCAGGCATGACAATATGTAGGGCATGACAATACTTACATGCCCAATAACAAAAGATAATAGGGAACAAAGCAAATGATATGTCCCTGGATATAATCAGAAATGGTGTAACAATGGAAACAAGTGCTATGTTAGATGGATTTATGGCATGCTTTGGGTCAAAAGTTCTACAAAAAGATGTCACTTCAAATGTTTCTTAAAGAGATAGTCAAAGTTGAAAGTCAAACAATGGCAGGGGGCATTTCAGACAGAGAAAATGTGAATAGTCCAGAAAATACAGGTAGTTTGCAGAAGACAAATAGCTATGCCTGGGTCGATTAGATAGTAACTGGAAAAGGAAAAGACAAGAAACACAAACTTGAATGAGTTTTCATAAAGCAAATACACCCATGTAACCAACGCTTGGAGAAACTTTCTCCTGCAGAAATCCACAACTAGAAAATGTGCAGAGAATGAGAAACTCTGGAGCACTCAGTCCTACATGAGATGTTTCCATCAAACCCTACCCTGCAGAGCTCAGGGATCTATGTAGCAGAGGAGGCAGAAAGAGCGTGAGAGCCAGAGGAGGCTTTCGACTTCAAGGAAATAATGTCTTCCAGATACAACAAGACTTACATAGTTATGAACTCACAGATGTGATGGCTACACACACAGGGCCTGCACAAATTCAAGCTATATGGGGTCCCAGCACTGAAAGGGGAACATGGGTACAGGCTCCTGTTTCTAACCAACAATCTATCTGTCACTGATACTTACCAGCAAAAGAAAAACTAGTTTTGTCCAACTGAGTCTCACTGTTTATTTTAACGACACTTCAGGGTAGACCCTATGCCCAAGAGTAGTTGGGCAACACGAGAGAAATTCAGCAGTATTTTTATACCCGTTTTGCTTGGTTGGAGCATTATTCATATGATTAGCCTTTCATATATATATTTTGGCTTCTGATTTGGGGGTTTATGATGTTTTTTTGTTTTGTTTTGTTTTGTTGGGTTTTGTTTTTAGCATATGCTTCTCTTTTGTCTGCTTTTCAAGGAGAGAAAAAATATAAAGTATTGAAAAGCATCTGTAAGAAAGAGTCAGGGGGAGAAAAAAAAAAGACATGATGAATTCTTTTCAATTACAGGAATAAAAGGAGACAAGAAGCAAAACCAGGGCTGAGCCGTGGTGATGCACGCCTGTAATCCCAGCACTTGGGAGGCAGAGGCAGGCAGATTCTGAGTTCGAGGTCAGCCTGGTCTACAGAGTGAGTTCCAGGACAGTCTGGGCTACATAGAGAAACCCTGTCTTGAAAATAAAACAAAACAAAACAAAACAAAACAAAACAAAAAACAAAAAAGGGGGGGAAGGAAGGAAGGAAGGAAGGAAGGAAGGAAGGAAGGAAGGAAGGAAGGAAGGAAGGAAGGAAGGAAGGAAGGAAGGAAGGGAAAAAAGAAAAAGAAGCAAAGCCAGTGGAAAGGACAGGCAAATGTGCAGAGATGTTAACAAAAGTGCCCATGAGTTTGTATAAAGCAGTGGATTAGGGAATAATTAAGAAAGCAGTGTGCTTTAATTAATGAGCAAGTCTGCCTTGAGATAGAGAGAACTATTTATGTGCACCCAGCTGGACTTCCAAAATTACTGCAGCTTAGGTCTTGCTCTTTGTGTTTGAGCATTCTTCTACCTTCTAAATGGGTGTACTATTGCAATACTCTCAAAGAAGCAATACTCTCATAGGAGTGAGTATAGACAACCTAGTATGCTTAATTCACAAGTCTTTGGAACAGGATTCCAAAGATAAGTGCAAGATACTTAACATGTCTGGCTGAGGTGATATAATTTATTTTGAACTAGAACTAGATTTTAATATGGGAGAATGAACACATTTTGTCACATAGAAAGGCTACAATGTAATGCAGCCATAGGGCAAGCTGAGAGAACTGGGAGTTTGTGTATGAAACTCTGGTTCCTCTCACCGAGTGGTGGATTCTGTTACTTTAGTTTTTTAATCCAGGCTAAACTTTAACATAGTTTATCAAGCATATTGCTAACAGTGAAGCATGAGTTTTGGAAGTCAGCTTCTAGAGGCACATTTCCATTCTTGCTTTCTTGGAGTGTCACCAGATAAGAAAAGGAACACTGTTTACTATAAGATAGAACATGTGATGAAAAAGAAAGGCTCATAAGTATTTCAGACAGGCCTTTGTGGCACTGTGGTTTGGATAATTGTCCATCATATGTCCTTGTGTTAAAGGCCTACTTCTCAGTCTTTGGATCTTCTGGGAGGTGATAGAAACTTTCATGTGAAGTCTTGAGGCCATTGGTAGGGGTGGGGGTGTGTACAATAGATTGAAATAGTATAACCTTGTCTTCTTTCTTTCTTTCTTTCTTTCTTTCTTTCTTTCTTTCTTTCTCTCTTTCTTTCTTTCTTTCTTTTTCTTTCTTTCTTTCTTTCTTTCTTTCCTTCTTTCTTCCCTCCTTTCTATCACTCTTTCTTATGCAGTAGCTTCTTCTGAATTGAAACATTCACTCCTGGAGAAAAGAGGGGTCACATAAAACTTAGGAAGTAACTAAAACTTACAAGACTCAAAAAGGGAAATGGCTTCACAGCCAGCTCCACTGCCACTTCAGCAGCAGATATTTGACTCTGACAGTTCTGTGTGGTGCAACTATCCAACTGTAACTTCCGTACTGCTACCTACCTAGCAACACCAGCATCCCATACAGAGCCAGTTTGCTCAGGTCACTTACATCTGGCTCAAGTCTTTTATGGGTATGTTTGATTTGGAAGAACGTGGGTCACTTGCAGGAATATCAGCTGCAAGGGTTACGGAGGAATTGGATTTCTGTCTTCAGGATGTTTATATTAGGAAAGTGAGGATTTTAATTGGAAAATTTCCCAAATATATCAAGTATTTAAGCTATGACAGTCATTTCTACTCATAATCTTCATAGCTTCACTCATTTTGTGATCCAGCGAAGAATTAATTTGAATGACTATTTTTTTAATGCATACAAAGAGGGAGTCAGAAATGCAAAATGGAAGTCTTTATCTTTAAGCACACAGAAGCAAAGGTCCCTTTAAAAACTGTGCTATCCTTTTAAATGAAAGGAGCTGGTTCTTTGAGAAAATCAACAAGATAGATAAACCCTTAGCCAGACTCACTAGAGGGCACAGGGAAAGCATCCTAATTAACAAAATCAGAAATGAAAAAGGAGACATAACAACAGATCCTGAAGACATCCAAAACACCATCAGATCCTTCTACCAAAGGCTATACTCAAAAAAACTGGAGAACCTGGATGAAATGGAGAAGTTCCTAGACAGATACCAGGTACCAAAGTTGAATCAAGATCAGGTTAATGATCTAAACAGCCCTATATCCCCCAAAGAAATAGAAGCAGTCATTAATAGTTTCCCAACTAAAAAAGCCCAGGACCAGATGGGTTTAGTGCAGAGTTCTATCAGACCTTCAAAGAAGATCTAATCCCAGTTCTTCACAAACTATTCCACAAAATAGAAACAGAAGGTACTCTACCCAACTCATTCTATGAAGCCACAATTACTCTGATACCTAAACCACAAAAAGACCCAACAAAGATAGAAAACTTCAGACCAATATCCCTTATGAATATTGATGCAAAAATCCTCAATAAAGTTCTTGCTAACCGAATCCAAGAACACATCAAAGCAATCATCCATCCTGACCAAGTAGGTTTCATCCCAGGGATGCAGGGATGGTTCAATATACGGAAATCCATCAACGTAATCCAATATATAAACAAACTCAAAGACAAAAACCACATGGTCATCTCGTTAGATGCAGAAAAAGCATTTGACAAGATCCAACACCCATTCATGATAAAAGTCTTGGAAAGATCAGGAATTCAAGGCCCATACCTAAACATGATAAAAGCAATCTACAGCAAACCAGTAGCCAACATCAAAGTAAATGGTGAGAAGCTTGAAGCAATCCCTCTAAAATCAGGGACTAGACAAGGCTGTCCACTTTCTCCATACCTATTCAACATTGTACTTGAAGTCCTAGCCAGAGCAATTCGACAACAAAAGGAGATCAAAGGGATACAAATTGGAAAAGATGAAGTCAAAATATCACTCTTTGCAGATGATATGATAGTATATATAAGTGACCCTAAAAATTCCACCAGAGAACTCCTAAGCCTGATAAACAGCTTTGGTGAAGTAGCTGGATATAAAATTAACTCAAACAAATCAATGGCCTTTCTCTACACAAAGAATAAACAGGCTGAGAAAGAAATTAGGGAAACAACACCCTTCTCAATAGTCACAAATAATATAAAATATCTTGGCGTGACTCTAACTAAGGAAGTGAAAGATCTGTATAATAAAAACTTCAAGTCTCTGAAGAAAGAAATTATAGAAGATCTCAGAAGATGGAAAGATCTCCCATGCTCATGGATTGGCAGGATCAACATTGTAAAAATGGCTATCTTGCCAAAAGCAATCTACAGATTCAATGCAATCCCCATCAAAATTCCAACTCAATTCTTCAACGAATTAGAAAGTGCAATCTGCAAATTCATCTGGAATAACAAAAAACCTAGGATAGCAAAAACTCTTCTCAAGGATAAAAGAACCTCTGGTGGAATCACCATGCCGGACCTAAAGCTCTACTACAGAGCAATTGTGATAAAAACTGCATGGTACTGGTATAGTGACAGACAAACAGACCAATGGAATAGAATTGAAGACCCAGAAATGAACCCACACACCTATGGTCACTTGATCTTGGACAAGGGAGCTAAAAACATCCAGTGGAAGAAAGACAGCATTTTCAACAAATGGTGCTGGCACAACTGGTTGTTAACATGTAGAAGAATGCGAATTGATCCATTCCTATCTCCTTGTACTAAGGTCAAGTCTAAGTGGATCAAGGAACTTCACATAAAACCAGAGACACTGAAACTTATAGAGGAGAAAGTGGGGAAAAGCCTTGAAGATATGGGCACAGGGGAAAAATTCCTGAATAGAACAGTAATGGCTTGTGCTGTAAGATCGAGAATTGACAAGTGGGACCTCATGAAACTACAAAGCTTCTGCAAGGCTAAAGACACCATCAATAAGACAAAAAAACCACCAACAGATTGGGAAAGGATCTTCACCTATCCTAAATCAGATAAGGGACTAATATCCAATATATATAAAGAACTCAAGAAGGTGGACTCCAGAAAGTCAAATAACCCCATTAAAAAATGGGGCTCAGAACTGAACAAAGAATTCTCACCTGAGGAATACCGAATGGCAGAGAAACACCTGAAAAAATGTTCAACATCCTTAATCATCAGGGAAATGCAAATCAAAACAACCCTGAGATTCCACCTCACACCAGTCAGAATGGCTAAGATCAAAAATTCAGGTGACAGCAGATGCTGGCGAGGATGTGGAGAAAGAGGAACACTCCTCCATTGTTGGTGGGATTGCAAGCTTGTACAACCACTCTGGAAATCAGTCTGGCGGTTCCTCAGAAAATTGGACATAGTACTACCGGAGGATCCAGTAATACCTCTCCTGGGCATATATCCAGAAGATGTCCCAACCGGTAAAAAGGACACATGCTCCACTATGTTCATAGCAGCCCTATTTATAATAGCCAGAAGCTGGAAAGAACCCAGATGTCCCTCAACAGAGGAATGGATACAGAAATTATGGTACATTTACACAATGGAGTACTACTCAGCTATTAAAAAGAATGAATTTATGAAATTCCTAGCCAAATGGATGGACCTGGAGGGCATCATCTTGAGTGAAGTAACACAATCACAAAAGAACTCACACAATATGTATTCACTGATAAGTGGATATTAGCCCAAAACTTAGGATACCCAAGATATAAGATACAATTTGCTAAACGCATGAAACTCAAGAAGAATGAAGACCAAAGTGTGGACACTGTGCACCTTCTTAGAATTGGGAACAAAACACCCAGGGAAGGAGTTACAGAGACAAAGTTCGTAGCTGTGATGAAAGGATGGACCATTTAGAGACTGCCGTATCCAGGGATCCATCCCATAATCAGCTTCTAAACGCTGACACCATTGCATACACTAGCAAGATTTTGCTGAAAGGACCCAAATATAGCTGTCTCTTGTGAGATGATGCCGGGGCCTAGCAAACACAGGAGTGGATGTTCACAGTCAGCTATTGGATGTATCACAGGGCTCCCAATGGAGAAGCTAGAGAAAGTACCCAAGGAGCTATTGCCATTCTCAGTTCTCTCTCTCTCTCTCTCCCCCTCTCCCTCTCCCTCTCCCTCTCCCTCTCCCTCTCCCTCTCCCTCTCCCTCTCCCTCTCCCTCTCCCTCTCCCTCTCTTTCTCTCTCCATGCCCCTTTAACTAACACACGTCATTGTCTTCAAACAATAGTTAGGTCCATATTATACAAAGTATTTTTTTTCTCCAAACTGACCAACTTGGATAATGACTTCTCCAGTTAGTGGGCATTATGTATTTATTTTGAATTGGATAATCATCTGCCCTCCCCCTTCATCCCTTCATACAAAATAGCTTAGGAGTGCTGTGCATCATTTTGTCAGCTCTCACTGTGGGTTCCTGTATAAAATTAACTCAAATGTGTTCTAGTCTAATCTAGTGTTTCTGAGAAGATAGAAATGTGTTCTATTGTGCCTGGCAAGAAGCCCCTGATGACATGGGCTGCAGAGCCCTTGAAATGCAGCTGATGGCCACCAAGAGAATAAGTTATTTTGTTTATTTTAATTGCAGTAATATAAATGTATATGGCAACATACATATTATGGCTAGTCAATTAGACAGTGTAAGTCTAATACCTTAGTATTGAAGAAATGACTCTAGACCTTTCAATCCCAAACATTCTTTTATACATCTCTCACCATTTAAAATATTATTATTATAACATCTGGGAAGTGGTCATGTTCCTTTTCTTTATCATTCGTTCATGGTCCCTGAGAAAGATTTGGATGACTGCTTCTCCTCTTGAAATCCATGAGGCTGGCATACGTCCAGCAACATAAAATCAGGAACCTATATTAGATGACTATCAGGCTCTTTAACCATCCCAGTCTCTTCCAGCTAACGAATTTAGTGGTTAAAGATTAAGTGTAATCATATAAAAACATTATATATTCTGGCCCACAACTCCATCTGCTCCCTGCTCCACCAGAGGCCACACTGATACTCAGAACCCCAGGTAGGATGCTACCCACAGACCACTAAACGCTTCCTCAGAACCTGCCCAGATGTTCCCAACAGCCTTGCCTCCCCTTTATCATCATATCAGGGTCAACAACTCCAGCCAAAAAAAAACCCTGCTCTACCACAGGCCACACCATTTCTCAGAACCCCAGAGGCAACACAAGCACCCAGAAACCCAGACACCACAAAGATCACCAGAACCCAAATGGAGGGACCCTAGTGCAACAGAAAATTCAAGGAACCACACATCACTCAGGCCAGAAGACCAGAGAGAAAACAGAAACCAAGGGAAAAAATAACTATCTAACAAAGACAAAGTCAGAAACTCTGCACCTAAATCTATGATCCCCACAAACCCAGATGCGCAGAGACCATAACAAGGACACAATCAACAATAGCCGAGGAAAACCAAAAGAAGGAAAACACACATAGACACACACACACACACACACACACCACCAACACCAGCACCAGCACCACCAACAACAACAACACAGTGACGTGGGCTCAATCCCCCACCCCCAAAAAAGACACAGATTAACAGAATGGATGCAAAAACCATGATCCACCTTTCTATTGCAGATGAGAGGCACAGCTCAACATCAAAGATAAACATTACCTCAGAACAGACAGTACAAAAAAGATTTTCCAAGCAAGTGGACCTGGGAAACAATCTGGTGCAGCCAGAAAGAGGTGGGGAACATACTGGGAAGAGTAAAAGGAGGAGAAACTGTGGTAGGATGTAATGTATGAGAGAAGAATAAAAGTTTTCTTTTTTTATTTTGAGGAGAAAGGGGTATATACAACCATTCAAACACACAGAGACAGACAATTCTGATGACAATTGTATTTAAAGCTCAGTTACAGGGAAATAAAATGGCCACAGTATTGTCTTTACAAATTTGAGGTTACGCAGATTAGTTTAAATGAAATGAATGAATGATGTTGGTAATCACAGTCCATATCCATTATTTTATATTATATATTTGGTGTGTTTGTGTATGTGTGTGTGGGGGGTGTGTGTTTAGGTCAGAAGCCAGAAGCCAACTTGGGAGGGCTGGTTCTATCCTTCTATCATATAGGTCCTGGGAATTAAACTCCAGTATTGGGCTTGGTGGCAGGTGACTTTATAGCCAAACCAACTCACTGGACCCAGTTTACATATTTTGAAGATAATAGTGACAAATCAAATCAAGTCAAACCTTACAGTGATATACAAAGCAACTATTCTTCACATCTGTACTCCATAGGAAACTAATACTTTGCCAGTCTGTAACATGCAGACAATAGATTCAATTTTAGGCTGTAAGCATAAAATGCAAGACCTCATCTGAGAGGACAGTTAAACTATACAGATTTACTATCCACAGAAGTTGAGCATCACTCATTGGAAAAACATAGGAAGAACATTCTTTGCCTTAGATTGATCCACATAGCAAATAGAGCACTGGCAGGCTTTGAGAATGCCTGCCTTAATGAAGAACTTAATTAATTTTGACTCTGATTTTGAGTTCTTCATAGAATCAAACAGATAAATATAAGACAGACAGAAGGGATTTAATGGGGTTTAACATGAAAGAGCAGTTGTGACTGCAGTTAACTAGGCCTTCTCATCCTTTCCACATATAATTTTGTATATCCTGCCTTTCCACATATAATTTTGTATATCCTGAAATGCATTTTATTGCTACAAAAAGGGGGGAGGGAATTGATGAAAGTGTATATGTCAAAGTATCATCAAACATATCAGAAAGCCACAGAGAACACACTTAAGTCTTACTCTGATCTGGGACACCATGTGTGGAAGTCAGATCTTCCAGATAGAAAGCCACAGAGGTATTCACTCATTCAACAATAAGCACCGGCCTCTTGCTTGGCAGCCTCATGCAAAGCATATGGATTTAGACAAGAGCACTCTTTTTATCTCCTGTTGATTACAAACCAGTCAATGACACAGTTCTGAGCCTGAAGTATCAGCATCAAGTTCATTTCAGCATTAGGTGACACCCTTGGTTTTTAGGGTGACCATAACATCAGAGTGGTCCAGTTCAGATTCACTTAACACTTTTCTATTATTACTATACTAAAAGTCATGAAATAACCAAAGAGGCATTTATCCATAGTAACAGAAGTTATGAGAATAAAGTAGATAAAAATGTTCCCATTATAAACACAAGTAAAGGTAAACTCTAAACATCTACAAAGTTCTAAAGTCATGTAGAAATTCTTTAAGATTGATTTGTTTTTAAAGTTTGATGTAAAAATTCAATGAATCAAGACTTTGTTCACAGCCAGAGATGTATAAACTCTAGGAAACCAGAATACTGATCTAATTTTAAATTTTTTATAGTGAAAAGGGCAATGTCCTATGTGAAACATTAATAAAAGATTTTCTCAATCCTCCTGAATCTTGCTTCCTCCTCACAGTTCAATAATGTGGATGGTTTGCAAGAATTTTTATCAAGTGCTTCCTTCCAACACCTGGAGGCAAAAGATAACAAATACACAAATTATGTTAATATATCACTTTATCCTTGCGAAAATCTTTAGAACTTTTTTTTTTTTTTGTAACCCATTGATGATAGAGGCCACAGTATAAAATTCTGATCAGCCAGAAGGATACTTTTCATATTCGTATACATTCTAACCTCTAGCTTTGGAAGCTGACAGATCAATCTTTTAAGCTCCTCTTTCATACACATGCTCACACCTTGGCAGGTACCCAGTACAATGGGCACATGTTTTTAGAGCCATTACTGCATTGGAATCCGATAGTAAAATAGAACAACCACATTCAGTTGTATTAAAAATAATAGATTAATGCTATCATATTTTCCAAATGCAGATTCTTATATTGTCAACATGTTAGATGGTCATACATGTGTAAACACAGGAGGTCTCCAAAGAGAAACGGAGCAGCTCCATGGCATCAAAGCACTGGTACTCCTGACTTGATCTTTTCTTCTAGCGTGTTGCAGTAAACGCTTGCTGAAATACACCTGGATAGCTATACTAGATTATTATTTTACTTTCATCAGTAAATTAAAGACAAGTCTTGTTCTTAAATGGCAGTCAGGAAGTCAAGTGGGTTTGGCCAAATACTACAAGATTTCTGTTACAGTTTCATTTCTGTTGCTGTGATAAAATAGCCTAACAACAAGACACTTATTGGAGAAACGGTTTATTTCACGCTGCAATGCCATTTTAACTGCCCCTTACTATGTTGTAGGGAGTTAAGACAGACAGGAAGTTCAAACAGCTAGTCACATTCTTTCCACAGTTAGGAGCAGAAAGAAAGAAATGCATGTATGTTTGCTTGCTTACTTGCTCAGCACCTTCATACATATTTCAGTAGCCCTGCCTAGGGAATGATGCCTCCCTGCAGTGATATTGGACTTCTAACATCAATAAACTTTATTAAGACAATCCTTCACAGACATGCCCAAAGGCCAACCCAATGTAGACGGTCCTTCATGGAGTCTCTCTTTGACTGTGATTCTAGGTTGTGTCAAGTTGATAATTAAAGCTAACTACCACAACTTGTAGCACAAGGTCTTACTTAACTTCTCTTTAGTTATCTCACTTGTATAATGAAAATTAAACAACTTCAATAAACTTATGAAATTAAATTAGTTGATATTTACAAGATGCTTCACACAGTACTTGACAAATAGTATGCACCTATGGTAAATATATATTACCCTAATGACTAAATATCATTCCTAAAAATAATTTGTACTGAGCAGATGTTCAATGGTTGTCTAATGGCAAAGTATTTTGAACTCCTCTTGAAATGATATGAATAGTCTTCACATATGAATTCTACAAAATAAAATTATATAAAAAGAAACTGTACTTTATATTTTTGCCTTCATCGAAAATGTTAACATTTTTATGTACATGCTGTTAGTCTAAAAGGGGTATGTCTATAACTTATTTTAACATTACCAAAAAGAAATAAATAAAGGCTCTATGATAAAAAAGTATTCTTTGTGTTTTTAATGATTTTTTCTTACATTTTTAATGACCCTATTTTCATGTACAGAAATAGGAAATAGTCGTTAGTGAGTTTGTCCTTTGCTTATCATAAATGATCTTTTTAATTGTCATGTTACCTTTAAGAGACAGAAATTCATATTATGCATAGGTCACTGATTAGCAAACCTAAGTTGAGCTAGTTAAAATATTTCAGCAGGACCACCATAGATATTAATGACCAAATGAGAGCACAGTCCTGCTGGTCTCCAAAGGCACCATTCTACCCATGCTGGGTTACCATTCCTATGTCAAATGAAATACATGGGATACAAATATTTTTACTTATATAGAGTAGTTTCTCAAGGATTTTATAAACACAAAGTGATTTTATATTTTTCTTGTAATATCTTCTAATTTTCGTGGACTTTTAGAGTTGATGGCATGAGTTCTTTAAAATGCTTATTTTGAGCTAGACAGTGGTGGCACACACCTGTAGCTCCAGCCAAAGGGAGACAAAGGCAGGCAGATCTCTGTGTCTGAGGCCACCCTGTTCTACTACAGAGTGAGTTCCAAGACAGCCAGAACTATGTAGAGAAACCCTGACTTGAAAACGGGGAAACAAAAACAAACAACAACAATGTATTTATTGCACTCAGGAGAACATGTACTGCACCTCAATTGGACAGCAGATTAGAGCTAGCTTGAGAGGGTTGTGGGTAAGCTGACCATGAAGGCATGAGCACACAGGAGAGATGCCCCTGCCAGTTGTCTGCTGTGAGGTGGCATGGGCTAAGGAGAGATGCTTTCGCCTGCCCTTACCGCCCTTATCACCTATAGCAGTAAGGAGAGCTGGCCTTGGAGCCATGAGAGCAGGAGAGCTGGACCTGCTCCTCACAGACTGCGGCATTGAAAAGAGTGGGCCCTGCACTTTGCCTGGACAGGAGACTAGAGCTGGCTCGGTTTGCAAGGGGTGGCAGATAAGCTGGGCCCAAGGACATAAGATTGGGAGAGCTGGCTTGACTACCTTGCCTGCTGCAGCATTCTAGAGAGTGGGCCCAGCACCTTGCCTGGGCAGCAAAATAGAACTGGCCCTGCTAGTGTGGGCCCAGGTGAGCTGGTCCCAAAGGCATGAAAGTAGGACAGCTGGCTTTGCCCCTTGCTGGAGGAGGAATTGGGTGAGCTAGCTGAGACAGTGCTGGAGAGCTCACCCAGATACTGTGTGTTGGGGGTCGGGAGGTGAGTAGAGAACTGGCAGGTTTTTGTTTTGTTTTGTTTTGTTTTGTTTTGTTTTGTTTTGTTTTTTATTAGATATTTTCTTCATTTACATTTCAAATGCTATCCCAAAAGTCGCCTAAACCCTCCCGCCCTGCTCCCCAAACCACCCACTCCCAATTCCTGGCCCTGGCATTCCCCTGTACTAGGGCATATGATCTTCACAAGACCAAGGGCCTCTCCTCCCATTGATGGCTGACTAGGCCATCCTCTTCTACATATGCAGCTAGAGACAAGAGCTATGGGGTACTGGTTAGTTCATATTGTTGTTCCACCTATAGGGTTGCAGACCCATTTAGCTCCTTGGGTACTTTCTCTAGCTCCTCCACTGGGGGCCCTGTGCTCCATCCAATAGATGACTGTGAGCATCCACTTCTGTGTTTGCCAGGCACTGGCATAGCCTCACAAGTGATAGCTATATCAGGGTCCTGTCAGCAAAATCTTTCTGGCTTATGCAATAGTGTCTGGGTTTGGAAGGAGTTACAGAGATAAAGTTCAGAGCTGAGGTGGAAGGAAGAACCATTCAGAGAGCTGGCAGATGATTAACTCAGATACCATCCAGGCCCCTTCCAGGGCTTTGTGTTGGCCCACCCCAACATCTAGCCCATCTGTGAACTTCGAGAGCACATGTAAGGGCTGATCCTATGGATACAAGCTGCAGGCTCTCCATGCCACGAGGCAACAACAGTACCTCCAAGAGGATCGAGTATTAATAGTGTAGTAGAAGCCAATGACTCACTCCAAGGAATATTTGTAAGTAAAGAAATGTGGACAGATGGCATACTATGGGACACACTGTGACACACTACTGCTTCCACAATCATATTTTTTTTTCCTTTGGGGAGAAAGATTTCAAGAACAGAGGTTAGGTACAAAGGGATGGGGCAGTGAGTGGGATTAGGAGCATGATGCAATATTAACAAGGAATCCAAAGATTTTAAAAAGAAAGAATTTATAAAGAAAAACATATTTATTAAAGATGTTTAATTTACTTTCAAAGTATATAAATTTTCTTGGTAGAAGGATATTATTGATGTTATTTTTAATAACAATAGGTTAAGGCTGGTTCTTTTTTTTTTTAAGATTTATTTATTTATTATATGTAAGTACACTGTAGCTGTCTTCAGACACTCCAGAAGAAGGAGTCAGATCTTGTTACAGATGGTTGTGAGCCACCATGTGGTTGCTGGGATTTGAACTCCGAACCTTTGGAAGAGCAGTTGGGTGCTCTTACCCACTGAGCCATATCACCAGCCCTAAGGCTGGTTCTTAAGCCAATGGAAAATACAAAAGAAGTCATAGAAAAAGTGACTGAGAATTGGATTTAGAAAAAAGAGAAGAGAGGATAACTTAATAATAAACAATAATATTTTATGCTTGTAAAACCAAAGCATTGTTTTCAGTAAAACTGTGTGATGTGGTGAGTAGAAGAGACATGACAGGTACTGTAGTTCTGCTATTGGCTATTGCCTCTATATATTGTCATCTTATTTCATGTGTTTGTGTAATGTAGTGTCCCCGTGCATATCCCGGTATCAACAGATGTGCGGTTCTAGGACAGTTAAGTTGATGGCTACAGAGACAAGTGGGGAGTAGGTACTGAGTCACAATGTCAGGTTCTCTGATGCTAGAATAGCATTAAGGTGGCTTTAAGAGCAGGTGTGACCAACATCAAATTATGAGGGGTTTTAAATTCAGGAAACACCTAACATGCAGCATTGTTATTTCAGAAGTAAATTCCATGTGCAGTGTCCATTGAGAGAACAATTTGATAAACCATTCTTTAAAATCACCCAGTCTTCCCTCGCCCCAAAGAAGAACATTTGGCAACATCTCCCAGAAGCAGGTCACTCCCTTCATCTTTAAGAGAAACATACTTGATTTTATTTTCTATGTCTCATTCCCAGATTGCTGGGTTTTAAATTCTATTAGCCACACCTGTTTCTTTTTTTTTTTCAACTTTCTACTCGTTCTTTGTGACTTTCATGTTATGCACCCCAATCCCACTAATCTTTCCCTCTCCTCATAACTGTCCTTAACCCTTGCAACCTCTCCTCCAACATAGAAAAAGAAATCTTATTGTGGAAGCTGTAGTGTGTCACAGTGTGCCCCACAGTATATTCTTTTTGTCCACATTTCTTTGCTTGCAAATGTTCATTGCAATGAGTTGCTAGTCTGGTACAAAGCCTCAGGCTTCCACTATTCTATCAATACTGGAAGCTCACTGGGACTCCTCTCAAATGTCCCATTGCTACCCTGTGTCATGAAGATCCTATAGTTTTGGATATGTAGAACTGGCTCCTATATGCACTCCAACAGTTCATTGTTGGGGTAGATGCTGGGGTTGGCCAATTCAAAGCCCTGGATCTAGGTCTGAGAGGGATCTGAGCTCATCAGCCCATTGGATCTCCCACTCTCCTGCTTTTGGGACTGACTCACAGGCAACCCCTATAACTAGGGCCAGCTCTACTTGGCTGCCTAGGCAAGGCACAGGCATCTGTTTTCCCAAGGGTTTCAGCTGTGAGTGACAGGGCCAGTTCTCCCACTCTCATGACCCCAGGGCCAGCTTACCTTCCCACCATAGGTAGCAAGGAATAGAGTTGGGGAACACACATCTCCCTCATCCTTGACATGACACTGCAGACAAGAGGGATGGCTGGCTCTCCCGTGCTTATACGCTCAGACCAAGCTCACCTGCAACACCCGCATCCAGGGCCAGCTGAACTATGGCTACCCACATGAGGCGCAGGGACTGCTCTCCTGAATGCTGCAGCATGTGGGGGTATAGGGGCAGCTTCCTGCCTGCCACAGGTGGCAAGGGACACTGAGTGGGATATCTCTCCCTTTCCCATGTCAATAAATGGCCGACATGTGGTGGGGCCAGCTCTACCATCCTTAAGCCCTCAGGGCCAGCTCACTGGCACCCCTGCCACCAGGATCAGTTCTACTGTGATCCCAGAAGAGGGGCAGGGCCAGCTGTTCTGCTTTCATGACCTCAGAGCCAGGTCTCCCACCTTCTGCAGGTGGTAGGGGGAGGGGAAAGGAGGGTATCTCTCTCTCATCTATGCCACGTCACAGGAGATGAGTGGCAGGGCCTGATCTCCCATGCTCATACCCTCATTCCCTCAGGCAGGTTTACCTGCAACTCTTACAATGTGTGGGCCCACTTCCCCAACCCCACTACCCCAACAAGGTGGCAGCCCAAACCACAGGCATCCATATGGACTTTGGTGGTAACAGACCCCTGCTGTCGGGTCACAAACCCAAACATGAACACCCAATGGCACCACAGCCCAGGACCCCACCATGTTCCTTTGTGACATCTCTGGCTACTCACATCAGACTGTTCCTCACTATCCTCGAGTCTCCAGTTCTTCCTTTCTTCATTGTGCCCACATTGTTCTGCTTCTCTTTCTCTTCTATTTCTCCACCACTTTCTTGCTCCTCTTAGTGGTGCCTGAGGTCTCTGCATATCTGGTTTTATCTCATAGTGCAATGTTCCATCTCTGCATTATGGCACCAGGCAGGGGTCATCTCAGGCATGGTCTGCCCTGTCCCCAGGTCTGCACAGCACAGGACTGGTGGCCATATCAGGTTAGCTTCCTGTCTGGGGCCATATAGTGCCAGTCTGATGGTCATCTCAGTCTCACTCTTCACTTGGCCCATCTGCTGGACTGGTAGTTGTCCCAGGCTCGCTTTTTACAGAGAGTATTGGGCTACTAACCATTCTGTGTTCACAGATCAGAACACTGAGCATAAACATGGCATCTCTTGTCTCTGCCACCTACTAATGCACAGGTGACACAGCAGGCAAATCCCCAAAGCCTCTAAGGGCAGGAGATTCACATCTTTTTTTAGAAAACAAAACACATTTAAATGTATTTAATTTCCTGGTCCTAGCTAACCTTGATTTAGGGCATAGATTATCTCCTTCTGCCTCTAAATTTAAACAACTTTTAACATTCTTCCTTCAGCTCTATTTCTTCCTAATAATGTTTCTTGGGATATCACCCAATACAATTTGAATGGTCACCACTAATGCATAACTTCCTAATGGACATCTATCTGTGTCTCCTATTTATAACTTGTAACCTCTAAAATGCAAAGACCTTTCATCTAAGCCAGGTAATAAGCCAGCTTCCTAAGTCCAGCAGGTCATATCTTCCTACACCGTCTCTTTATCCATTTATACTGTGATCTCAGCTATTTGGAGCTAATGATTATTTCAATCCTGGGCTACACACAAATATAATGTATCTTTTTCTGGATTTTCTGAGATTGGACTTCAAGGAATCTTTTCACTCAACTACCTTCTTGTAAAGTGTGTGTGTGTGTGTGTGTGTGTGTGTGTGTGTGTGTGTGTGTGTGTGTGTGTTGCTTTTATTGTGGTAATCAAACCTAGGACCTTATATATGTTATGCATGCACTCTACTACTGAGCTAGATTCCCTGACTATCTGCAAGCATTTTCTGAGAATACTACATCCTATTTTAAAACGGTTTGACCTATCTATGTGCTAAGTACTAAGAGAAACAAGTTAGCATTCTTTTTGCTATACCATTTTCTCCACCCTATGTCAATAGCCTAAAAATAAAACGAGCAGTTTAGTGTTTCCTTAGTGTTTGAAACCTAATTTACTGGTTAGTACCTATGATACACACACACATGACTAGTACATACTATTCTACCATGATGCCTAGCTCATGGTGCACATATATCTTCTCCCACTAGTAGGAAGGTGGAGTCAGGCATGGTGGAGTATGAACATATCCCTAGCACTGGCTGGAAGTGAACTCTGTGCTCAGTGAGAGACCATATCTCAAAAATGAAAGTAGAGAGGGATAAAGACACCTGTGATGTTTATCTCAGCTCTCCACACATAATGAGTGTGCACACACACACGTACACACACACTATATGCACATACTCACATACATAAAATAAAACACACACATACAACTAATAGTGTTGTCTGGTAGTTAAAAGGAAAGTCAGAGATTCAAAACTTTAAAAATATGCAGCCTGCTAACAATTGCTTTGAAGATAGAAAAGGCAATATGGCCAGGAATGCCAGGACCATAAGATAGTCTGTAGAGGTGAGAGCAGTTTCTAACCAACAGGAAACAAGGAAATTGGGACCTCAGATTTAGAGTTATAGAGATTCCACCTCCCAGAGGAGATCCTGAAGCCTGACAATCCTGTTAAGAATGAGACTCAGAGCTTATGTCCCTTGCACTTTCTGGTTAGGAATCACTCGACCCTACACCATAGTTTCAGCCATGTGATACCCTGAGAACTGGCCATGACACACTTGACTTCTGATCTACAGAATTATAAGCTAATAAATGGGTGCTGTTTTAGACTGCTAATTGAGTAGTACTTGGTGGGACTGGAGTGAAAGATTAACACAGCCGGGCGTGGTGGCACACGCCTTTAATCCCAGCACGCAGGAGGCAGAGGCAGGCGGATTTCTGAGTTCGAGGCCAGCCTAGTCTACAGCGTGAGTTCCAGGACAGCCAGGGCTACACAGAGAAACCCTGTCTCGAAAAACAAAAACCAAAAAAAAAAAAAAAAGAAAGAAAGAAAGAAAGAAAGAAAGAAAGAAAGAAAGAAAGAGAAAAGAAGAGAAAAGAAAAGAAAAGAAAAGAAAAGAAAAGAAAAGAAAAGAAAAGAAAAGAAAAGAAAAGAAAAGAAAAGAGAAAAAATGAGGAAACCAAAGTACAGATGAAATGTGCATAAGTTCATGGCTGACCTGGCTTTACTGTATGCCAATCTTGAAATATTAACACAAAACCTGAGGTTATAGTTACTACTCTAGTTTTAGTAATGTATTCAAAAATATGTTTCACTAGAGGCACATTGGACACTTTGCAAACTTTATATGCCCCAGTACAGGGGAACGCCAGGGCCAAAAAAATGGGAATGGGTGGGTAGGGAAGTGGGGGTGGGGGAGGGTATGGGGGACTTTTGGGATAGCATTGGAAATGTAATTGAGGAAAATATGTAATAAAAAATATAAAAAAAATGTTTCACAATAAAATGCATAAACAAGATAATAAAATGCTGAATAATGAAAACAAAGTGTGACAGAGTGAAGTCACAATCAGTTTAATGACCATTCCCAAAGAGGAATGAATGGCAAATGAAAAATTCAGTGTGCCTGCAAGGAAACATATAGTAGTTTGCCTAAAACTTTTATTACCTATAACTTTCTCAGAAACAATCTATTTTTGCTTCGGACACTGATAACTGATACATAGTTACCAAATTAATGAATTGCAATGAATTAGTAAAGCAGCGTGTATAATAGATGACAGAATTACAATTCTCATAATGATGTCAATAAGTCAAATCTAGCACAATGAAAATTTGGATTTTGGTTTTGGTTTCATTTTTGAAAAAGTGTCGCACTATTTATTCACCTGATTAAGGCCTCGAACTCATAAGCCCTCTGCTTCTGCTTTCCAATGTGCTAGTGTTAAAGATGTGGCGCACATGTTTTAGTGATAGACTTAGACATTCAGCACTGGAGTCAGACTGAATTTGGATGAAGAGATTTAACATTAATTCTTACAGCAACAAAAAAGCAGAAGGCAAGTTGACCTTAAGCTTAACATTTGTCAACTATAATTATTGGAACCTTGAATAAAACTTCTGGATATATCTGAAGCAAAATGATTGAAAGCTAGTTAGTCTACACCTAGAGGAACACATTTAATGCTGTTTGGTATACTGAACTAGAGTTACAAAGGTTCACAGAGAACAAGTTAACCATGACAGGCTAGAAGATGTCCTTTCCAAGAGACTCAGTTGCGCTAAACGCTTTCTGGCAGCTCAGTTGGTTTTACTTTTCCCAACAGCTGCTCTGGTCTTTTTGCAGCTTCTCTTGTTTACTCTTGGGAGGAAGGGGCCCTACAGAGTCTACTCAATTTCAGGGACTTCCTAAAGCTATTTTGAATTATTTACTTTCTGTCTAAAGAAGCTTCCCTGAAGGATAGAATGTTTCAAGGTTGGAGGAAATGGATACAAGACAAACAAAAGAAGTTTCTTTAATTTCAGATGACCTTAGTTTCTGTCAAAGTTGAAAAAAATAAATCTGGCACAATAGTCATAAAAGCAAATCAGGAATGAGCTCCCAACTGTAATTTGGAATAAATTTTTGTTTTGTTTTGTTTTGTTTTGTTTTGTTTTTAACTCTGTGCCTGTGTGCATGCGTGCAGGCAGAGGCTAATATTGAAAGTCTTCCTCCGGGTCCCTTCTTCACTTTGTTTTGAAACAGGATCTCTCATTAATCCTAAAACTCACCATTTGACTAGACTAGCTAGCCAGCAAGTCCCTTGGATGCACCTGCCTGTACCTATTAGGGCTGAAGCTGCACGCATGCACTGTGATATCTGACTTCTTTATATCTGTGCTCTGGGGATCCTCGCTCAGGTTGCTGTACCTATACAGCAAACACTTGACCCACTAAGCCATCTATCTCCCCAGCCCCAGAAAATATTTCAAATTCTACTTTTCTTCCAACTATGTATGGTGACTAGATGATGAAATGATATCATAGTAATTATTCTTGAAGCAATATTAGATGTTCTGTACCTTTCCCATTTTCATAGTATTTTTATAAGTAATTTTTAGTGGATATTTTATTTACTTACATTTCAAATATTATCCCCTTTCTGATTTCCCCTCCGGAAAACCCCCATCCCACTCCCCTCCTCTGCTTCTCTGAGGGTGCTCCTCCACCCACTTGCCCACTCCTGCCTCACTGCTCTAGCATTCCCCTACACTGGGGCATCAAGCCTTCATAGGACCAAGGACTTTTCTTCCCATTGATGCTAGATAAGGCCACCCTCTGCTACATATGCAGCTGGAGCCATGGGTCCCTCCATGTGTACTCTCTGGTTGATGGTTTAGTCCCTGGGATCTCTGGGGGTCTGGTTGGTTGATATTGTTGTTCTTCCTATGGGGTTACAAACCCCTTCAGCTCCTGCAGTCTTTCCCCTGACTCCTCCACTGGGATCTCTGTGCTGAGTCCAGTGGGTGGCTGAAAACATCTGCATCTGTATTGGTCAGGCTCTGACAGAGCCTCTCAGTAGATAGCTATAGCAGACTCCCACCAATATTAAAATATCATTTCTGATTTCACTATCCTAAAATAAAGCCATTCAATTAAGGGTGGCTTCTACTTTACTTTTTAAAAAGATTTATAGAGATTCAAGAAGGCAAAGGAATCCCCAGACTGCTTACCTTGTGTCCCAACTTGAGTTTTGGAACTGTTTTGTAATCCCATCCATCAGCAATTGAAAATGTCTCAATTTGGCTCATACAGTATTCCTTTATTAACATTTCTTTCCTCCATGGTATCTTTGGTGCCTTTATGACCTTGTTTCTCACTCCTCTTACTAAAAGATCTACTGCTTTGTGCCTTAGTTTCTCTACTTACAAACTTAGTACTGTGGTTCATGCCACTTACAAAATTGTGTATTTTTGCTGTTCCAAGCTAAGTACTTGACCAAGGGGAGTTTTCTAAAGTATAATGTTGTGCAAATGAGAATTTAAGTTAATTAAATTCAGTGACATTAAACTAACCATAAAACTCCCAATGTGTACAAAATGACTCATTTCCAGCAAGCCCTACTTAATAACACTAAATTGTAAGGGGTTATGATTTAGTTAGCTTCTGTGCCAAACAACCTTAAGACTACAGTTTAAAGGAAATCTTTAGAAAGAAAACTGCATTGCAAAAGTGATTAGTTTTGATTATTCTTCCCAGAAAATAACTCTTAAAGTATTGGATCTTGCTCCTGTATTACAGGAAAATGGAATGAAAGAAGAAGAACAGGTATTGATATTAAGATAGGGAACCAGTCACGAGATAGATGCCTTGCTGCATGAGATGTAACTTGATCTTACCTGTTATGGATACATCAAGGTTTCAAACATGGAAACACATTTTTCATAGCAAGCTCACTTGTAGAAATTAATATTAAGGAAATTATTAATAAGGGGCTGGCAAGATGGCTCAGGGGTTAAGATCATTGCCTGCTCTTGCAGAGATCTTGAGTTCAATTCCCAACTACCACATGGTGGCTCACAACCATCTGTAATGCGATCCAATGCCTTCTTCTGGTGTGTCTGAAGACAGCTACAGTACATACATATATACATACATACATACGTACATACATACATACATGTGTGTAAGTAATAATACATCTCTTTTAAAAGGGAAATATTAATAAAGTATCAAAATATATAAACAATATGGTTCATTTTCTTCTGTTTTTCTTATTAAGACAAAGTGACCCAGATTCCTGATTCTCCTGCTATATGAGCCAAAGTTAATCAATAAGACCCCACCTGTCTAAGGCAAGGTAACCTCCTGAAATACTGAGAGTTGTGGTTCTTAGAAAATAACAAAGCCACATGGGAAATATGATGACCAAATGGTTTTGTCCTTAAAAACCTCTACAATACTTGTAGAATCCAAAATAAATTTAAGACCACCCAGCCCCTTCCCCTCTGAAGGGACTTTCAGGAACATAGTGGTCAAAATGATTAAGTCTACAGCTACCAAAACAAAATGAGCTGTTCTCAGAAAAATAACCATAACAAGATTAGCAGTTCCCAGAGAAATTTCCCTACCCCATCCCACACTGAATTCTGAGGAAAACCCACAAACTGCCCTGACCTTGCTAGAATTCCCTGTGACTTTAATAGCTGTGATGTTAATAGCTGACCCATATGTTCAAAATGTACTGCTACTTTGCTGATAACCCACCATAAGAGCAGACAAAGTGAGTCACTAGGCCAAAGGTAATGACCCTATGCAAACCAACCAATGTCTGAAAAGGTTACTTGCTACACCAATGAGAATAAGCCAGCTAGCCCTATTACCTAAATATGCCCCTTACAAGGTATAAAAAGTGTGTTCTTTGTTTGTTCTGGGTCTCTCCTCTTGCCTGTGTGCTGAGGAGGGTCCCCAATGCATTGGATCAATAAAAATCCTCTTGTAGTTTGCAGAATTGGTGGTCTCTGTGGTCTTTGTGAGTGAGGGTCTTTTGACAGACTCCAACATACTTATCTCTGTAAAAGTAACATTTCTTTCATCAGACTAAGTAATGAGATAAGAGCTTGTCTTAGTCAGGGTTTCTATTCCTGCACAAACATCATGACCAAGAAACAAGTTGGGGAAGAAAGGGTTTACTCAGCTTATACTTTCACGATGCTGTTCATCACCAAAGCAAGTCAGGACTGGAACTCAAGCAAGTTAGGCAGCAGGAGCTGATGCAAAGGCCATGGAGGGATGTTACTTATTGGCCTGCTTTCCCTGACTTTCTCAGCTTGCTTTCTTATAGAACCCAAGACTACCAGCACAGAGATGGTACCACCCACAAGGGGCCTTCCCCCCTTGATCACTAATTGAGAAAATGCCCCACAGCTGGATCTTATGGAGGCACTTTCCTAACTGAAGCTCCTTTCTCTATGATAACTCCAGCCTGTGTCAAGTTGACATACAAAACCAGGCCAGTACAAAGCTATACCCAAGTTTTACAAAAACATGGCTGCAGATGAGCCCAGAGTATTTCTATCTCTGTATCAACTATCTCTAGGCCTAGTTATAGAAGCTTCTAGCTTCTGTATAATCTAGTCTTTGGTAAGCCTGGTCCTTGAAGGTTTCAGCTTTCAGTATCTGCTAACCTAGGCCTAGAATGTTAATAAACTCACCCATCTAGCTCTTTCTGAACTCTCAGTGACTGGTCAAACTCAGCTCTTCTGGCCCAAATTTCTCTCCAAGCTGGCTGAACTGATAAAACTTCTCTGGTAAAAACCTCTTCCTTTTTCCCTGCACTGCTCTTAAGTAGTCTCTCCTGTCCTCATGACAGTTGGACATCTCCTATCTCTGATCTCTGACTCCTTCTGTCAAATCTTTCTCTGATTTGGCACTTTGTCTACCCCTCAACCAGACATCACTTCCCAACATAGCTGCTTCCTTCTACAAAACAACTTTACCTTCAATATTTTGGATTAAAGTTGTATATTAAGGGCATGACTATTCCAGACAGAGGGATTAAAAGTGTGTCTGAATTCCAGCTAGATCACACAGACCTAGAAGGTCTTTGGATGTGATCCCTTGCTGGAGTAGACATGTTGCTAGATTAAAATTCCTCTACATGTCTCAGTACCTCTCAGAGAGCCTGACCATAGTCCATCCTGGTCTGTACCTAATTAAAAGTTGCTTCAAATTTGGCTCAAAATTGTGAGACATTTTTCTCTTGCTAATCTCAAAAATTAACATTTGGAAACCTACAGTGAGATTAAAACAAAAAACAAAAACAAAAACAAAACCTCACAATGCCCTCACCCCCACACCCAGCTAGATTCTGGAGCTAGCTAGGCTCTTTACTCCAGGACTGGTAGGCTGCTCCATGGGAATGCACTTTGGAATATTAATCCAACGCTCTGAGACATGGCTTCAGATCTGTCCCTACAGTGAACAGTCATGTGGTAGAAACTTTTTTTTTTAAAGCTTCCTGTGCCATTTTCTGCCTGGTTTCTGGATTCTAGCTACGGAGTACCCAGATCTGGGGAAGGGGTGGATCTGATAAAGTCTATAAACCCTGTTCAGGCCGAAGAAAGATAACCTATTTTGGTATTGCACAAGCACACAATTGAGAGATTTTTGAACTTTATATTTTACAGAAAATTTACATTTAAAAAGTGGATATGTTTAAGAAATAGCTTTTAAAAATATTTGTTCATAAGTCTATGGGACATTTTAAAGTTTATAAGATATCTTATTATATTGCCTTTATTAATATATGATTTTGATAAATAGATAGATAAATGTTAACAAATAGGGCCACAGATATGAGCACCAAACATTAAACTCCAGAGATTGAGGCATTCCTATTTTTGATACAAGACAATGACTTAAGCATTCTGGCAAAGGGTTTAGAGCAGTGGTTATCAACTGATGGGTGGTGACCTTTTGGAAGTCAAAAGACCCCTTCATGAGGGTAGCCCAGAGTCACCTACATGTCTACTGTTTGCATTATTATTTATTTATTTTGGGTTTTTGAAACAGGGGTTCTCTGTATAGCCCTAGCTGTCCTGGAATTCACTATGTAGACCAGGCTGGGCTATAACTCAGAAATTCACCTGCCTCTGCCTCCCAGGTGCTCAGATTAAAGGCGTGCACCACAACTGCCAGGCTGTAGACTGTTTTTATGAGTTAAAAGTCTTATCATAATTCCAAAAGATCTTCAATTCAGAAATGTATTATTTTTTAAGGCTAAACTTAATAGGGATAAAGCTAGACTATCCTAATTTTATAAAAGCTATTAACTTATTGTAAACTGTTAGAGATAATTAAGACATTCAAGTAAATAGTTACCTCATAAAAGATTAAATTCTTTAATATGTTCAGAACTGTACTTGTAGTCATGCTAAATACTGATGTAATTAATTACATGAAACGGCTTTTGTTAGCCTCCCTTATACTATTTCAAGGTATAGCCTAAAGCAAGTTAAAACAAGCAAGTGTTGTTTAGTGTAGATATACTTAATAGATAATGCTCCTCAAACAAGTCAGAGATATGGTAAATATAGCATTTAAGATATTTAAGCTTGCTATTACAGAGATACCTGCTCCCAGCAGTGACCCTGCAAGATCTCCAAGAAGACAATGGATTTCAGTGCCAGTGGTTCCACCTGCATTGTGGTAATGCTAATCACTGCACATGATTGCCCCAATGCCTTGCCTGCCACTAGGACACCTCCCCAACATGGCTCAAATTGCAGACAAGCAAGACATTGAAGAGTTGATTGCCCCACTTTGTCTAGACAAATGTTCCTCTCCCAACCCCCCCCCCCCCCCCCCCCGCACACCACACCATGTTCCTCCTCCACTGGAAAGCCTTTTATCTTCTAGGCCTGGCAACCCAGGACTGGTGCTGTCCTGATGTAAAACTAATGAGCCTTAATTGCCAGGGAACCCCTGCCCCACCTCCAGTGAACAATGCTGATCTGGTGATTGGTGGAAAAGCAAGAAGAATTTATTGTTCCAACATGCTGGGGTCATACCAGACCTGAAGGAGAGGTGGTGACTCCAGGCAGCTTGTTCAGTGAGTTTTTCTACAGTTTTCAGGGGTAGAATAGAGCAACAGCCACTAGGCACAATGTGATTGGCATAACAGTTTGACTTTTAAACTGATTGGTCCTTAGGGAATGAGGTAGCAAGGGGTTTCCATATCCCATAACAGTTGGCTGCCCTGAGGAATGTGTCTATGTGCTATGGGCTTCCCTCATCTGCAGGGGGCCAACTGTTGGTCTCCCTTGTGGTCTGAGGAATGTAATTAGCCTCTCGCTTCTGGAAGGGAGGGGTGCCTATGTGCTCTATGACCTTTCTCTTCCAGGAGGGGAGGAGTCTGGTGGAATTTCTCAAAGTTCCTGAGCTGTCCTCTTCATTGATACTGCTGCTCCCAACACCATGGAGATGACAGGAGCCAGAGATGACCATCTAGGTAATGTACTAGTTTCTGTCATTTTAATTGATACATAGGCCATTTGCATTATATATCCTGATAATAATTTATCCTTCTCAGATCTCTGATGGCATTGACAACTAGGCTAACTGTAGATTTACCACCTTGTCAACAGCAGGCTATTAGCTTCTTCCTCCAAGGCTGTAACCACCGTGTTATTTTATCTAAAGCCACTAGGTTCCTTGTTAAGAAAACGCAGATACGTTTATCTTGTTAACAGGCTTCATATTAAAGAATAAACAGGGTTGAGGTGTAACTGTTCACTAAAGAAACATGCCTTGCAATGACTGTTCTTAATAATAACTACTCATGTCTCTCAGAAATGAATAGATGGAAAGAAAAAGAGTTAAAGTCTATGCAAGTTATAAAGCATTAAAAATAATTTAAGGTATATGAATAATGGAAAATGCTTCAGATTTCTCTACCCCTTTTATGCTATTGTTACACTAACATTTCAAAGGTTTAGAATTTTAACATTGATCAATGTAATACTGATAAGTTGGTTGAGCACTGACTACTTACTATTCAGTCACAAGATTTTAAATTTCCTTTGGTTGTCTTCTAAATATAGACTTAAAGATACTTCTCATTGAACTAAAAACATATATCTGGTTCCCTGGACAGAGAAAAAAAATGTTCATGCTTTTTAACCCAAAGCTATATTTTTTACGAGGATTCAAAGGAATATACTCCAGCTATTTTTCAGTGTGGATTTAAATACAGATTAGTGCTACTGTATCTAGAACTTTTTTCTCCTTTTGTTAACTAAAAATTCCCAAAAGCTTTAGAGTCAAAGAAGTCATAAGACTTGGATCCATCTCTCATGGGTCAAACCAACTCCAGATTAGTACAGTTCAAGTTTCCTCACCTGTCTATTGCTGAGAATATGATCTCTTTCCCTGGTTTTGAAACCCCACCCCTTCCCCAACTACTAGGACTATGGGCCTGAAAGTTCCATTTTAATTTCTTTCCCTAGTCTATATTTGTCTCAGTAGATTTTCCCTTGGCTGACAAACACCATCCAGGAATCACCTGTGGACTGCAAACTTCAGTACTCTGGACTTACTGAAAGCTGAAGTAAACCAGTCCAGCCTGTGTGATTACTTCCTGTCTCTTCAGCTGGGTCAGCTAACTAGATGCTTCTGATGAGTGCAAAGTTCATTGTCCAGCCTTGGAGGAGACTTTCAGCTTTCCTGGTTCCTGACAATGACACTCTAGTTTAAGTTGGAAGTAGTTAAAAAAGAGAACAGGTCCCTTGACCCTTAACAAGCTGAAATGCTAAGTCAAAAGATAGTGCCTTGGCATAGGGGACAAAGTAGCTACCTGTAATGCTAATTGGCAAACCAGAAAAATAAAGCTAGATTCATCAAAGAGTAGATTTGTTAACTGAAATTGTTCTATAATATGATAGGGCACTTGGCCTGCTTTATGCAGAAAAAAAGAGGTGTTATATGGGTTTAAGAGAAAAATTATTACTTCTATATGAACCATTAGAGATTATAATCATATTGTACTAAAAAAATACTACAAAAGGAAGACCTAATGCAGTATCTGGCATGGCCTTGGTGGGGAAAGAATGACGTGGTTTCTGACCCTGGGACAGGGCCAGCAACATAGGCCTCCATGAGTATCAATTGCTACTGTAGGCATGAGGCTTCTTTGTGTAATGTACATATTTTTATATTCCTCCAAGGAATGTCTTCCCTGCTAACTCCATGGTAATCCGATACAACATGAGTCCTGGAGACAAAGGTGTGGCAAATGTCTTAACAAAACAGTAAACACTGAGACCTTCAGGACAGCCCTTAAGGAAAAGAACACTAAAAGTATGGGTTCAAAATATATAATTTCTCAAAAGAATGGGGATGGAATATTAATTATAGGGGGGACTTCTCGAATCTAAAGGACGAGAGGCAGCTACATTATGAGCCAACTTGTCAGAAAGATACTAAGAAAGGAGATAAGGAGATTTAGAGAGTGGTGATCATAAGAGATCACACCCAGCTGAGTTGTTGTTGTTGTTGTTTATGCTTACAAATGCAGACAAATTCCTGAGTTCAGGGTTGGCCTGGGACAAAGCTAATTCAGCTCCAGGTGTGGTAGAAATGATAATTTCAGGTTGGGATCCTGCCCAGCTAGCTCACTGTCTGAGTTTACCGGAGGCACACAGATCTCTGAATTCTTGTGCAATGTTAAAAGAAATGTGTGCCTATTATCTCCTAAGAATTAAGGGGCTGGGATCATGGGATGCCGATTCATAAACAAATCAAAAGGAAACCTGAAGTAAAAAACTAGGCAGATACGTAAAATAAAAGACTGAGTTTATGATCTCCAGAGAATTTTGTAGAATAGCAAGGGAGAACTGCTAAGGGAGAACAATCTCTAGCAGAAGCTGTCTGGAGCAGAGCATAGGCTACCAGCTTCCATCCCACGATTTGACTTCAAGTCCTTTGTTTTTCGTTCCCAGACACTACTTTCTCAGAACTCCTCTCCAAGCTGAGGCTGGTCCTTGGCAGGAATTGAAATAAATGACCACCTACCATCCATTTCCAGGCTCCTTCTAGATAGTAACTCTGATGTCAGCCATCATAAGGCCCTTCTGTTTCTGGTAATTATTACTATTGGCTCCCACATCATTTATGTCTCAACTAGATGATAATTCCCATCTGGGTACCATTCAGCTGACCATTATTAGATCCCAAAATAAATAGGTACCTATCATGGAATCAAGGATTTAACTTAGGATACAACTCAAGTAGAGAATACTAAAAGATCCTGACAGAGAGTAAAAAATTATTTAGGCCCCTAGACCTGTGTCCAAAATAGCCTTATTGTTCCAGGATTTCAGATGTTTGCGCTTTTTGCCAGGTGTTTGCGGTTTTTGCCTTTCTATAAGCCCAATGCCAGGTTTTTGTGGTTTGTGTGTCTATATAAACCCCTTACCCCTTGAGCTCGTTGTCTACTCCTCTACCCCTGCGTGGGATACGAGTTGTCCCCAGTGCACTGGTCTTTCCTGAATAAACCTCCTGCAGTTTGCATCAAGACCATTTCTCGTGAGTGATTTAGGGTGTCGCTTATCCTGAGTCAGAATGTGGGGGAGTCCACACGTTGTGGGTCTTTCAGTACGAGTCAAAGTTAATATGTAAGCTCTACCTGCCCAAGGACAAGGTAACTTACTGCAATGCTGGGAGTTGTAGTTCTTGGAAAATAACAAAACCATATGGAAAAATAGGGTGGCCATATGGTTTTGTCCTTTAAAAGTACCCACAACACATGTCTCATCATCACTTGCTAGGAATTCGAGAGTATAAACCTGACCAGATTCTAGCCTGATCAGTATTTAGTTAAAGCTTCGTTCAAATTTGGCTCAAAATTGTGGAACTTGTTTTTCTATTGTGAATCTCAGGATTAACTCTGCCCCAGTGCTACCAACAGTATTCATTGGAGTAGTTATCCATAATAGGAAAGAAATAAAACTAGAAATAGAATGTTCTCATAAAGGGGATAAAATCTGAGAAAGGTTGAAGATGATGATACAACTTCAAATAACCACTATTGAGACAGGTTGAGACATAATGCTCAGTCATGAAAGCCATTTACAGAACAATACGCTGTTCCAATTTTTACACAGTGCTACACATTAACTTGATGATGAAAAGCTTTGCACACAGAAATAAGGAAATTCTAGTATATTACAGCTAATACATTTATAGGGATTTTTTTTCATTGGATGATCTGCAGTCTCTGGATTTCTGCAAAATTCAAGGATTATTTTTTATGTAACTTAACTGTGAAATTTTCAAACATTTTGTTCATAATTCTAAATCCTTGTGAGAATTACATAAAAACCTAAACATTTTCTAAGTGGTTATAATCATTGAAAAAATAATAAATAAATGGGCAGATGTTATGGAGAACTGTTCCAATAACAGAGTGTCAAAGCTCTGCTAGTTATGCATATGCCTTTAAGAAACGTCAACTAAAACATTTGAAAATGAAATTATCCAACTGATTCCAAAAGACTTCTTATCTTTTTTTTTTTCCTATTTTATCATGTTATATTTAAACAATAGGAAGCTTATCTTTAATAAATATAATTTTATAAGTTCATTTCATAAGAATTAACATATAGTAAACCCCCTTTTAGTTTGTTTTGACTATATGTCTATTAAGATTATTACTGTGTCTGTTAAGGTTATCATGTGGTTTTTGTTCTTATACTGATTGGCCACAATATATTTTTTAATTTACATATGCTGAATCAACTTTGTATCCAGGGGATGAAATTTTGTTACTATATGTAACAAAATTGTGTGTTACTGTCTGTTTGTTATAACAGTTGTACACCTGGGTCTTCAGTTGGGACTCCCTACTGGGGAGCAGGGTTGTCTCTGGCTGTATTGTCTGCCTTTGGATCCCCTTCTCCTCACGGGGCTGCCTTGTCTAGCCCCAGTAGAATAAGATGCAGTTGAGCCTAGCCTTACTGCAACTTGATATGCCAAGGCTGGTTGATATCCATGGGGGGTCTCTTCCTTTTCTGAGACAGGGAAAGAGGGGTGGAAGAGGTGAGGGGAGGTGAAAGGGAGAGACTGAGAAGAGAAGAGGGAGGTAGAGCTGTGACTGGATGTAAAATAAATAACTAATAAAAAGAGAGAGAGAAACACATTTTCAAAATATTGTCTAATGATTCTCTGAATTTCACTGGATTCTCCTGTAACATTCTCTCCCTCTCCCTCTCCCTCTCCCTCTCCCTCTCCCTCTCCCTCTCCCTCTCCCCCTTTCTCCATCTCCCTCTCCCTCTCCCCCTTTCTCCTTCTCCCTCTCCCTTTCCCTTTTCCTCTCCCTCTCCCCCTCTCCCACTTTCACCCTCTCCCCCTTTCACCCTCTCCCCCTTTCTCCCTTTCCCCCTTTCTCTCTTTCTCTCTTCCTCTCTTCCTCTCTTCCTCTCTCTCTTTCTCTCTTTCTCTCTTTCTCTCTGTCTGTCTCTCTTTCTTCACTTGGGTAGGAGTCTGTCAGGCCTATTAGTCTTTCAAAGAACCAACTCTTTGATCAATTCTTTGTATTGTTGTTTTGATCTTCTTTCATTAATTTTGACCCTAATCTTTATTATTTCTTGGCACTTATTACAATTGTATTTGGTTTTCTCTGTCTCTGTCTCTGTCTATTTCTCTGCCTCTCTCTGTGTGTCTCTGTCTCTCTCTCTCTCCATAAGTCTTAAGCATTTAAGCTGTGAAGTTTCTTCTTAGAATTGCCTTAGCTGCACCCTAGATATTTTAGGTTGAAATACAGGTCAATAGTAGTGTCTGGGGGAGGGAGTCAGGCAATGACTAGAGTCTTAGAAGGGTAATTGACATAGTGACAATTATCTATCTCAATTTGATAGCATCCCCAAGCAGAACAAGAGACTTGACAGAGAATGATGCCAATGAATCACAATCGAGAGCTGTCCATTTTCATTCAACAGGCACCTCCTAAGGTGAAAGAAACTGTCTGATACACTGGTGCCAATGTGACTTTTATAGCAAGTGTGTAGCAGTGTGACTTTGCTCCAGGAGAAAGAGATAGAAACAAAGATACAGAGAAACTCTAGTAAGTCAAGGAGAGAGACAGAGACTAAGCAGACAGCTCAAAGGTAGCACTTACCAGAATAGAGATGGAGAAAACAGGGTTTAGAGCAGGCAGAAGAGAAGCAGCCAGAGAGGTGGACTCCAAAATTTGGAGTAGAATATGATGGGTGACAGAAGCCAGAATTAACAAATGATCCATATCTTAGGGCCCAATCAGAAGCTTAGTTAGTTCTGTTAGGAGCAGCCTGGCCTCTTGGGAACAGGGACTTATTGTTTCCCTCCTGGGTTTTTGGCACCAGATGTAAGCAAGAGCACAATAAATAAATAGATGCTCCCTGGTTAGGGGAGGGTGGTTGGAGAGAGAGAGAACAACTAGAGGCATCTAGAACAGTCCAGAGCAGAGAAAAAAAAAAAAAACAACAAACAAAAGAAGCAGCCTGGACAATATTAGGACTATCTGTGAGAGAAGCCAGTATAGCAGAGGTGGTGGGGATGGGGTAAAACCTGATGTAAAAGAATAAATCTGGGAGAGGGTAGCCTGTGAACTGCAACAGCCTGGGAGCTAGCATAGTGGAGAAGAAATGGGGAAGGAGAGATGGGCCAGAAGAATAGTCTGGGCTTTGAACACAATGTTGAGTAGGGTCTGAAGGATTGTGGAAGCCAACAAAGGCTTTGATATGCATCCATAGGTATACCTGAGGGAAATATATCCCAGGGAAGTGGCTCTTTTGGTAAGCAAGGGACCTGCCTTTTCAGGTTCCTGAGAAATGCTAACCATAGGATTTTAACTATATTGGAGAAATCCTTCTAAAGTCCAGCTTGAACTGAGCCTAGATTGCCACTTGTGGACATGGGCACTGTCCTTTGAATTTAGGGAGCTGGGGTTTCCTTTGGAACTGAGAGGTGTGTTATCAGTTTTGCTTAACCATATGAAAATTTTAGATTCCTAAATTGTCCTTCTTGATTTATTCAGTGATGAACTGTTCATTCAAAAACATATTGCTCATTATTCAAGCATTTGTGTAGTGTTCCCATTGTTGGCAATTTTTGTTTTTATTTCACTATGCTAAGTGATATGTACTACATTAAGTCCTATGTGTTAAGACATCGATGTACTTTGATTCTTTTATATTTGTTAAAGCACATTTAGTGGTCAACAGTGTGATCTTTTAGAAGAGGTTCTGTGGACTGCTGCTAAAAAAGTTTTATATTCCCTTTCTGTTTGGTGCAATATTCTATAGCTAGCTAATAATTGATCCTCTTTCCTATAGCTTATGCCTGAGGTATCTTAGTTGATTTTTAACTATAGTATGTTTCTAACAATAAGAGAGCTAGCACATATTCTTGAGATTATTAAATTGTGCTCAATGATAAAGAGAAGACATAAAGAAAAAATACTAGTGAATGATGAGTAGATACTCTATCTTATGACATCATCACGGCAGAACCCTTGGGAGGGCTTTGGTAAACATTACAGAGTTATAAATTGTTACAGGAGACAATCTGCATGAATCTAAATTCTTGCCAATTTTTTCTTCTTTTAAGAAGAGAGCACCAGATAATATAATTAAAGCCTGTCGAACATAGTAAGGGGAAGTCAGTTAACCCCTAACAATTCTGTTGAGACCAGTCCTTTTAAAGGCTCCTTCCCCTTTCCTGTTTTCAATTCATGACCAGTTTAGGGTGGTGGTAGTATGAGTCATGAAAAAAGCAAATAGCTCAGATATTTAAGCAGAGGACAGAAATAAGGAGTTAGCAGGTTTACCCCATCACACCCTTCCCAAAACGATTAAGAAAAGATGATTTCTGTTCAAACCATCCTCCACCAATCCTATCCCACTTTTTTTCCTTGGTTTTTAAATATCAGAACATTAAATATATATCTGTTTCTGATACTTTCAGTCATCTTTCCCTCATGCACATTTATCAAACAGAGAGAATTCCTCTGAGTAGGGTAGGTTATGGTTAGAAAGAGTCACCTTGGGCAACATTTTATGAATAAAAGAATAAACGAACAATGTAATAAATATTATTCAAATTCTCTTTTAAGTAGCAAACTGCCTTCTATGGGGTCTCTATTTCATCCAAAGCAGGATTCTGTGTATTTAAAAGCAATGTTCTTAGTTTAGATAACTTGCCAGGTTTAAAACAGTGGCCACTTCATCGTAAGCTGGAGAGAAGTAAATTTAATATATATGATGAGTAAACAGAGAGATGCAAGAAGTGATTGACACAAGGAGTTATATGAAGTTTATGGAAGATATTATTGTAGAATTAGACCTTGCTCAAGACCCCAAAAGGTCAAACCCTAGGTCATCATCAGTCATTGAAAGTTTCAGGTCTCCAAACTGAAGCTGAGATGTTTATCTGTCCTTATGTTCTTTATCTTTATAAGAGTTAAATTAGCAGAGAAACCAAAGCCAAATCCACAAGTAGGCCAATCACAATAAGGAAGTCTACTCTGCTTTCACTCTCTGAGGGAAAATAAACCGAAGCCACCAGATACCAACCAATTTGAAATTTGTATTGTTCTGTGTCCTTGTCCCTGTGCCAACCACTTCACGAAGTATTCTGCCATGAAAACTGGGATGTGTTTTCCACATCTGGAGATGAGACCCTGCCCAGTTAGTGAATCTTTTCATTAGGTGAAATTGATGGGGTGTTGAGATACCCAATTCATCTCCACTCAAATCGACCTGCATTCTCTCTTCTGTAGCTCTCATGCCTGGCAGCCCAAAATCATCAAAGGTATAGATTGATTCAAATTAGCAGCCTCCTTTCTCTTTAGACCTGTTCCATTTTGACACCTTGCACAGAAGATTTTTTATACCATAAGCACCAAACTTTTAACCACTGGCATTTTGATAATTAAAACAATTCAAAGCAATTAAAGCAATCTAAACAATTATTATTATCCATTCAGACAGTGCTTTTTCACTATCCCCTGCCTTGTCCTGACACAAGATCAAGGCCTAACTTTTGACTATCTCTCTGAGATAAGGCTTTCCTCTCTAACGCCTGCACTGACCTTTATGAGATCAGAGGCCTCAATTTATTTATTCATCTATGCACACTTAAAAATCTCCTTTTTGTGGAGACTGATATCTATCTATCTATCTATCTATCTATCTATCTATCTATCTATCTATCTATGTGTGTGTGTGTGTATATATATATATATATATATATATATCACCTTTATCTTCATAAGAGTTAAATTAATACCCTTTCTTTTTTCAATTTCAATTAAATTCCCTTCTGCTTACAATATAAGCATATTTCCAGGCTATTAATTTGTCACACCAGGCTAAGCAATTCAATAATTCCCATGAAGCCCATGTTCAAGGAACCTAGTTGCCCTGCAATGCATAGACTTTCTGAACTTCTTTTAAACCATTTCCATTATGTCTCTTCTCTACCTTTAAAAATAATAAAATCAAATTTCATTAATTCTCCCTTCTATGGATATTAGCATCTCTGTGGTTACATATATTATGTCACCTTCCTCTTTATATAACTTGAATTAACATCCTTTCCTATGTATTTAACTTTAATTAAATCCACTTCTATATTTCTATATGAGCCTACTCTCAGACTTATCCTTCTATCCTTAAAACAATTAAAATTTCCTTTATTCCTGTCTTATTCAGGCCACATCCCTTCAGCTTGCCTTATCCCAGCAGGAGCTCTCAGCATCCATGGCCTAAGCTCTTCGCAGCAGCCAGCAGCCCAGAACAGGAAAGTTTCCAGCTGAGTTCTTAGCCACATATCCCTGGGTCAGCCTAGGTGCGTACTAGCCTTAGACACAAACCAAGTGTGCCAATTCAGCATGCCCTTTGTCCTAGTCCCAAACCCACGTGGTCTGGGCAAAAACTGTGCAGCTCTGCTAAGAAACAAATTCTCCTCGCCTCTTAATCTGACATCACAACACATGTTTTCCATTTGGGAATCTCCACTGAATTTCTAACAGTGAGTTCAAGCCTAACACATTGGATGCTACTTCTTTCCTAGCATGGTGGCTCTGCTCTACCTTTCTTTTTCTTTTCTTTTTTTTCTTTCTTTTGAACTTCTCTTTATTTATTTATTATTATTTTTTTTTAATATTTTTTATTACATATTTTCCTCAATTACATTTCCAATGCTATCCCAAAAGTCCCCCATACCGCCCCCCACTTCCCTACCCACCCATTCCCATTCTTTTGGCCCTGGCATTCCCCTATATTGGGGCATATAAAGTTTGCAAGTCCAACGGGCCTCTCTTTCCAGTGATGGCCGACTAGGCCATCTTTCGATACATATGCAGCTAGAGACAAGAGCTCCGGGGTACTGGTTAGTTCATATTGTTGTTCCAACTATAGGGTTGCAGATCCCTTTAGCTCCTTGGGTACTTTCTCTAGCTTCTCCATTGGGAGCCCTGTGATACATCCAATAGCTGACTGTGAGCATCCACTCCTGTGTTTGCTAGGCCCCTGCATAGTCTCACAAGAGACAGCTATATTTGGGTCCTTTCAGCAAAATTTTGCTAGTGTATGCAATGGTATCAGTGTTTGGAAGCTGATTTAGGTCTGGCATGGTGATTCCACCAGTGGTTCTTTTATCCTTGAGAAGAGTTTTTGCTATCCTAGGTTTTTTGTTATTCCAGATGAATTTGCAGATTGCACTTTCTAATTCGTTGAAGAATTGAGTTGGAATTTTGATGGGGATTGCATTGAATCTGTAGATTGCTTTTGGCAAGATAGCCATTTTTACAATGTTGATCCTGCCAATCCATGAGCATGGGAGATCTTTCCATCTTCTGAGATCTTCTATAATTTCTTTCTTCAGAGACTTGAAGTTTTTATTATACAGATCTTTCACTTCCTTAGTTAGAGTCACGCCAAGATATTTTATATTATTTGTGACTATTGAGAAGGGTGTTGTTTCCCTAATTTCTTTCTCAGCCTGTTTATTCTTTGTGTAGAGAAAGGCCATTGATTTGTTTGAGTTAATTTTATATCCAGCTACTTCACCAAAGCTGTTTATCAGGTTTAGGAGTTCTCTGGTGGAATTTTTAGGGTCACTTATATATACTATCATATCATCTGCAAAAAGTGATATTTTGACTTCATCTTTTCCAATTTGTATCCCTTTAATCTCCTTTTGTTGTTGAATTGCTCTGGCTAGGACTTCAAGTACAATGTTGAATAGGTATGGAGAGAGTGGACAGCCTCTAGTCCCTGATTTTAGAGGGATTGCTTCAAGCTTCTCACCATTTACTTTGATGTTGGCTACTGGTTTGCTGTAGATTGCTTTTATCATGTTTAGGTATGGGCCTTGAATTCCTGATCTTTCCAAGACTTTTATCATGAATGGGTGTTGGATCTTGTCAAATGCTTTTTCCGCATCTAACGAGATGACCATGTGGTTTTGTCTTTGAGTTTGTTTATTATACTGGATTACATTGATGGATTTCCGTATATTGAACCATCCCTGCATCCCTGGGATGAAACCTACTTGGTCAGGATGGATGATTGCTTTGATGTGTTCTTGGATTCGGTTAGCAAGAACTTTATTGAGGATTTTTGCATCAATATTCATAAGGGATATTGGTCTGAAGTTTTCTATCTTTGTTGGGTCTTTTTGTGGTTTAGGTATCAGAGTAATTGTGGCTTCATAGAATGAGTTGGGTAGAGCACCTTCTGTTTCTATTTTGTGGAATAGTTTGTGAAGAACTGGGATTACATCTTCTTTGAAGGTCTGATAGAACTCTGCACTAAACCCATCTGGTCCTAGGCTTTTTTTGGTTGGGAGACTATTAATGACTGCTTCTATTTCTTTGGGGGATATAGGGCTGTTTAGATCATTAACCTGATCTTGATTCAACTTTGGTACCTGGTATCTGTCTAGGAACTTCTCCATTTCATCCAGGTTCTCCAGTTTTGTTGAGTACAGCCTTTGGTAGAAGGATCTGATGGTGTTTTGGATGTCTTCAGGATCTGTTGTTATGTCTCCTTTTTCATTTCTGATTTTGTTAATTAGGATTCTTTCCCCGTGCCCTCTAGTGAGTCTGGCTAAGGGTTTATCTATCTTGTTGATTTTCTAAAAGAACCAGCTCCTTGATTGGTTGATTCTTTGAATAGTTCTTCTTGTTTCCACTTGGTTGATTTTGCCCCTGAGTTTGATTATTTCCTGCCTTCTACTCCTCTTGGGTGAATTTGCTTCCTTTTGTTCTAGTGCTTTTAGGTGTGTTGTCAAGCTGCTAATGTGTGCTCTCTCTAGTTTCTTTTTGGAGGCCCTCAGAGCTATGAGTTTTCCTCTTAGAAATGCTTTCATTGCGTCCCATAAGTTTGGGTATGTTGTGGCTTCATTTTCATTGAACTCTAAAAAGTCCTTAATTTCTTTCTTTATTCCTTCCTTGACCAAGGTATCATTGAGAAAAGTGTTGTTCAGTTTCCACGTGAAGGTTGGCTTTCTATTATTTATTTTGTTATTGAAGATCAGCCTTAGTCCATGGTGATCTGATAGGATGCATGGGACAATTTCAATATTTTTGTATCTGTTGAGGCCTGTTTTGTGACCAATTATGTGGTCAATTTTGGAGAAGGTACCATGAGGTGCTGAGAAGAAGGTATATCCTTTTGTTTTAGGATAGAATGTTCTGTAGATATCTTCCAGATCCATTTGATTCATAACTTCTGTTAGTTTCACTGTGTCCCTGTTTAGTTTCTGTTTCCATGATCTGTCCATTGGTGAAAGTGGTGTGTTGAAGTCTCCACTATTATTGTATGAGGTACAATGTGTGCTTTGAGCTTTACTAAAGTATCCTTAATGAATGTGGCTGCCCTTGTATTTGGGGCATAGATATTCAGAATTGATAGTTCCTCTTTAGGATTTTACCTTTGATGAGTATGAAGTGTCCCTCCCTGTCTTTTTTGATGACTTTGGGTTGGAAGTCAATCTTATCAGATATTAGAATGGCTACTCCAGCTTGTTTCTTCATACCATTTGCTTGGAAAATTGTTTTCCAGCCTTTCATTCTGAGGTAGTGTCTATCTTTTTCTCTGAAATGAGTTTCCTGTAAGCAGCAAATGTTGGGTCTTGTTTGTGTAGCCAGTTTGTTAGTCTATGTCTTTTTATCGGGGAGTTGAGTCCATTGATATTAAGAGATATTAAGGAAAAGTACTTGTTGTTTCCTGTTATTTTTGTTGTTAAAGTTGGCATTCTGTTCTTGTGGCTGTCTTCTTTTAGGTTTGTTGAGGGATTACCTTCTTGTTGTTTCTAGGGCGTGGTTCCAGCCCTTGTATTTTTCTGTCATTATCCTTTGAAGGGCTGGAGTAATGGAGAGATAATGTGTGAATTTGGTTTTGTCGTGGAATACTTTGGTTTCTCCATCTATGTTAATTGAGAGTTTGGCTGGGTATAGTAGCCTGGGCTGAAATTTGTGTTCTTTTAGTGTCTGTATAATATCTGTCCAGGATCTTCTGGCTTTCATAGTCTCTGGTGAAAAATCTGGTGTAATTCTGATAGGCTTGCCTTTATATGTTACTTGGCCTTTTTCTCTTACTGCTTTTAGTATTCTATCTTTACTTAGTGCATTTGTTGTTCTGATTATTATGTGTCGGGAGGTATTTCTTTTCTGGTCCAGTCTATTTGGAGTTCTGTAGGCTTCTTGTATGTTCATGGGCATCTCTTTCTTTAGATTTGGGAAGTTTTCTTCTATAATTTTGTTGAAGATGTTTGCTGGTCCTTTGAGTTGAAAATCTTCATTCTCATCCACTCCTATTATCCGTAGGTTTGGTCTTCTCATTGTGTCCTGTATTTCTTGGATGTTTTGAGTTAGGATCTTTTTGCGTTTTACATTTTCCTTGATTGTTGTGCCGATGTTCTCTATGGAATCTTCTGCACCTGAGATTCTCTCTTCCATCTCTTGTATTCTGTTGCTAATTCTCGTATCTATGGTTCCAGATTTCTTTCCTAGGGTTTCTATCTCCAGTGTTGCCTCATTTTGGGTTTTCTTTATTTTGTCTACTTCCCTTTTTAGGTCTAGTATGGTTTTGTTCATTTCCATCATCTGTTTGGATGTGTTTTCCTGTTTTTCTTTAAGGACTTCTACCTGTTTGATTGTGTTATCCTGTTTTTCTTTAAGGACTTGTAACTCTTTAGCCATGTTCTCCTGTAATTCTTTAAGTGAGTTATTAAAGTCCTTCTTGATGTCCTCTACCATCATCATGAGATATGCTTTTAGATCCGTGTCTAGCTTTTCGGGTGTGTTGGGGTGCCCTGGACTGGGTGAAGTGGAAGTGCTGGGTTCTGATGATGGTGAGTGGTCTTGGTTTCTGTTAGTAAGATTATTATGTTTACCTTTCGCCATCTGGCAATCTCTGGGGTTAGTTGTTATCGTTGTTACTGTTTAAAGATTGGAGCAGACTCTGTGTTCCACTCACCCGAAGTCTCGAAATCCTGTGGCGGGTGTGGTGGGTAGCTGGCGGGTGTCAGCCGACCCTGAGCTCTAGCTACCCAGGTGCTGGTCAGGCCGGAAGAGGCTTGTGGCCCTACTCAGGCCGGATTTCTGCCTCCCCAACCAAAGCAGTCTCAGGTCCCGCGTGATTGGACTGGAGCAGAAGCTGTGTTCCACTCACCAGAAGTCTCAAAATCCTGTGGTGGGTGTCGTGGGTAGCTGGTGGGTGTCAGCCTACTCTGCGCTCTAGCTACCCTGGTGCTGGTCAGGCCGGAAGAGGCTTGTGGCCCTACTCAGGCCGGATTTCTGCCTCCCCAACCAAAGCAGTCTCAGGTCCCGCGTGATTGGACTGGAGCAGAAGCTGTGTTCCACTCACCAGAAGTCTCAAAATCCTGTGGTGGGTGTCGTGGGTAGCTGGTGGGTGTCAGCCTACTCTGCGCTCTAGCTACCCTGGTGCTGGTCAGGCCGGAAGAGTGCTCTACCTTTCTTCCTCTCTCTTGCAGTCCCTTGCCCAGGAATCCTGAAAGTCCTGCCTCCATCTCCCTGCCCATTGGCCACTGGAAACTTTATTTACCAATCAAAACGAACTTGAGGCAGGAACCCTCAGTGTCTTAGACTCGGATTCTTGTGCAATTTTCGGGACCCAATTAACATAATACAAGTGTTAGATCAAATCCACAACAGTGTGGTGGGGTGATTTTTAAATGTTTGGTAACATCCTACCTGTAAATAATGTACTGTGATCACAATCACCCCACCACCACCACCACCACCACCATTCCCATTTCTTCCACGAACCTTTTTCTCCCAGCTAGCCATATCCTACCCTCATGTCCCTTTGGTCTTGTCTTCTATTTATTCTTGTCTTTTTCTTTCTTTATTTTATGTTTTTATTTATTTTTTGTCCATTTTGCAGGATTATAGCCTCATACGTATGGTCACTGCTTCTGTGTGTTCATAATTGTAACAATAATGTAATGTCCAGGTGACAGCGCTCCACAACAGTGCTCCTCATCCTTTGGTTTCTGAAGTCCCTAGGAGGGACTTTTGCAATTTTACCTAATTGAAAGTATCTTTTATTCTCCTGTAGTAATTGTGGTCTCTCAGGCTTACTGCCCCAGTCTGCTAACCTAGGCCTAGTCCTACAAACTTTGGGCCTCCATACAGTCTAATCTAGGCCTAGAATGTTTTTAGCCTCTGAGACTAGCTGCTGAATACACTCACCCTTTCTAGTTCTTTCTGATCTACGGCTGGGTGGTCAACTCAACTGTTCTGGCTCAAACTCTTTTGCAAGCTGACTGATTCAATCTGGCTCCTTTCTTTCTCGGCCTCTCCTGAGTTGCTCTGCTTGGTTTCAAAATAACTCTGGCAAGCTGTTCTAGTCTTCTGGCTCCTTTTCATTCTCTGGCTCAATCTATCTTCACCCATGTCTAACTGGTTTTTTCTTTAACCTGTCTCTGTAAAACTCTCCCTGTAAAACTGCCTCCTCTCTCTTTTTCCTGTCTGCACTGCTCTTAAGTAGCTTCCCTTTCCTCTCTCTGCTCATGAGAGTTGGGCATATCCTATTCTGTCAAATCTCTCTGATTCATCACTTTTTCTTCCACTCAATTAGACATCACTTTTAAGCATGGGTGCCTTCTTCTACAAACTAACTTTACCTTCATTGTTTGGGATTAAAGGTGCCTAGTTAGGGCATGTCTGTATTCCAGCCAGAGGGATTAAAAGTGTGTGCTAAGGACTGAGCCACACAATCTCTGGTTTTCACAGTGTGATCAAATATCATGTAACGTGTAGTAGTCTCATTTGGGGCCAGACACTCAGCAGTTATTCTGAATGCTTTGGCCAATTATGGTTCCCTCTTTGAATGTCACCTACTGCCATAAGAGGTTTCTCTGACCACGTCTGGGAGCTGCACTACTCTATGATGATAAACACAAATATTTAGAAAGCAGATTAACTATGTGTTCCTTTGGCATAAAAATAAATTCCCCTTTAGGGTCCATGACATCCTTAGCTGTAGACTTTGAACCAGAGTAACAGTGTTAGGCATGTGTTCAGCATGTAGAGTTGACCTCAAATCTGACCTGAAAACTGTTGTTTACCTCAGAACACTCATACCACTACTGCAGCAGTGGGTATTTTACTAGGGTCTGGATTACCTAGGGTCTATAGCTGGGTTAGATGTTTGATAACCTTTTGAATCCCAAATATCCTGGGTAGAACCTTCTAGAACTATGAATGTTAGTCTGCAGGAAGAAAACTTTCAGCTCAATAGCACCTTGGATTCTCTGTGTGCAGTCTTCAGGAGGAGACACTTGCTGCCTACTTATGCTGAGCACCAAGGGCAATGACAATAGCTGTATTATTTTGAGAGCTTCTACAGGCTCCCTGGCAACAACCCATGAGGAAGTATCTCTTACTTGGCACAGGCACTTTGATTTTGCTTTGAAACCTATGACTTCTGGCATTTACCACCCATTAAGTGTATTTCCAATAACTCTCTTTTAAAAGAAAACCACCATTGTTTAAGTTAGTTATGAAATGGTAGATTTCTAATTTTTTTTTATACATCCTCAGGGTTAGTTGATTCTCCACACACACTCCCATTTTTCTCCTTTCCTACTCCCATCAGCTTAAAACCTTTTCTTACCCAGAATCCATTTCTACTGTCTTACTACACTGTCTTCCACTAACCATTTCACTCAGACTTCTGATTAAGAAAAGGGATACAGGTATTATCTTGCTGTAATTAAATGATCAAAAATTATCACATACTAAGGGTCTTAAAACAAACAAACAAAACATAGTTTCATTCTGTAGTTCAGATTGGCCTGGAAATCACTGTGTAGCACAGACTAGCCTTGAACTTACAGTGATACTTCTGTCTCAGTCTTCTGACCTCTGTCATTACAAGTGTGAGCTAGAATGTCTGGCTAAATTTTCATTGTTAAATAGAACTTAAACATTATACAACTATTTCTAAAGATACCATTCTAATGTGAAGGGGGAAAAAGTCTACTTTTTTTTTTTTTTTTTTTTTACCATGGGAGAATATCTTTTATCACCTCTTTTTTTTTTTCCATTTTTTAATTAGGTATTTAGCTCATGTACACTTTCAATGCTATACCAAAAGTCCCCCATACACCCCCACTCCCCTACCCACCCACTCCCCCTTTTTGGCCCTGGAGTTCCCCTGTACTAGGGCATATAAAGTTTGCAAGTCCAATGGGCCTCTCTTTCAAGTGATGGCCTATTAGGCCATCTTTTGATACATATGCAGCTAGAGACAAGAGCTCCGGGGTACTGGTTAGTTCATATTGTTGTTGCACCTATAGGGTTGCAGTTCCCTTTAGTTCCTTGGGTGCTTTCTCTAGCTCCTCCATTGGGGGCCCTGTGATTTATTCAATAGCTGACTGTGAGCATCCACTTCTGTGTTTGCTAGGCCCTGGCATAGTCTCAAAAGAGACAGCTATATCTGGGTCCTTTCAGCAAAATCTTGCTAGTGTATGCAATGGTGCCAGTGTTTGGAAGCTGATCATGGGATGGATCTCTGGATATGGCAATCACTAGATGCTCCATCCTTTCGTCACACTTCCAAATTTTGTCTCTGTAACTCCTTCCATGGGTGTTTTGTTCCCTATTCTAAGAAGGGGCAAAGTGTCCACACTTTGGTCTTCGTTCTCTTTTATCACCTCTTATTCGTCACCTTCTTTTCTGTAATTCTAGTGACTTTTTTTGTTTGTTTGTCTTGTTGTGTTCTAGAACACTCAATCCTTTTACTACACAGAAATTATCTTTGAATGCTGCTCCTTCTCAACAAGTCCAGTTAAAGCTATAATACCTTGGGGATGAAAAAATGGGCCCTTTCCTTAATCATTCTATAGTCATTACTCTAGTGTTGATATCATTTCTAAAGGAATCTACTTCTGAGTCCTGTTCTTGGACATTAAGCAGTCTGTTTCACTTTTCCACTTGGTTCTCTGATATCTCAAGTGCATGATCAAAGTGCATTTTTCAATAATTTTCTGCACTAAATTTCTAAGCTTACTAGAGTGAAGGATCATCTATCTAGAGATTTAAAGAAGAGAGGGCATCTATTAGTAAATTTTTCCTGTCTTACCCCCTGGATAGATCTCCGATTTCTTTCCTCCTTTATCAAATTTCAAACCATGTCTAAACCAGTTACACCAGTCTCACCTGGACTACAGTGTTCTTCAAATGTGGTTCCTTCTTTGCCCTTCTCTTATTTAATCCATTTAACCATATACCCTAAGAGTGACCTTCAATATAGACAGGTCCTCAGCAATCTTTTGCTGATAAAATTTCTGCAGCTTCTTAGGCCAATAAAAAACTACCTCCTGAAAACCCAGGTTCTGTACCCCCTCCCCTTGGCACAGAGCTTCATCATACTCTGCACTGTGCTTCAATCTCACTGTTCCTTCTCTTGCTTTGTGATAGTTAAAACCCCTCTGTGATGATTTGTATATTCTTGGGCCAGGGAGTGACACCATTTGGAGGTGTGGCCTTGTTGGAATAGGTGTGACCTGGTTGGAGTAGGTGTGTCACTGTGGGTGTGGGCTTAAGATTCTCACCCTAATTTCCTGAAAGTCAGTCTTCCACTAGCAGCCTTTGGATGAAGACATAGAACTCTCAGCTTTGCCTGTGCTATGCCTGCCTGGATACTGCCATGTTACCTTGATGATAATGGACTGAACCTCTGAACCTGTAAGCCAGCCCCAATTGTTTTTTATAAGACTTGCCTTGGTCATGGTGTCTGTTCACAGCAGTAAAACCCTGACTAAGATACTGTCTCTCTCCTCTGTGTTTCTGTTCCTGCTGTTCCCACCTGGAAGACTCCTTTCCCAGTCTTCCCTCAACTGATTCTTCCTTTACTTCTTGAAAAGGGTTTAAATGACAAACACTCAGGGGCTGGAGAGATGGCTCAGCGGTTAAGAGTGCCCGACTGCTCTTCTGGAGGTCCTGAGTTCAAATCCCAGTACTCATAATGGTGGCTCACAACCATCTCTAATGAGATCTGACACCTTATTCTGGTATGTCTGAAGACAGCTATAGTGTACTTATATATAATAATAAATGAATGTTTCTTTTCTAAATTACAAACACTCCCTTCCCCCACCAGCTAAGGTTTTTCCACTACATATTAACATTCATATTGTACAATGTGAGACACAGTCTGTAGCTATATACTTGCTTTCTCACTGTCTTCTCTTTCATGAGACCATGCAGCTCATATATGATGACTTACGCTTGTTAAGGTTCATAGGCCAGGCATTACACTCATTGAAATTCCTATATCAGGACTATATTCACACATGAGGTCTTGGGTTTCACTGCAATATTCCCATTATTTAGAACAGTCCCTACCCTAGAGTAAAACTTCTAATATCCGATATATGATTAGTTGCAATCATGCCTTCATAGGGCTTCAAGTTCTGAATTTTCTCAGGCTAGCTTTGAACCAGCCTGAAAAATTAGTTACTTCATTTATTTTTTTATAGCATATGTTGTTGGGAGCAACCCTGTTTGAATGTTAACTGCCTTGTCAGCCATAAGTGCTTATTTACAAAGTCTTGGCCTTAGTGGAAAAGTACTAGGTTAGTTGAGATTTCTGTGGGGAAAAGTTGAGGCCTCTATGGGAGAGTACTACCCCCAGTTAAGAACAAATAGCTATAGATCTTGTGAACAGGTACCTAGCAACCCATTCTGTTCTGTTTCTCCTGCTGAACTTTTTACCTGGCCAGTATCCTGCTTTTGGGAACAGGTGTGTTCTTCCAGAAACAAAGCGATTTTGCGTCATCCCCTTCCCCATACCCTGCTTCTGTGGTCATAAACCTGCTGGGGAATGATAAAAATTGGACAGCTTGATCAATCAGACTTGCTGTCAGTCCTTGTGTTTCTTGCCTCTCCTTCTCTCCACAGGTGGTTCCTCAGACCCTGTTCGACTGTCCCGAGGGCCGGAACAGTATGTATATAATACTGCATTAAACTAGTGGTACAAAATACTAATTATGTGCCCATTTTCTGAAAAATGTCACCTGTTTTTTGCTACTATAATTAACGTTCCCATAACACAACTTTCTCATTGAAGGGAGCGCACAGAGGTAGGGATGATGGGATAGTAGCTGTGCTGTCCCATGGGAGCACCTTGCTTTCTTGGAAAATATAGCAGCATAGTAATTGCACAATAACTAATCTTAGATAAATTAGTCAGACCTTTTCATTATTTATTGTATTTCTTTACTTTTGAGCTAAAGTTTCCCTCTGTTTCCAAAGCTAGATTCAAGTGATCCCCTTGCCTCTGCCTCCAATACAAAGACACAAAGACACAGGACACAGACCCTGGCTGGGCCATACATCTTAAATGCCTAGGAAAGAAAATGTATCTACTCTTGTGAAGCCAAGTTTCCATCCTGAAGTTCGTCTCTGGGCTCATAGACTCTTTTTATGATTTGCAATAGTATTGACTCTATTGAAGTCTAATTTTTCATTTCCACTTTCCACTTTATCTTATATGCCTTGAGATTATAGTGACCCCAAGATGTCAGTTAAAAGATGTTTATTGTAAGTATGGCATCTTAAATCTGATCTAGGGTCAAATTTTTTAATTGACTCATTTATCAATGAAAGTAACAAAGTGAATAGTTTTTTTTCAACTTATGAGTGACAGCCAGAAACTCGCTTTCTTTATGAAAAGATGCATTACCAGTAAATGGATTACGAATTCCAAGGAGGTTTTTTTTTTTTTTAAAAAAATAACTTTATGAAAATGCCAGACTCTGAAAAGAGGATTGCTTTTAAAGTATATTCTTGTTTAGAAAAATAAGTAACTCTCAGTGGGGAATAGACATTAACAAAGAGGCAATCATTTTAGAGCCTACAGCATGCTCAAATCAGGGTCAAGGCCTTAGCAAACAGACTTAATTCAATTTCTAGAAAGAAGTTAGCTTTGAGCAAGATCTTGTTCTGTGGGTGTGATAGGGTGATTTGAATTGTCAGTTTCAGGTAGCCTCCGGAAAGAAGAAGTGGCTCCTTGCCCTCAATTGTGTCAGGGTTCTTCTGGAACCAATATGACGTGGTGCTTCAGGGCCTATATCCAACAGGATCCAGTCTGCTGTAGGATTAAACTTTCCAGAGTTATTTTCACATCTGTGAAGTTCTTTCTCTTTTCTCTTTCTTCTTTCTTATGAATAATTCTTTCTTCCAGTCTGCCTCTACCCACTGCTAACCACTGCTTAGAACACTGGAAGGTTCCTGGAAGGTCTCAGCAATATTAGCCCTAAGCATACATGTAGAGTATTAGCCAAAGAAGAGACAGATACAGGTGTGGGAGTGAACAGGGACTCTGGCTGATGTAATCAGTACAGATTCTCACAGAGGAGACATTGCAGACAGCTCAAAGGAAGACAGGGTAGGATTTAGATATACATAGTCGGGGCCTGGAGATTAGAGTCAGACAGGACATCAAGGGCAAAGAAAATTGATTTCACCTTTAAAGTGCTTTTTGTTTTTCTCCAGTCCTCCTCTACTAGATTTTACAGGGCAGTGCTTTTTAAACTTTCATGTGTAAATGAATTACCTGGAGAGCTTGTTGAAGCACAGGTTCTGATCTAGCAGATCTGCAGTGGGCAGAAAAGTACATTCCTAACAAGCTCCCAGACTATGCTGAAATTACCAGTCCCAGAAGAGAATTGCATACTTGTGTACAATGGAGTGTGATTACATCCACCCCTTCTTTCTGCTTCTCCCTGTCTGCTTCTCCTCAGCCTACCCATCCACCACCCACCCCCAAACATCCAATTCCTCTTTTCTAAGAAGTATGTTAACACCCTCTTCAAAAAACACAAAACCAAAAAACCTATGTCCTAGGGCCTACATTTCCAAGACTTGGCAAGAGCCCTGTGAGGTGGGGTTTCAGGGTGTCTGCTTGTAGTCCCTGCCAGCCTGAGAAGCATCTGAGCTGGCAGCATGGGTTCCTTTCACTGTCATCCCCTGCCAGGCTCAAGGATCATAATGAAGAAGGAGTTGCTGCACTGAGCAGCATGAAGATCTCTTCCTCCATCTCTGACCATGGATTGCCTTGTTCTGTCATCCCTAAACCTGTAGCATCAAAATGCTGAGGGAGACAGTAGCTTTGTGTGGCTAGGTAACTCTGGGTTTCCTGGCAGAACAGGACAGTCTTTGTTAGCTGGTAGTCTACTAGCTTTTCTGCACCATGACGGAGACAGGACAGATTTATACTAAAAAAAAAAAAAAAAAAAAAAAAAAGGAATCAGTAACTAGCATGGTTTGTTTACCCAACTGAAGTTACTTTACAAGCCATGCCCATGCTAAGGTGGCTAGTTCATATAATTTTTATGTATTTTATTTTTTTTCTGCTACATATTACTTCCTAAGTCTTCCAGTCCAAATAATAGCAATAATGATAAAATTAGGTGAGAGATAGATAACTCAGTGACTGAGCATTTGCTCATCATGTGTGAAGCCCTGATGTTAGTGGAGACATGCTTTTGGAGAGAGTCACATTTAGCTATTTGTTATTAAAATGTCGAAGATGCCACTCTTTCAGGCCACCTTATTTCTTCTAAATCTTAATTAAGTCAAAGCCTAATAAGTACACTGAAACCACTCTAGCCAGAATCTATATGTTTTGCTCTTGTCTTTGTCACTATGGCAACTGGAAGAGACTCTGGGACATCTGGACAGGAAAAGGTGGAGTATGTAAAGAGCACTTTCTGTGTATGTAAACTTGTTCTTGTTACGTCACAATTGCATCTGGCTGATAAAACAGATTGCAAGCGGCCAAGCCAGTGCTTCCTAAAAACATCTTGGCCGGGAGAGTCAGAATGCATCACTGATTTCCTCCTGTCTTTTCTCAGTTACCAAGAAAATGGTTAGGAAATTGAAGTCACAATAGTCATGTAGAATTTTGTGTGTGAAAATTACTATGCTAAGTACACTGTATATATTCTCCCCCTTAACCATTAAGGCTACATGTGGATAATAATATGCATATTTTAGAGGTAAGGAAGCCCATGGAGAATAAAATTTGCCCAAGATTCTAAATTACAGACCTGAGCCAATTCTCAAACCCAAATCTGTCTGATATAAAATCTATGCCTTTTTCCATGCGAGCTGGCCCTGGAGATCTCTTATAAAGTGAAGGAAAGGACGGTTGGCTTCTGTATGGCAGCTGCTCCTAAGCCAACTTCAGGAAGAAAGCACTTTTTCTTGGCCCACAGTATGAAGGACTCACCCACTGAGGCAGGGAAGCCATGGTGACAAGAATGGGAACAGGCCAATCACATTGCACCTGTGGTCAGGAGGCAGCAAGGGATGGATGTTAGTGTCCAGTTTACTTTCACTATTTTATTTTTTGTTTTAATGGAAATAGATTCCTTTCTCTTATGATATACCCAACCACGGTTCCTCCTCCCTTCACTTCTCCCAGGTTTATTTTACCAAGTCTGGGACTACTGCCTGCATTCAGCCTGGGTCTTTCAACCTCCATTACAGTAATCTCGAAACTCCCCTGCAGACGGACATTCCCAGGATTTGACAACCAAGGTTAATCATCACGGATAGTAATATAAACTACTTGAAGTTCTTACTCAACCTTTCCATATACTTTCTGTCTTAATTAAGATTCCTGTTGCTGTGGTGAAACACTGAGACCAAAGCTACTTGGGGAAGAAAGGGTTTGTTTAGCTTATGCTTCCACAGCCCTGGTCATCATCAAAGCAAATCAGGAGAGAAGCTCAAGCAAGGCAGAGCTTGGAGCTGGGAGCTGGGAGCTGATGGGGAGGTCATAAAAGCCATGCTTACTGGCTTGCTCCTCATGGCTTGATCAGCCTGCTTTCTTAAAGAACACAGGGCCATATTATATGAGAAAAGAACCCAGGAATGGCAACACCTATAATGGGCTGAATCCTCCTCCATCAATCATTAATTGAGAAAACCTCCAGGCTTGCCTGCAGCCTAATCTAATGGAGGCTTTTTTTTTTTTTTCCAGTTAAGGCTCCCTCCTCTATGATGACTGTAGCTTGTGTAAAGACAACATAAAACTAGTCAGTACACCTTCCCAGGAAGTGCACGCTACTTTCTATGCCTGAGATTCTTTCTTTGCTATTTTTTGGATCAGCTCCACTATACTCTCAACTTTTTTTCTTTTGCTTACCATTCCTACACTAGACATAACCCAGAGTACTTTTTGATTGCAAGGTTTACTGCAGATAATTTTACATTTACATACGAATTTAAATACCAGATTGCTTATCTCTGGAATTAACTGCTTCTGGCTTTTGATGACTCACCCGAAAGGTGTCATTTGTTGATGGTTTTCTGCCCTAGGCTGTGGGTGGGGACAACTTAAGACTACAAAGGCTTGTTCCTAGCACTTGAGGAACTTTAAGTCTATTTGCAAAGACATAGCTAAAATACTTACAATTATAGAAAAACCAAGCTCAAAGTGCAAATGAGTATTTTTACAAGATAAAAAATTTGCTTTGCTTTCATTTTCCTTCTCCCAAAGGATCTGTTTCTCCCTTTAGTTAACTTTGGTCTTATCTGTACACTGGCTTATGAACTCTTTAATGCAGATTAGAACATAAAGTAATATAGTCAGAGAAGTAGGAAGAAGTTTGAAGAACAGTGGAAGACCTACTATGGTGTGAGAGAACAAACTGCAGAGCTGAAATATGCCAGGTCTTTCAGAAATTGTCCCTCATGGTGGACTGAAGTTCATAAAATTTGATGTTAGGAACCAATATTGTCCCTTGAAATGCTTGAATGCGCAGAAGAACATAAAACCACAGTTAGTACATTAGAATCAATATATTGTATCATGGAAATTAAGTCAAAAAAGATGGTAGGGAACAAATTATAAGCCAACTAGAATACTCATGGTTAGATAAAACTACAAACTAAGATTAAGTACTCTGTGAACAGAACAAACTCTGAAGTTCTATCTGAACTCTGAAGTTTTCCCAGACTCAAGCAAATAGATGTCACTAGATGTGGCAGTTCTCCCCCCCCCACACACACCCCAATTTACTGGTAAAATATACCTACAACAGCCACCAGCCTGTCACAAGCATGAGAAGTTCCTGCAACTTCCGAGACAGCCATTGTAAAGATAAAATAGTACCTAAAACTTTAGGAGAAGCCACCATTATGGGGAAAAAAATAGAAAAGAATTATAAAGTGCAAAATGACAGGCAAAATTTTCCTTTCTTAATGTGTTCTATATTCATCTTACTCACAGAATTCTCTCTTATCGTGTGTGTGTATGTGTGTGTGTGTGTGTATGTGTACGTATGTGTGTGTATGTATGTGTGTGTATGTGTGTATGTGTGTATATGTGTGTATGTGTCTATGTGTGTGTATGTATGTATGTGTAGGTGTGTGTATGTGTGTGTGTATGTGTGTATGTATGTATGTGTAGGTGTGTTCATTTAACAAAGTTATTCTATTCAGTTCTCACCTGGAGTACACTAAAGACTCATGGATTCTTAGAGAGAAGGAAAAACAGACAAACTGAGTGAGATGGGAAAAACTAAGGCCTGATGAGGAAGATGGGTGATTCCCAGGGGAACGATAGGGACGTGTCTTAGTCAGGGTTTCTATTCCCGCACAAACATCATGAGCAAGAAGCAGTTGGGGAGGAAAGGGTTTATTCGGTTTGCACTTCCATACTGCTGTTCATCACCAAGGAAGTCAGGACTGGAACTCAAGCAGGTCAGAAAGCAGGAGCTGATGCAGGGGCCATGGAGGGATGTTCCTTGCTGGCTTGCTTCCCCTGGCTTGCTCAGCCTGCTCTCTTATAGAACCAAGACTACCAGCCCAGAGATGGTCCCACCCACAAGGGGCCTTTCCCCCTTGATCACTAATTGAGAAAATGCCTTACAGTTGGATCTCATGGAGGCATTTCCTCAACTGAAGCGTCTTTTTCTGTGATAATTCCAGCTGTGTCAAGTTGACACAAAACTAGCCAGTACAGGACGCAAAGTGCAGAAGAAGCAGAACAGGACAACATTCTTCCTACCTACTGAAGGAACAGCTGAGGTCCTGCTGCTGCTCTCACTGGTGGGGGAAGAGGGGTGTTTTCCTCTTCAGTGTTGCCCTCATGTACACCTGCTATCACTATAAAGCTCAGACATTTAATAGATCTCTTGGGACTAGGTTATTGACATTTGTTTTATATGAAAAAGGAGCCTTATTCTAAGAAGCTTGAAAGCTTAAAAAATAGTCTCTTCTAGATTTAAAAACAATAACTAATTTGGAGGGTTATAAACAAGATTGAAATGTGAGATTTCAAATATTCAAGAGTTTATGTTAACAAAAGTGCTATTTGATATTTTCCACTAAAAATTTGGTTAATTGATAAATTCCTAAATTGTTGTTGCTTAATATAAATTCATATCCTGGGAATGAAAATGTGAGGAGGTACTAGCTGTGCTATATAGCTGGTCTGAGGCCCCAGAACATATATAGCAGAAGATTGCCTAGTCTATCCTCAGTGGAAGAGGACATGCCTAATCCTAGAGAAACTTGAGGTCCCAGAGAGGCAGGAGGCATGGTAAGGGGAGCATCCTCTTGGAGAAAGAGGGGAGGAGGAATGGGATGAGGAACTGAGGGAGCGGGGACCAAGAAGTTGCTGGGAGGGGAGGCAACAGCTGGATTGTAATAAATAAAATAATAATAATAATAAATAATATCAACATTAAAAAATGTAGAGGTGCATCTAGTCCCATATGCATAGATGGCACTATTATATCTTAAGGGAATCTATTAAAATACTGTCCTATGACATCAGTCCCCTGCAACAAACCATATCACTTAATCAGGTTTGTTTGTTTATTGGCTTTTGAGATATGGTCTTGTTATATAACCCTTGAACTCATGGCAATTCCCCTGTCTCTGCTTTTCTGGTGCTGGTATTGAAGATATAAGCCACATGGCTCAAATTCATTTGTTATTTAGATAGCATTTCTTTCCATTTGGCTTAGACAACCTAAGGCATCTAAATCCACAAGAGTTTTAGGTTGAGGTTTCACAGTGAGTTAGGACACTATTGTTTTTATATAATTTAATACCCACAAAGGTCGTGTCCTTGTAACCATGAGATTACTTATGCCACAAAGGAAGAAGGAAATATCACTTTTATGTTTTTTCTTCTTTCTCAAAATAATAAGTTAAAAGTACTTAACTTGGCAGCCGGATGAAATACTGTGTCTTTTTCATTTCTATCATTACAAGATTAAACTTCAAAGACAGACCATTTCTGTAACTATATGCAAGAAACAGACAATGCTAGCTTTTTACAGGGTGGGAGCAGGCTTCACTCTGCAAGAAACTCTTTTGCACTATGTTCTTGAAAAAAAAAAATCACTGTTTGTTGTTTAATCATATAAACTTTAAATGTGATTATTTTAATATCGAAACAGAGGGACAAAAAGCGAGAGGTCGTTGAATCTCTAATGTGCAGGAACCCACACATATACAATATGAAACAATAGCAAGATATTTTTCTTGTAAGCCCCTCCCTATATAAATGTTTACATCCTGTTCTTGATGACATCATTATTATTATTTTTTAAAACAACAATTCTTAGGAACTAGGGAGGTACAGTACAGGCCCGGGAGATTTTGATGATTGAAATTTTTGTTTATTTTGCAAATATTTGTAACTACCTGTTATGTGATAGGCCCTGCTCTAGGTACTTCCTCATCATTCAGACTTCTGGAAACCTTCTGTGTAAACACTCAAGCATTTTTTCCCTCCTTGAGAGTTCTGCGTGCTTAAAATACTTCCAATAGATAAAGGGTAGTCTGTTCTGAAGCAGACACTAGCAAACTGTTCATTAAAGGGCACTTTGTACAGAGGGCAGCCATCTTGTCTAGACCTTCAGTACTGAGGGGGGATAGGGAAAGATAAAAATTAAGGTGGTGAGGAAGAAGAGTGAAGGTGACAATGGAAACTAATACCAGAGGATCTTATTAACTGATTTGTTGAAATAGTCAAAAATTTATTCCAATGTTTTATTAGCAATATCCCAATATTAAAAAAGCTTCTCCAGTGGATGAAGTTTGCTACCTTGGATAACCTTTGTAATGCATGTCAAGTCTAATTTGATAGGTGAAGATCAAGGATAGTGCGTTCTTATTGCCTAAACTCTCACTATTAAAAAAAAAAAACCTACAATCACACACCACTTCTAAACCTCTCATAAATAATGAGAACTGTCTTCTAATTCAAAGCTGAGGAAAATACAGCTGTGAAGAGAAGCCATTTGCTCTCCTTAACTGATGGAGGAATGGCTGAGAGTGACGGAAAACCCGATTATTATTTTTCGGTAAAAAGATAACCCAACCACACGTCTTTCCAGAGATAAGCAGAACGTAGACGGCCTTATCAGCGAAATGCTTCGGATTTTCATAAAACAGCGATCATATCACGAGCAACCCTTTCTTCTCCACCGAACTACTTTCCTAACTACTGCTCAACATGTCTTCCCAGAAGAGGTATCTTTGGATGATACTGATTTTTTTTTCCTCTCCCGCGTCTCAGCTGGTTCCAACACATTCTACCAAATAAAAAAGCAGGCACAACAGACTAGCAATCAGGAGCTCAGGATCCCACCTTGCTCTCTTCATGTACCAAATCTTGCAGCTTTTTCTTCTGCCAGGGAGGATCAGACCAGAATGAGGTAGGACACAAAGTGGAAAGGTTGGCCAGAGAACTCGGTAATCAAATTAAGGTTTTAATGCAGTATGGAACGAAAAGAAATCAATACAAAAATTAATGATACAAATATCAAAATTTTAAGTAAAGGCAGGGCCGGTACTACGGGGGGCTTCCTTTTGTTTCAGAATGTAATATGCCTTTCAGGGACTCTTTAGCAGCTAGGCTGAGTCTAGTTTACCTTGCAGTGACCTCCTGCCCAGGTGCTTATACTTCTGAAGCGTTCTCAAAGTTTGTTCTCAAAGCGACTTTCCGCATTAGTTAACTCAGAATGCTCCAGCGTTTATCACTAGCTCGCTTCTGTCAGGAAAACCTATTTCCCCTTGCACTTTGAAGGCAGTCTGAATCATCCTGGATCCTTTCCAGCACCTTCCTAAGCCACCGTGGGCAGGCACTCAGCACCTCTCCTCTCCACAAAACTCCTTGGTTCAGATTGACTGAGCAGCCACTGGACCCAGCAATGGGTTTTTGGTCTAAACTCTAGTTTCTTTTTTTTTTTTTTTTTTTCTTTCTTCTTTTGTTTTTCCTCTGGCAAGACTCAATTACCGGAATATTCTGAACGAAAAAAAAAATCCTATATGTTAACCACTTATTTATTTATAAATAAAATCCAGCAAAACCAGGTCTGATTTCTTTCACGATAGCCTTGGGCGCTTAGAGCAGAGCAGCTGCTCTGCCTGCGGAGCTCACTCAAGCTGGCTTCCTCCTTCCCGCTTCACTCATTTACTGGGCTTGCCAGGCCCCATTAGCTCTTGGATTTTGTCACCCTAAGTAAGCTTGCGACTGAATAAAACCCCACCTGCTGGGCCCACATTCCTGTAGCGTGTTGTCTTTTGAATACTTGCTTGCAAAGGCTCCCAGAAGCAGCCCATCTTTCCAGCCCACAAACTTCTCATAACCCATGGGACTCTCACCGCTTTGCACTTGCTAACCCGCGCCCCAAGGGCTCGCCCCCACTTGTCCCTCGGACTCCGGGCCTGTGGCGGGGCCCGGAGCCCTGGGCTACCGATCTTTGCCCCGGGCCAGGTCGCTGTGGCTCGCCCACAGCAGCACTGGGCATGCTCACAGGCGGCGGCGGGGGCAGGTTGGTTTTGCTAGCTCGCACTCGGCGGCAGCGGGCCGGCGCGAGGCTGCAGCTGGAGCTCTGGCGCCCGGAGTTGGAGTTGCCAGGAGTTTCCCCGACCCCTCCCTCCTCGCGCACAGCGGCAGGAGCCCGCGCGGGAGCGGCGAGCCGCGACCAGCCAGCAGCGGAGCCGGCCCAGCCTAGTCTGCAGCCCCGATCTCCGCGCGGGGCAGCCGCGGGGGAGCCCTGTCTTCGGTTGGGACGCGTGCCGCGCACTAGGCATCGCCCGAGCACGAGCCAGGCTGCACGGTAGGTTCCTGGCGTGGGGAGGCCAGGCCACCCGGCGTACAGTTGCAGCTACCGCGGCTGCCGGCTGGGATGCGCGGCGCGGGGCAGGCGGAGAGGGTAGGCGCGCGGAGAGCCGCGCGGGCAAGTTGGAGGGCGGCAGGAGAAGGGGCTGGACACAGGGCGCAGCTGCTTTGTGCGCGCGGAAAAGGGGTCTGGGTAGCTGATTCTCCCTCCAACCCCGGACCAGGAGTGGGAGCAACATTGGCCAGAACCTAGCAGGTCAGATTCCCGTGAGAAAGTTGGTGGTGGAGCCCTTAGGTCCGCACTGCCGGCTCGGCAGAACGACCCCCCGGGGCTGCCTCCTGGAGAACTCAGTGGGTCGCAGCGCCCCTAGCCAGAGCTCTCTCCGCTGAAATTAGCGAAATCACCCCATCTATGAATGCTGGCATCTTCCAGGAAGATCATTGCTGCCAAAACTGAGGCTGGTACTTCTTACGGGGTTAGCTTCCGGGCCCCTTAGCTTTTGCCCCTTCCCCCAACCTAAGAAATGGTCAGGGGCTCAGCCAAGGCCTCCCTCGGGGCTCCGAATTCTCTTTCAGAGCGCGCCAGAATCCGGCTCACCCATATGGCGGGTCAGCGAAGCTGGAGTAGATGGATGGCTTGTTTTTTCTTTCTGACTTTCCCCAGGTTTACATTATCACAGACCCCAGGACCCCAAGGTCAGTTAGAGAGTTTAGAATGGCACACCGTTCTTTAGGAGGAGTGCATGCGAACTTGTTTGCTTTGGACTTCGTAACAACCGTCTCCTGTTTCTATCATTCTTCAACCCGGACTTTGTGGGAAGGAGCAGGGACCTAGGAATGCCTTCTTCATTTCATTAGTCTCCTAAGGTCTTCTGGGAGACTCCGAGGCCCTGAAACCGGCAGTATGCATATTGCATGGATGTGCAGGATGGTCCACGTTCCTTCTGGGTCCACTTCCCCCTCCCCCCCCCCCACCCCCTGCTTGTTGTTTTGAGTTTTAGGATTGTGCCTGCACATCAGTCAGAGCAGGGCTGTCTTAACAGGGTGCGGTGGAGGGGAAGGTGGTGGAGGAAAAGGGTTGAGGTGTGTGGAGGAGTTCAGCCCGGGCTGTGAGTAGCTGTTTGCCTTGCCGAGGAGGCTGCATTGGGAAGAAATACAGAATAATTATGCAGGCACCTCACTCTTTTTAATTCCTCCCCCCCACCTCCCGCTTCTCCTTTTCTTTCATCTCTTAGCTGAACACCTTGGTTGTTGGTTATGTGTGTTAAGTTTTTAAAGGAGAACTCACTCTGACAAAGTGGCAGTGTTTTGGGAGTTCACCATTTTTGCTGTATGTTTTTCTCTTGGGGATTGTACATCTTGGGAAAGGTTTTCAGATGTGGGGATCCCATGGTGTGGCTATACAACACAGGTTCTAGAGTCAGACAGACCTGAGGGCAAGTTTTCCCTGATGGACAAGTTATTTACCACTTTGAACTTCAGCTTTTGTTTGTGTTATTTGTTTTGTTTCTGACAAGTGGGAGATAATGGTGACCCTATCTCCGTTTCTGTTGTGAGACCTGAGTGAATGACTTAACGGGAGATGGAGAGAGCTAAGAAAACATAAAGTGGTATGTAGGCCTTAGGTTTTGTTTCTGTGCACTGTGCCCAGTTTTAAAAACTCTGCTTATTCTTGATTATAATAATCAAGTCTCCCCGGACTGTGCAGTCTTCACTACAAGGTTTAGTTGCTGAGGTCTGTGGAAGAAGCCATTGACACACACCTGCACAGCTTCTCTTGATTTTATGGGTGGGAAGTCCCTCTTTTCTGTCTGAGGGAGGCAGTGTGGTATAATGGAGGAGACCACGGGACCTGCCCTAGCACCATTCACAGTCCTGGGCCTGCAGAACTGTCTGTGTCAGCAGGGCTTCTTTTGTGATCCTAGGATGATGAAGAAATCAGCAAGTCCTGGGATGGAGCTCTGACTTGGCTTTTCATAGTGACCTTGAATTAAGGACTCAAGTCTCCTTGGTGAAATCAGTCTGTGAGATTAAAAACCAACTTAAGTGGCAAGGACAGGAGAGATTACATGCCACCCAGTTAACAAGGATTTAATGAGGCTCCCGAGCTTCCCCAGAAGTACACCCTGAGCCTAGAGCAGAGATTCCCAAATATGAGTGTTAGTTCTTGCTAACTCATGAATTGCTGGCTTTCACTCCCAGTCTCTTGATTCTCTAGGTTTAGAGCAGTTTGTATTGCTAACTAGCTTCCCATGACTCTAAGGCTGCTCCCCAGCCATGCCTACATAGAATCACTAATTTCTATAGGGGGAGAAAGAGAGAGGGCTGCTCCAAATTAGTTCTCTGTACTGGAGACAGGGTTTCTTCCAGGAGCATTTGGAAGTTGCTTTAAGCACTTTGAACTCCAAGACATGTGTCAGCTTCCTTCCATTGCCTCGTTTTAATGATTCTAGTTGCTTTTCTAATGAGTAATTTTACAAACAGATAAGATTGTTCTTTCTTACTGTGTAGTACTTCGTCTCCAGTCTGTAGAGACTTGGTGATCCTTAGACGTGTGTGCTAGATGCCAACCTGAGAAGAAGGACCCTTAACTAAGGAGTTACTTCTATTGTCCTATAGGCAAGTCTGTGGGACATTCTTGCTTATGATTGATGTGGGAGGGCTCAGCCCACTGTGGGTGGTGGCACCCTGAGTAGGTGGTCCTGGCTTCTTTAAGCAAGTTAAGCAAGCCATGGTGAGCAAGCCAGTACGCAGTGTCCCTCCATGTATCCTGCTTGAGTTCCTGCCTAGATTTCTCTCAGTGATGCATTGCGATTGGAACATGTAAACCAAAGAAATCCTTTCTTTTCTAAGTTGCTTTTGGTCATGATGTTTATCGCAGCAACACAACACATTACCAACACAACTAAAAGAAACCATACAAAGTTCAGCAAGTATTCTAGCTCCTTTTTTGAGGCTCTTGGATATTCGTGGCAAGTTTGCTCCCAGACTTGACGACTGAAATGTGTGGTTATGGGACGGCACATCTTGAAAGCACATTTAAGAAGGATTTTTAAAGAAATGTTTTCTTTGAATAAACAGGTTGCTCTGGCCTTTTGGAAGTATGAAGTGCATCCCATGCCAGTTGACCCATGGTGATGAGACTTCGCCAAAGCCATCCATGCATTCTGGAAGGTGGTGGCCTTGACAGTGACCTATAGCTTCCAGGGGCAGCTATATGCATTATCAGCAGGGTGCCAGGATGAATTAGCTTTTTAGCATTGTTTAGATTCAACCACTCTTTCCCTTGCTGCCCACACCACTGAGGGACCTGTGCAAAGAGATCTTACTATAACTTGCTATGAGCTGGATGGTGGTCTTGCGTTTTAACTACTTTGCATGAGAGAAGCACTAGGAGTCTGCCTGAGACATGGGGGTTTATAATGTTTATATAATGAGCACCCAAATCTGGATATATGAGGTCAGTCGGCACTTTCACTACTTCTTATGTTGCTATGCCAAATGGCATCCCGGCTCACCCATGAACTTTATCTTAGCCTTCCATTTGTGCTTTGTTTAAGCATTAAAATGATTAACAGTGGGGGAAACTTATCAGTACATCAGAAGCCTATTCAAAAACTCAAGTATACCACTTAATGTTTTAGTAGATAAAACTGAAGGCCCAAGCCTGCCTTCCTGACTGCAATCAACGCTCGGGGAAGGAACAGTTGTCATTCATAAGATTCAGTAGCTCCTTTAGATGGTTCCTCCCACTTAGTACAAGCAGGAACTCGGCTGCCTGAAAACTCCTCCCCATAACCTCATGTGTACACTGTGGGTGTTTCCCTTACTTTCTGCTGCTGTGCCGTGGCCCCTGCCCCTTTCATGTGTGAGGTTTTCTTGTCACTGTTGTTGACTTTTCTCAGCAGCAACTCCCTGGTGTCTTTGCTCCTTTACTGAGTCTATTGTAAGACAATCATTATCATATTTCATGTCTCTGTGGTTGTCACTGTTGGTATTGAGTTACAGAGAGTCAAAGTCCAGAAGTGCCATTTCTCAGCCTTCCTGAGAGTGCTCTTTAAACAAAAACTCCGGATTACACCGCAGTAGTAGCTCAATTTAAAAAATACATTTGTTTGTTTTTCATTTCAACATTTTCCAGTTTGAGAAAAACAGGCAGCTTAAAAGTATTATGAGCCTGTGCATACTTTTTTCCTTTCCTTTTTTCTTTTCTTCTTTTCTTTTCCTATTTATTTATTTATTTATTTATTTATTTATTTATTTATTTATTTATTTATTTATTGTTGCCTGCTGCTAGTGGATGACATTAAAAAACAAAGCAAATGTACCTTGTTACCCCATACAAACTGGTTTCTTCTCATTGCTCTCTAGCTGATAGAATTGAGTAGCAGTTGGATTGGCTCAGAATTTCTGAATGTGTTGGGAAAATGCTGTTGGGGTGGATGCTAATAGGTATGCTCTTCTAAAGGACAAATCAATTTGGGGAGCAGCACCCATTACTTTCCTCTCACACAGAGACTCTAAACATGTGCACCACCATATCAAAGGAATCGAGATGTACTCCACTGAATACTGTCGACAAATACTCATTCATAATTATCCAAGTCAGAATTTCTCAGAACACAACATTGTTGAGGTTGTTTGTGTATCTTTGGGGATGAATTACTAAATTAGGATATGCCAACCATTCTAATACTATTTTGGATGAAATGGTTTATTAGGGGCATCTTCTGGGTATTGATTGAATAATGAACTCTGTAAGGGATGATTGGTTGGTTTGCAGAGGAAGAATTTTAAGCTGTGGCTAGAAAAGTCTCCCTGGAGGGACTGAGATTCGTTCCTGTGAATAGTGGAGCCCTACTCTCCTGCAGACGCAGAACATTTCATGTCGATGGTATGATACTGAAGGACTGTGGGCACTAGCAGTTGTTTCTTCGTAGATGATTTTCAAGGCTCACAAGACAAAAGGGGTGCCTTGAACAGAGGAAGCCAAAGAGATTCTATGGTGGTGGTTCAAAAACGAGTGGCACGCTTTCTCAAGTCTTAAGATTACAAGTAGGTTCTGACAATGGCAGGAAAGATATTTGTGGGTAGGAGGAGGTACAGAACTCAGAGGGACTTCCAAGAGGAGGACTGTTTCAGTGAGGGATAGCTGAGCATAGACCAAAGTCATCCTTGCACAGGGAAGCGCCCGTAAGAGCTCCATCGAAGAATGCTGGATAATGAGAAGGACTTTCCAGGAAGAGGGTTCCTCACTAGAGTTTCAAAAATAGCAAGGAAGAAGAACTCTTGCAATAAGATGACAATAAAGAGGCTAATAACCCAATTTAAAAGTGGAAAGAGGATTTGCATAGTTATTTCTTTGAAAAAGAATGTGAAAATTTGCTCAGTGCCATTAGTCAGCAAGGAAATGTAAATTCAAACCATACGGAGATGTTTCCCATTCATCAGGGGGGCTGTGATGGAAGAGACATGTGTGGAGAAATTGGTCCTGTTTATGGAGTATTGGTAGAAGTTTAATAGCAGGCAGTCTGGAAAACAGCTAGATGGTCCCTCACATATTAAATACTGGCCGCATAGAGAAGAGTCCCTCTCCCAAGGGATTCCCAGAGGAAGTGCAAGCATGTTGGAATAAACACTTGAGAGTGAATATTCATAGCAGCGTTAGTCATAGAGCTGAAAGATGGAAAGGAACCCTCCTCCATCAACTCATGGATATATGAAACATAGTGGGTCCACATGATGCCAAACAGTTTTAGCCAGAAAGGGGCGTTGCATGCTACAGTATGGATGAGCCTTGAGCCTCCTGTGTGAAGAAAAGCAGGGCACAAAAGTCACATGTTGCATGATTCCTTTATGAAACACCCAGAAAAGCCAGGCTGTTGGAAATGAGACCGTGAGCCAGCAACTGACTTGGGGTTTCCTTTGGGGTTGATGTAATATTTTGGAATTAAATGGTGGTTACATAACTCTTGAAAACTATTGCATTGCATACTTTAAATGGGTAATTTAAAAAAAAATAGTATATGAGCTACAGTGCAATAAAAATTAAAAGTGTATGGTGGGCTGAGAGTTTTCAAAGTCGCCTAAACAGTCACTAATAGTCTCAGGTCAGCTTCTGCTACTAAAACCACATCTGGTTTATTCATTTCTCCTTGTCTGTGGTCTCTAAGGTTCTCTGTCATTTTTTATTACACCCCCTTTCACTCCCTCCCGAATTGAAAGGATTTTGCCCCTTCACCCCTGGATGGTCAGGGCCTTGTGGTCTTCAGATGCCAATGTTTTTATTAGATTCCCTTTCTGAAATAAATTCTGTAATTGTGCTTCCTGATCCCGAGCCAGCAGAAGGTCTGATGACCTGGCAGCTTGTGCTGAGCTTCTCCCATTGGATTTGACTGTGGTAGACATTTAGTGTCATTTACTGCTTCCTGGAATTCTCTCAAAATTGCCCTCTTTGTGCTAAACCTAACTGTATTCAGACCTCCATGTGCTGATTGTTACTGTGTGAGCATCAGTGTGTCTGGGCCGAGTCCTGACTTTAAATATGTATAACCCTACTGGGGCTGAGGCAGTTGCCCTGTGGGTAGAAGGAACATTTTTCTCCCTTTCCTGGTGTGTCATAGCAGTGCTCAGCCACATACTGGATGTGCCAGGGGATCTTGCTTGAATGCTGTCTCCCTCTCAGCCAGCTGCTATGGCACTTGAGATTCTGCAGTTCTCACTAACCTGGGCTTGATGCAGATGCTGTTATCCCACGTGTCACACTTAAAGTGAAGCTGATACACTCACTTCAGAGAAGGCAGCATCGGGATGGGGCGGAGCTGGATGCGAAATGTGGCTCCACCACGTGTTTGCTGTGGGACCTTGGCAAGTTAATTACCACATGGGCCAGTTTTCTTTCCACATCAGGTTAAGACTGAGCTCACAAAACCCTGCTTAGCATAATGTCTCAGAATAGCAATGCTGTTTGCCTTTCCCTCTCCCCAAGCGCCCAGAATTCCATGGTGAAAGCAAAGTCCAAACAAAACAAACTATGTATACGAAAGAGCAAGGGTTCTAACTTGTGTGCGCGGGTTGCTATGGAGAGAATGATATATGAGATCAAATCAGAGTCCTCTGGGAAGAATTTTCTGTTAATATTACCATTGTTTTGGTGAGGTTTCTATGTTACACTCAAGTGAGTCTGGGTCACTTTAAGTCACAGGGATGAGTCTCCTCTACTTTTTGTGTGTAGTCTTTTGCTGACCAGAAGACCTTCATCCCAGAGCTGTCAGTTGGTGCCACAGTTCCTTGGAAAGCTAGAGTCTTCCCATCCTTGTCTAGCTTCTTACTGCGTTTCTTACTGACATTCATCTCTGATGCAAGTAAGACAAACTAAAGGGAAGAAAATGCACAGAGCTGTGCAAACCTGGGAGCAATCTCTGGGGGTTAAGAGTGCAAATATTTGCTTCCTGGTGGCCTTGAGAAAAATCTGGCCATTTTGCTGCCTTCTCTGAGTCTGTCAGCGGTGGGTAGGCTAATAGGGATGGATTAGGCTAATAGGGAGCAACTGAAGAGGAAGCGGGAACTAAAGCCCAGCAGTGACCATGGTTGTCCTACCAGGAGTCTGTGCTGGGTGCTGTCCCCGCTTCCTGTATGGTTAATTGACCAGAAGTAATCCCTCCTGGCTGCTCACATGGGGTAACCCAACAATTACCAGGTGAGCTGATGACTGTTGATTTTTGTTCTGTTTCTGTCACCTTTATTATGGGCAACAGAAGAGAATAGGAAATTATGTTTATGGTTGGATTCACAGAGCCTTCTTGTTTTCTTTTGGGAAATAAGACATATAATATATATATACATATATATATTATATGCTTACATAAATATAAGACATATAAGACAAAGAAATCTAGTCACTCATCGATAATTCTAACCAGTTTCCAGTTGTCACATCCTGAGAGTCACTGCTTTAGTGAGGGTGATAAATGGATCTCATGGCACACTCTCACACACTCTCGCTTGACTCTTGAAAGTGGGAAGTGTCTGATTTCTGGGTCAGGTGATGTGTGTGCTCAAGTCCCCTCCCATAACTATTGATATCTGTGGCTGGTCTGGCAGGGTACAACTCTTCGAGGCTTTATTTTTAGACTGCTTAGGAGAGGTGCCTCACATAATCTAAGGTGAATGCTCACAGTACCTAGTGATTGTGAAGTCAATATTATTCTTGAAGAATTTAGTCTACCCTATCATTAAATAGCAGTGAGGAAGCTGTCCTGCTGCTGAGGGGTGTTTCTGAAGTCAGTCCCTTTAAAATTAAATCTGTAGACATCTATAACAGTAATTAAAAAAAAAAAAAACAACCTCTACTTTGATGCTAGGATGTTGTGCTTACATAAGGAGCTCAGTGCTAATAATGAGGCTATTTCCTCCCATTTTTTTTTTCTGGGAAGTGACAATATCGATTTCTGATATTGCCAGTCACACAATGGTCTATCTTGTACTTTTTTTTTTTTTTTTAAAGAAAGAACCAAGAATTCTGATCCCTTTTCAGGAACAGTCCTTGCTCTCACACTCTACTGAGCTGAACTCCTTCAGAAGCCGGACCATGAATCTTCATGTGTACTTTGTATCCCTGTAGATTTTGTGCACACCTGCTAGATAGAAAAGAATCAATAGTTGTGTTGAGCCAGACAGCTTCTTCCTCTGGGATTCCTATTCACTGTCTAGTCTATTAATGTTTCTGTCAGTGTTGCTTTTATTATGTAACACTTGCCTACAGATTATATACTACATGGTTTTGAGTACTTTACAATTGATTCCCCTTATAATACACAGCAAGCAACTAGAAGTTTGTAGAAACACATCGTACTTGAATATCCTATGCCTTTTGTCTTGTATTTATTTTCATAAACAAGTAAAATCATAGGTATCTACTGTATATACCGTGTTTTGATATGAGTGTGCTGTGTGGAATGACTGAGTCTAGCTCATGATGCATTCATTGCTTCACATTTACTTGTGTGAGAACAACCGAAAACTCTCAAGCAGTTTTTAAGTATACAACACACTAGTATGGATGGCTGTCATCTTGTTGTGCAGTGAATCTCTTCCATTTTTGTCTCCTAGCTGAAAATTGGTATCCTTTGCCCAACATTTTCCATATCTCTTCACCCTATCCCTTTTGACCATGATTATGCCTGCACTTCTAGGAGTTTGAAAACTCTGACTTAACTCTTGGGTTTGTTTGTGGGATTTATCTATGCTGTATGTGTTACAGTACTTTACTCCTTTTCATTGGTAGGTATATTCCTTTGCATAACTATACAGTAACTGTGTATGATACACATTTGAAGGGTTTTCAGCACTGGTAAGAACAATGCTGCTATGATATCCATCTTGGTGATCATGGTTTGCATTTCTGATTGTGCACATGCACACTGCTGAGTCCTAAGACATTGTGCGAGCTAGTTTTCTGCTAATTTGATATAAACTGGAGTTATCTGAAGAGAGGGAACCTCAATTGAGAAAATGCCTTCATATGCTCTAGATGTAGGGCATTTTCTTAATTAGTGATTGATGGGGGTGGGCCTAGCCCACTGTGGGTGGTGCCATTCCTGGGCAGGTGGTCCTGGGTTCTATACGAAAGCAGGCTGAGCAAGCCATGGGGAACAAGACAGTAAGACAGTAATCCTTTATGGCCTCTGCATCAGCCTCTGCCTCCAGATTCCTGCCCTATTTTGAGTTCCTACTCTGACTTCCTTCAGTGATGGTGTAGAAGCATAAGTCACCCCTCCCCAACTTGCTTTTGGTCATGGGGTTTGATCACAGCGATAGAAACACTAACCAAGCCAGGTTGGGACCAGGAGAGTTGGGTATTTTTGTGACAGACTGACTGCTTGGGGGAAGATTATGGAAGGACTATGGCATTTTGAGCTATAAAAACCATTGAGTGTTGAGAGTTCAGTGAGCTGTTCTGGAGAACTTGGAAGATAATGTTGAGTAGTTCAGATAATGAAGGCCAAGCTTGTAAAGTTTCAGGGGGAAAGAAGCAAAGGCTCTACTTGGCTTTTTGTGGTGTCTGTTCAGCTGGAACTGAACAATTGGCTGTGACTAACAAGAGACCAGAACCACTAACGTAAAACCTTTGCTTTGCTGGGACAGTAGATGCTGGTCAGCTGGGGCTGAAAGATAGGCTGTGATTAAGAGGAGTCTAGCATCATTAAGATGAAATTTTCTGGGGAGTGTTTTCTCAGAGTCAGCACATATAGGTTGTGTTCCAGAAGTGGCCAGCATTGTTTCTTGTGCTGGCAGCTGAACTTGGTAGAGAGTGTCACCCATGTGGTATTAGTTTTGAAGGTGTGAAGGGGTCATGAAAAACAGCTGAGGCCTGCTCTGTGGCAGGGCCGGAGTCCCTGAAGAATGCCAAGGAGCTATTGGTGAAAGTGAAGTCCAGTTACGGCAGAGACGATAGCAGTTTGGGGATGTCAGGACTGTGGGATGCACACCAAGAACAGCAGCAGTGATGGAGTGCAGCCAGCTGGAGCCTAGAAGACAAGCTGTGTACTCTGTGGAGGGTGGAGCCGCAGAAGTGACACAAGGCATTTGGAGGAGCCCAGGAGATTCTGAGTGAATCCCAGATAATTGTAAATTGAGTTATTTACACTTTTCAGCATTTGGTTTTACTTTGTTCCTATTGTGATTGGGCCCTGCTTCATCCCTCTTGAAGTAAGACATTATTTAATTTATTTTTAATTTCATAGGAGCCCAGAGTTGAGAGACTTTGGATTTTAAAATCTTTGGACATTTAAGTGAGACTGACTATTTTAAAAAGACTGAATTTTTTTTTTTTTTTTCAAGACAGGGTTTCTCTGTATAGCTCTGGCTGTCCTGGGACTCACTTTGTAGACCAGGCTGGACTTGAACTCAGAAATCCGCCTGCCTGCCTCTGCCTCCCGAATGCTGGGATTAAAGGCATGTGCCACCACGTCTGGCAAGACTGAATTTTTAAGGGTTTGAATTTAAGACTGTGGAACTTTTAAAACTTGGAATGCTTTTATTGTTGACATTAATATGTGATTCTGAGAAAGAACAAGAAAGAAAAGGTTACAGCTTTCCATGGTTGTGTGTCAAGTTGACAAGGGGTCAATTGGGATGGTTAGTTTCATGTCAACTTGACCCAAACTGGAGCTATCTAAAAGTAAGGAACTTCATTTGAGAAAATGCCTGGATAAGATCTGGCTGTAGGCCATTTTTTTGATTAGTGATTGCAGCAGAGAGCCCAGCCTATTGTGGATGGTGCTATTCCTAGGTGGTGGTCCTGGGTGCTACAGGAAAGCAGTCTGAGTAAGCCATGAGGAGCAAGCCACTAGGCAGCATCCCTCCATGTTTTGTTTAGTTTTGTTTTGGTTGAGTTTCTATCCTGATTGAGTTTCTATCCTGACTCCTTCAATGATGGACTTCAATGTGGAAGTGGAAGACCAATAAACCCTTTCTTTCCCACTTGCTTTTGGCCGTGGTATTTGAACACAGCAATGCTAAGAAAGACATGAAGAGTTTTCTGTTGTAATGATACTTTATTATTGAGTTTAAGCTCCATAATCTTACCAACATATAGTTTGATAAGTTATTTTGACTTAGTCATTCTGATGTCTGTTTAGGGCTTTATCATTATGGTATTTTTTAAAAAAGATTTATTTATTTATTATATATAAATACACTGTAGCTGTCTTCAGACACTCCAGAAGAGGGAGTCAGATTTCAATACGGATGGTTGTAAGCCACCATGTGGTTGCTGGGATTTGAACTCAGGACCTTCAGAAGAGCAGTCAGTGCTCTTAACTCTGAGTCATCTTTCCAGCCCCATCATTATGGTATTAAATTACATTTTTTCATGTTACTCTTTGATCCTTAATAAATTTATACGTGTGTATTAGCAATTGAATATCTCCCGTGGAATACCTGATGGAGCTTCTTGAAGCTCTGAGCTTACTTTTCAGTCTGGACTCCTCAAGTCCCCAACAAATTAATGAGAACAACCTCAACATGAGAATTCAATTGTCTATACCCCAGGAGAGTAACACAGAGTTTTTAATGCATGAACTTTTTTGGAACACTTAAAAGGTTTTTTTCCTTTGTTATTGTTACTGTTCTTTTGTTTGGGAGATAGAGTTTAGCTGTGTATTTCAAGACATGTATTAACTACCAACCCTTCTGCTTCAGCTTCCCAAGTCTGGGGATTACTGATGTCTTCCACCATGCTTGGCCCATTGAGGAACACTTAAAATCCAGGGAATAATACTGGTCCTCCTATGACAAATGATAATGAAATTACCAAAACCTTCTATAGCAATGGTGAAATCTGTCCTTGCCCCGTCCTATAGGGCTACAGGATTAAGGTGGGGCTGTGTGGTGAGAAGCATCCTTCTAGCACTCTGGCTTCAGGACAAACTGATTGTTGCCAGACAGGATTCCTCAGGCTCCGTTGTTTGTATACATCCTTCAAGGCCTTTCCATGTACTGTCAGACCTGATTGGCTGGTCTGGAAGCGTCTTATCTATATCTGTTCAAAATTGGCAAATGATACTCAGAAAATACTTCGATCATGTTGGTGAACAATGTCACTGTTGAAAACTAAGCTCCTTGTAGAAAATAGTATTTTTCTACATGGATATTTATATAAAAGCTAACCACAGAGTCAGGTTTTAATTCTTTGATGTTTATTCAATACTGATCTTGGAAGCAAATCACCCATTTCTCTATCCCCAGGACAGGGTGGGTTAATGTTTTTGCTGTGGAGTAAAGACGTGCAGAAATTAGGACTGTAAAGAATGCTTTGGGTCACTTGCGTTCTTATTGACAGTCAGCTGCCTTTAGAGAAGGCATGTGACTATTGCAGAGGGTGGCTTTCACCATTCCTGTGCTCCAGAGAGCAAGGTCTAGCTGGAACACTGCAGGTAGTGAGGGAAGTGTCCTGCTTCCAGCTGCTTCGTGGGAGCTCAGGAACCTGCAGAGTTCTTTGGAGGCTCCTCAGCAGCAAGGCAGAAGCCTGGATGTTCTTTTCCTTGCCACAGCTTTAATCTCAGTAGCCCTTGTTTCTCAGAGGTGACTTGTGGATTACCAGGTACTCACACTTTCTGTAACGATTACGACTTTATTGCATTCATTTCCCGTGAATAGAGCAAGGGACATGAAAAACAAAAGGTGAAGACGTTTTCATGAAAACTTTTTTTTTTTTTTTTTTGGTTTTTCGAGACAGGGTTTCTCTGTGTAGCCCTGGCTGTCCTGGAACTCACTTTGTAGACCAGGCTGGCCTCGAACTCAGAAATCCACCTGCCTCTGCCTCCCGAGTGCTGGGATTAAAGGCGTGCGCCACCACCCAGAAGGACTCTGGCTGTCCTGGAACTGCCTCTGCAGACCAGGCTACCCTCAAATTCAGAGGTTCTCCTGTCGCACAAGTGATGGGTTAAAGGATCTTCCACTATCACCTGGCTAAGAGATTTGTTTTCATCACAAATCCCATGGCGGATTCTGGAGGTGCAGCGGGGTAGGTGTGACTAACACATAGCTGTCTTGTTCCCTGTGGCTGTGAACACCTGGCATTGGCATCTTAAGCACTTCCTTCACGATTACATTATCTTATACGTGTGTAGATATGTACACAGCAGAACTGGAATGGCTGGCAGATGGCTTAAATGCTTACTTACCTCCTGCCAAAAGAAAAATGCGCAAGTAGCATTTTGTATTTTGAATGTTGCAGTGCACCAAGGAAACACAGCATATATATTGTGGTAGGTATAGTAAGGCTCTCCTACATCCTTATTCTCTGAGAGAGGGATGTAGATCCGGTCCTACTGATGGTCTTGGATGAGTACAGTACACTCTGTTTCTCTATAGATTGACTGTGTTAACCTCACCATGCAGTTCTCTGACAATGGTTGAAGCCCGTGGTTTAAGAATGAGAACCTCACTTCAGTCAGTCCAATATTGCAGATAAGTGCTAAGGACATTTTATGAATTCCTTGAATTCTCTTATTTATATACTTTACAAAATTGGAAGACAAGACAAAAGCGTTTGTCCTTTGGTTCTTGGTTCTCGAAGCTATGAGGGTGACTGCTGAATCGCGTGACGTCTGTAATGAGCAGTCGTAGTGAGCAACCGCAGAGTGACCTGTGTTACTCCTGCCCCACGCAGCTCGTCCTCAGGCATGGTTATATGTTTACATGTCCAGACCGAAAGCTTGGGAATGAGACAGTAACCTGTACATTTCGGCCTTCAGCACTCCTGTCATACCTTCGGTATGTACAGGGGGTTGGGTGGGTATAGTATATGGAAGGGACAAAGAGAATACATTTTTAGCTTTTTAGCGTAGACAAGGGAGTTGTTTTTGCCTCATGCTTCCTGAAAAAGATGTACAGCGAAGTATAGAATTGTGTGTTTTGGGGAATGAGCATGAGACATGGCATTCTTTTTCAGAGAGGAAACTAAATGGTTGACCAGCGGTGACATCATAGTTACTTGGGATCTTTTCTGAAGCGGCAAGTTTCTTACATGTAAAATAGGACGATAGCCTTATGAGACAGGTTATGATTAATGTGAGGATTAACTGAGCTTTCCAAGGTAATAAGCTTCCCGCCTTGCATTCGATGATGTCTCTCTGGAGTAAATCATAGATAGCTATTAATGCTATTGGCCTCTAGTGGGTGATAGAATCAGATGACTCCTGCTATAAAGACCCAAGACAATGTTTTCCTCATCTCAGAAATAAAAATCCTTACGTTCTCTGGTAACCACAGAGTGGGTGCCCAGGTGTAAGGATTTATCCCAAAGTCATGCATCCTCTTCCCCCTTCTTCTTAATACAGCAGTGTGGTTACTGGGAAGGAAAGTACCTGCTGCTTTTCTGGGCAAGCTCCACTCTTGCCAGCACCTGGCTCTACAAGAAATTTGTCACATGCGCTATTACACAGGAGTCCTTCTGGTAGTTCCAGAGAACATTGGCTGACATAAGCTCTACTTGTATGTTTCTGGTCTTGTTTTGATATGGAGGCAAGTCTAGTTGGTCTGGGACATTTTACTTTTTGGCTTAAGGATGCTCTTGTTTGTATGCATATATTTCTTTGCTCATTTAATTGGAGATATATTTAATTGGAGAAGCAGTGATAGGAGTCAGTTCCTAACAGTATTTGCATATATGCATGTGCGTGTGTATTCAGCCAGTCACTCGTTCATTTCTGGGCTGTGTGTCATGGTTTTCCTCTCCTGGTCCTTTAGTGAGGAATCCTAGCATTCCCTTAATTTATCTAATGTTCTATGAAGTTAATGAAATTGCCAGTGGTAATGAGAGTCTGTATGTAGCTCTGAATCTTGTCTTTACAGAGTACTTTTGACTCATCTTTTAACTAAGACTTATAACCTGTCTATTGCTATTTGAGTGTATGCTGTTTTTATTTGTATCTAAATACAGGCCTATTCTGTCACAACAAATTTGAGCAAAGGGGAGAAGGGATGTGAAAAACTATGTACATGAAAAAATAATAGAGACTCACCATTCTGTTCCTGATTTCCAAATCCAAAAGTTGCTAAAGGTTTTTATAACCCACGGCCTGGTCAAGTCTGATTGACTGACAGAGAGCTCTGCATTTATCTCATTTAGTGGGATCATGTGCAAGCTATAGTGTGTGATTCTACGGTGCTGACCATGACCCTTCTGAGAACATAAGGGTTGCAGACAACATTACTTTTCTAAAATGCCAAAAGTTATGAATTCCAAAGCACAACTAGACTTGTGGGATTGGAGAAGGGATGTTTACCAACCATATTTTAACTAGAACCATTAAGTCTTTTCTTTATTTGACAGTCTTCCTCCCATTACTTGGTACTATGCAAATATAGATCACCGTATATTGTCATTCAGGGAATATATATTGAACTGCCATACTTTGGACCCTGAACTAAATATGGCAATGACTAAGACTAAGCCTTTGTTTTTCATTGATTGCAGAAGTTCAGAGTCAGAGGATAATGTGGAAGATGCTTTAAAAGCAGCCTGTGGAGTCCTGAGTTTGAAAGGGCAATCACAGCCTGAAACCCTATCAAGAATTCAGAAGCTAATTGAGGAAGAGAGTATGATTGGGGAGCAACTGTATATTTGTTGTGGTTGAAAAGCAAACCTGGAGATAGGATACAGAGGAGCCAGATTCTGCAGGCTCACCCTCTAGCAATAAGGTGTCTTTAAGCCTGTGAATGGAATGGTTAGATTCACATTTTAAGAGAGTTCTCTGACTTCACCAAAAGAGACTGTCAGAGGAAGCCATTGCAGCATTCAGGGAAGTATCTCTAGAGACACCTTAAATTGTGTTCAGCTTTGGGATTTTAAAATAATCTTTCTCCCTGTAATTTCCTTTGTAGTAGCCACGAGGGGTGGGTAGGCAATAAATGAGGATGGAGCTTCTGAGACCTCACTTGCCTTAGGTCACATCGGCAAACTCAGTGTAATGGGTCTTATATTGAACAATCTTTGGTTGATGTCAAAACATTTAATTAAGATGCTAAGAATGCTTGAAGGCATTCGACCACCTGTCTGTCTTTTATGCTCTTACCTTTGATGAGATACTAACACGCCCAACCCCACTTAACTTTCACAGACCTTTGATAAATGCCAGATGTACAGGAGGCATCACCAGAACCTTGCTAGCCCGTTTCTTATTCAGCATCATCGCAGGCCTAGGAAAAGGGGAAATTTCCCCCCCAAAAGTTCTCTTATCATCATTGGTATGTTTCTCACACATTCCTGTTGTACAACTTCTGTGTTCAGAACACTGCTCAAGGAATGGTGGACAGTCTAAATGGAAACACATTTATTTAAAAGAAATTTTGTCATGAATCAAGGCTGTCTTATTCAGCTCTGATGCAATATGTTTCATGGCTTTTGCAAGAGTTATCCCCCCCCAATTAATGAGTGTTGGGTGATAAAATCAAAGGCCCCTTGCTTAGGGTGATGAGGTGGATTGAGCCTACACATTTGCCTTGCATTATTTTGTGCAGTAACTAGGTGTAAATTGATCCCTTTCCAAATGGGTATTTTTAAACAAAACAAAACAAAACATAACAAAACAAAAACGCATTAAAGGATCCTGTGTATTTATTACAGAAGAAACTTTAGTTTGATTAGAGGCCCAACAGTGACTCTTTATAAGTAACAATTGCTCTGGGGATTGCATTAAAAATAATCAGATGTGAGTTTTTGTGTTAACCTGTCCCTACTGAGTTAGCAGTGAGGATAGTAATGTAGTGGCTGTCTGACACACCTGCCAGAACGCTCATGGCTAAACACTTATGGCGGCAGTATTCCTAGTCTGCCTAGGAGAAAAAGGTAAAAGTTTTCATTTTCATTTCTTTTACTTTTTAAAAACTTGATTTATATCTTTTTATTTTATGTACACTGATATTTTGCCTGCAGGTACATCTGAGGGTTTCGGGTCCCCTGGAACTGGAGTTACAGACAGTTCTGAGCTGCCATGTGGGTGCTGAAAATTGAACCCGTACTTGAGTCATAATGGTCCTAACCCAAGGGGTACAGAAATCTGTGAAATAGTGATATATTTATAGTAGACATAATTTCCACTTGATATTATACTTAGTAAGGTACAATCTTTCCAAGTTGAAACATTAGTTATTAATTATAAAAGGATCTTTCCATGGTCCTGACTTATAATTTACATGGTCTTATTGAGGTGCTTTGGGGAGACTTGTGGTACCAGTATTCGGTTTAGCACCGAATGATGACTTCCTATGTAAAACCACTTTTTCCAGAGGTAATTCAATGCTCCAGTAACAAGTTGTCTCTTTGTATTTCTTTTTCATCTCGTAGGAAGAGCTGGAAGGAAGGCCACTTTTAGGTAGGTGATGAGGTGGGATGGTCAGAAGGTCATGAATTTTATTTTGGATAATGTTGAGAGGAGTTTGAGGCATCCAAGTAAAGATGTTGAGTAGGCGTTGAGTTTGTGAGTCAGATATAAAATAAAAATGTGGCATTTTGGTGCAGAGATGGTAGATGAAGGCTCAGTGTTGGGTGAGATCACCTAGGAAACAGGGAACATTATAGAGGAGGTTGACAAGCCTCCTTCATCCAGCAAACCTGTTTAATTTTGAGCATGGAATGTTTTAAAAATATTTGAATGAGTTTCTGCAGTGAATGTTTATAGTTTTTTTGGCTGCCCAGAATATATTTTCTCTGTTGTTTGCAGCAAATGCTCTTTTGAGACAGTCTTTGTCATTTGGTTTCAGGATTTGGGCTTTAGACAAAGTTCTGGCTTTGGTTCTAAATAAAGTAGGTGACCCAGGGTGGATGACAGGGACAGTGATAGGATCTGTAATAAAATGGAGCCAGCGCTCCTGTTTAGTGTTACTTGAGATAAGTCCAAATTTCCAGCTCCTGTTAATATGTGAAAAATCACAAGCTTGAAATGCTGGCAATTGCATTAATTAAAATTCTGTCTAATGCAAGTAAACAAACTCAAATTTGGTTCAAACTGGGTTACACCCAAAGGAGAATTTACTGGCTTGTTTAACTAAAAGGCTGAGCACTTCGGCACATCATTGCGTTTATTCGGAGTAATCAGCCCTAGCTTCCTATCTGGAGTCCACTTCTTTGTTGTCTCCTTGCTTAAGTAAGCTCTGTCTACCCGATAGTATCAAAGTATTTACTTGCTGATCTGTGATCTGCCAGAGTCAGGCAAAATATAAGTCTCTCTATAGAGCGTCCACAGCTTCAACATTCTCTCTATTTGGGCTAACTTAGATTACACACTTACTTTTCAAATGGCCTTTGTACCAGAGTGGTATCTAGAGACATGAGGTTGAGTCAGATTGCTTTAGTGCAGGATTTGGTATGTGTATTAGGGTTCTCTTATAAATGAATAAAACTGATAGAATTAATATATGTATATTTTGTACCTGTGTGTGTGTGATTATTTGTGGCCTATTAAAAGGGAATTTATTAGAGTGGTTTACAGGAGGTGGTCTGACTTGGCTTTCCCTCAGTGGAAAGGCCAAGATGCAGGTAGTTGTTTAGTGTACAAGCCTGGATGTCTCAGTAGTCTCATTCTGGTGCTGGAGTCCCAGAGGATTCCTAGAGAGCTGCTAGTCTTTAGTCTATGTTGAAGTCCCAGAAAGGTAGTTTCCAATGCCGGGGAAACAATGCCTCATAGCAGGAGAGATGAACTTGCCGTGAAGAGTGAGATCACCCGGACAGAAAGTGAAAGCTTCCTTCTTCCACGTCCTAGGCCACACCAGAAAGCGGGGCCCAGCTTTGGGGTGGGCCTTCTTACCTCAAATGATCAAATCCAGAAAGTCTTTCAGATGTGTGTGCAGCTGCTTGGGGTATAGTCAAGTTAACATCCGAGAGTAGCCACTATGGTACTTTAAAATGCTGACTGGAGGGGTACGGCTGACAACTTAAATAAAAAGAAGAACAAGAAGATGGTTGATAGTAATATGAACTGGACTCTCAAACCCACATGGAGTTGTTGTTGGTCTTCAATGAGAAAACGGAGCAGAATGCAACCGAAGGGCAGGCACTGTCGATGTGTCTAGTGGCTCAGCTATATCTAATGGGAACAACGAAAGTCATAAAGCCAGCAAATCTGCTTGACAAAGGTCCAGAAAGGCTGAGCCCAGTGATAGAATCACTGTCATGCCATCTTCCTCTTTTTGTTATGATCTCCATGTGTTGTATGCTTGGGGGGGGGGCTTTTAATATTTGTACAACTTGGGATATTGGATTGATGGACATTTTCTTATGAACCATTTACACCTTCTTCCAGGATTACTGCTTCCCCAGGAAAGTCCTGATCATACTACCCCTCCTGCTTTTATCTGGCCTACTTAAAGGTCTTCTTTATGCCTTGGAGTTTGTGACTTAAATAAAGACTCTATAGAGACTTCCTTATGAGGCTCTGGCTCCAAGATATTCCTGGAACATATGCCCCTGTACTCAGGAACAAGATAATCAGAACAAAAGTTTACTCTGGTAAACTTATGGTAAACAAAATTCAGAGGGCTAGAGGGAGTTGGCAGCAGATCAGATTAAAAGTCTCCTCTTACTATAGACTCTGAGCATTCAGAGCTAATAATGTACTGCATGGGATATGACTGCCTAGGTTGGCTTGGAGATTTCTTTCTCTCTAATGCTCTTGAAACCACAAGATTCTTAAATATTGGGTTATGGGGTTGATGAAGGAAAGAGATTATAAAAGATAACTCTGTTCTGTCATTATCAATGAGGACTAAACTTATGACCAAGAGGAAGTTAGAATACATGTCCAGGGACAACGGTGATATGATCTATGTTTTGGAACAACATGAATCTTTCCCTGCCTACTGAGTTCTGAATAAATAAAAAAGCATTCTCACTGTTAGTCAGGCTGCAAGATCCCCCTGAACTCTGCTGACTACTTAATCTCCACTGTGGGTCTTCCGACAGTACTGGATGTACCTTAGCCTACTAACAATGGGAAGCTTGGAATGATGGGTTTCTTTCTAGGTGGCTGTCCTAGGAGCAGATCAGTTTATCTGTCAAAGAGAGAGATTTGACAGCAGTGGGATTTTCTAACACTGCTGCTGTTCCTCATGCATGTTGAGTGATTGTCATACTGTGTGTGTCTTTCTCTAGTGCCCAGACACAGAGCTATTGCAGACATCATCTGATGCTAGAGTTGGACAGAAAGTGAGCGAAGTAAGTTTAGGACATTTGGTGCCAGTGTTATGGGGAATGTGCTGTCAGAGAGATGGCCTTTAGAGAATAAGCGGGTAAGAGTGGACATGAAATTAAACTTCCAGTGAGACAGAAATTGTCAATCACAGTGAGAGAGGGCTTTGCATAAGGAAACAAGCTGAGGGTGTTACGGTTGAGACTGAGGCTATTTAGGTTGTAGTGGTCTGGGACTTGGAAGACAGGGTTGTTGGCTGGGAGGCAGAAAGAGAAGAGAGAGCAATGTCAGTGGACTTAGATGTTGAAAGTGTCAATTCTGATGTCAAGATTAGGAAAGAAAAAGATTCTGGCTAGGATTCAAATGAGGCAATTGGATGGTTGTTCACTAAGAACTTCTGTTCCATTTCCTCTAAACATCCTGAGTCTTGTTGTTAATGAAGAGTCACTTGGAGGAGCACATATAAGTGATTTTGTGTCTACCTGTTTGTCTATTTTTGATGGCTATAGTAGGAGCAATGTTTTCGAATGTGTCTTTAATCATTTTATGTTTTGCCACGAAACGCTGTATTGTTATCTAGAGCTTAGTAAACTGGGTCAGTTTGTTCCTTGATTTTGCCTTATGTGGTCACGCTGCTGCAGAAGGTGACAGAGCATCAGAATCTTCAGCAACAGGCCGATTTTAGCTGAATCTCCCAGTGGCTCTCACTTGATAACACTTTGAAGGAAAAGTAAGTAGGAAGACATGCTGGAGACATCTGTTGTCATGTGTAAAGTGTATCAGGCTTGCCAGTAACTGATGCCAAGCAAGCCCACCACTCTGTAATTTAACTGAGCTCAAAATACTCCTCTGATTGACAAAGCACCCCTGCCAGCACTGCTTATACTTGAAAGGAGTTTGAAAAGAAAAGAGGAAATTAAAAAAAAAAAAAAGGAACTTGGATGTTGAGCTTGATAATATGATTCTAAGTCTGATTGTCTGAAATCATCTACCGGGTATGATGTTACTCCTCAAAAAGTGGTTAGGGTGCCAAAGCCTATCATGGGAAAAATTGATAGAAGAATTTGCACATGCAGTCTTTTAGATACTGTTCAACATTCATTACTGTGTCTGGAAGGATTAATGAATAACAAAGCACAGACAGAAGTGTCCAATTGTTCAGGTTGGGGTTGCTAAAGAAGATGCAGGGGTGGTGGTGCTGGTGCTGGTGCTGGTGGTGGTGCTGGTGGTGGTGCTGGTGCTGGTGGTGGTGCTGGTGGTGTACTACTTAGCACTCAAGGTGTCTGTTAGGGAATATAGTGTCTTGATGCCTTAGTAAAGCTATGCTGCCAGCAGGCAGTTCAGTTTGACCTGCTCTTGCTAAATCTCTTTTTACTCTTCCTCAAGAGTCTTACATGTCCACACTTGGTTTGCTTTTGTTCATCTCTGTCCTCATATATCTTTTTGTTCCCTCCATCTCTCATTATCTCATCTCTTAAAAAAAGACTCAACCAAGAAAAGCGCAGACCCACAAACACAAGACAAATGGAATCCCAAAGAAGTCTAGATGGTGTTGGATCTTTCCTTTCTCAGATTTTCTTGCATTTGTAGTTTATGGGATTCACTGTTGTATTTTTAGTTAGAGCCATAGCTTGTTAGGCTTGTGAGAAACTATACTTTTCTCTTTTCCATACATTAAGACATGAGTCACTTCTCTAAACAACTCAGGACTTAATATACTTTTAAAAAAGATTTTTAAAATTATATTTAATTTTGTTCATTTGTATGTGTTTCAGTATGGGTATGTGCACATGAGTTTAGGTGCTTGCATAGGCTGGAAAAGTTGGATCTCCCTAGAGTCATAGGCTGTTGTGAGCTGCCTGATATAGGTGCTGAGTACCAAACTTGGGTTCCCTGCATGAGTGTGTTCCTACCTTCTGTGTCACCACCTAGAAAGCAATCCTACATTTTAAAGATCTCTTTGAAAGTCTTACTTAAGATTAAGATTGAGGAGATTGGCATAGTGTCAAACACCTTTAATTTTAGCACTTGTAAGGCAGAGGTAGGGAGACCTGTGAGTTCAAGGCCAGTCTGGACTTACATAGTGAGTTCCAGGACAACCAGAGCTACACAGTGAGACTCTGTCTTAATTTATGGTAGCAATTCTTATGAGGACTGTTTGGCTGACCAGAAATGGAAAGTTAATATTTATTTTATTTATAACATTATGTTTAATGGTAGAAAAAAATCTGTTATGTCTCATGAAAAGACACTGGGGCCTGGAGAGATTTATGATTATTCTCCAAACCAAGCCAATCCATTTACATTGGCAGATTATAAGCAGGACTCAACTTTCTGTAATCTTGCAAGAGGATTTTCCTACCACATCACAGCATAGAAGTAGAAGTCTTTGCTACTGTAGGGCTGTGGAAAGATAGAAGAAAAGAGCCCGAAGGTTACTGTGTTAGGAGAGATGGAGCTCTGGTTGGTGATGCCAATGAAGAGCCTCAAATCTGTGTTCAGGTAACCTAGTATTTCGTCACATTACTCTCTGGTGGTTGCCTTCTATACCTGGCACTTCTTAGGAAACTTTGTGTCAGTATCTTGGAGAGTTTGAAGAACTCCCAAGGCTTGGAGAGGATCTACTCTGTCACTCTCTGCAAGTTGCTCATAGACGAATTCAAATAAAGTGATGGGAACATTGGGTAGATTGGTTAAAGCAAAACAGAGCACATTCCTGTCATAGTCCTAGTGTGTCTACTAGTATTCTTAGCTTATTGATTAGTTGGAAAAGCTAGTGGTAGACTATACATTCCACTTGGTTTACCCTAAGGGCCACAAAGCTATTAGTTCAGTTACAGAGGAAGGCAATAAACTCTTTATAGGGATAAAGGTAGCCCAAGATAACTTAGTTATAGACTTGTAACATCCCAAATTGTGTACAACTCTGAAGCTCTCACCAGTTATCCAGGCTTGCAGAAGATTCAGTGGAAGTGACAATTCTTCCTGTGAATATTCCTTCACACAGAGATTGGCCAAAATATATTTTCTGGATATGCTGAGTTGGAGGCAGTATATAATTATATTGTTGTTATAGAAAAGTCCACTGCAGTTCTTTACCCAGAGAGATCTAGAGTGATGTATGACCACAAACATTTGGACAGAGAAAAAAAAATCAGGGTGGATGTAGAAGCAGTAAGAAAAGGTGTTGAATTTGAACAAATGGGTAGCTAGCTTGGAATCAGTCCTTGATGGGTTTGATTCATGTTCGAGCACTCAGTCCCCTGCTACCAGTCTGCCCTGTACAACTGCCTGCTAAGATCCATGGCCTGGGAAACACAGCCAGTCCACGGAGTAGTTACTGTTCTATAGCTGCTGCTCTTCTCAGAGTCAGAAGTTCCTTCCTTGGACGTGCTGTTCTTTGGCGTCCCAGGAGATCTCTAACAGGGAAGGACATCAGAGGAAGAACTTCTAGCCAGTGAGCATGTGTTGCTGCTTCACACAGAAGCTCTAATCTTTGAATAGAGTGCTTACATGATGACCCAGCCTTCCATCCCTGCGACCATCCACTTCTTCCGACACCCCCACCATTTCTGGTCCCAACCCCCTCCCCTCTAACTCACTAAGCCTAATCTTATTAAACACTAATTTTTAAAATGCCTTTTCTCCCTAAAGAATAAGAGAGGGGATTTAATTTAGTAAAAAAAGATAGCCTCCAAAGGATTTTGGAGGTTAGGTCCCTAATTATTAGGATTTCCTAGGAGATCAGAAAAGGTATGTTGCTCTAGATTCAGAAAGTTGGGAAACAATAGCCAGCCATTCATGGGGAGGAGAAAGCAAACTAAAATCTAACATTGTCTTTATTTTTTTCTAGAGAAGAAATAATTTTACAGTGAAGGAAATGAAGTATTGACATTTAAACAGCATTCACTGATAAAGCTAAGCAATTAGAACGTTGTAACATTTTATCCCTTAAATGAAAAAGAGAAAAAGGAAACAAGAGGGGCTTCATAGCATAGAAGAGCAAAATATGAAGTGGACTTTACTGATGATGCTGGACTAGGCAGCTTCAAATCCTGTTACCACAACAACCGCATTATACCTCTGTATCTTTTGTGGTGTAGGCGAGGAACACATGAAGGCCTTTAGTTTCCCAAGGTCACAAACATTTAATAAATGGCCAATCAGCAATTCCAGCCTTGACAGTCTAGCCCAAAGCTCACACTGTAACAAAGTCAAACTGCCACATAGTGAGTCATTTTGACTTTGCTCTTCATTGTGGGCAGCCTCTGCTGTGTATCTCAGTCACAGGAAGAATGGCAGTTTCAGGTTTTCTTCTTTTTCTTGTTTGTTCATTTAGTTGCAGAATTTAAAAAATAAAGAACTTGAAAAAAGGAAGAAAGAAAAGAAGGAAAAGCACTGTGTGGTTTAAATCAATTTTAATTAGAACTAATATGGGAAACATAACAGTTGCCCATGCTAAATTTCTAACATTCTTTTTCATGCTTATTATTAATGAAGAGTATAGTATGTTCCTAAGTAGGATAATCAGGGCATGTATATTACTTAAAGCTATTAAGTAGGTCTTTATCATCGCTTACCTAGAAGGAACGTTTCCTCTAAAAAATGGCAAGCCCATTTCTACAAGTGTGGCGCATCTTCCGTAGGCATATATAGTGTTTTCAGGTGTTCAATCTTGGCAAGAAACTAAAGTTCTCTTTCCTTCTGGAGCTGATGGAAGAAGCAGCCTGGGGGAGGTGAGCAGAGAAAGCCTGTTCATAGATGCAGGTGTGCAGGTCTCTGAAGCTTCCCCTTCATTATCCACCCCCTCAGCTTCCTGTCTGACACACTGGGGGGCCCAGAAGAACCCAGAAAATCAACTGAGTCTTTAAATCTAGTTTATTTGTTAAACAGATCTTAGTTTTGTACAGTATGAGATAATGGCTATCATCTACTTCCACCAAACAAAACAAAGCTTTTTTTTTTATCTTTTTATAATTCAGTTTTCAAGTATATCAGGATAATTTTTTTTTTTTGTCCTTTTCTGTTTGTTCTTTTTTGAACAAAATAGCCTGTAGCTTGGGCTGTTTCCATACTTACAGTACCCCTGCCTGAGCAGTGTGTGACCACACTTGCCTTATATTTTTTTTCTCCCTTAGGGAATTTGAAGTTAGATGTTTTTGAACTGCTTTCCCCCCCCCCTCCTTATAAACTAGGATCACCATTATCCCAAAGTTTATGATAAATTATGGTTGAGAGGCTTTAAACACTGCTCGCTTGGCTACACGTGAACCTTTTGCAGGGTCCACTGAATCAAATGAGACCTTCCTTTTCTTAAATAGCATGCCACTTAAAGGAGGAGAACAAACCCTGGAGGAGGGGCACACGCTGAAGCTTCCTGGGATGATAGAAAACAGTTCCCAATAATCGGTTTTCCTAATCACAGCAGGAAATCAAAACCGGTAGCAGAAGCTCATTTGTGCTCCTGTCTGAAGATTTCAGCCCTCCAAGGGAAAGCCTGCATCGGCCATGGGATATGGGGTAATGGATTTTCCACTTCTGCACCCAGGATCCAACTGACTGCTCAACTGTGGAGCTTATATCTACTTTATTTTTAAGTTTTACAGTTAATTGATCAAAACCCTGTAAGAAAAACAACCAGAGATTCTAAATGCCTGCCCCCCCACCCCAAGTCCCCCAGAGCGATTTAAACTTTGGCCTCTCATTTCCCCAGCATCCCATGTCTCTAAGATGTGAATACTAAAAGCTCCTAGATTTTGCAGTTCCTGGAGCCACGGGAATCTTTGTCTTACTCTGTTCCACCAAGTTCAGTAGCCTGTTGTTTCACTACCCTTCGAATTAACAGTAGCTTATCTTGGCTAGTGGACATTAAGTTCTGTTTTCCAGCGTCATGGTCAGCACAGAAACCGCATTTCCAGAACAGCTGGCGGGGCTCTGTGAGGCCATACATGTCCAGGAGAGGTGTGGGCTCTGTGAGGCCATACATGTCCAGGAGAGGTGTGGGCTCTGTGAGGCCATACATGTCCAGGAGAGGTGTGGGCTCTGTGAGGCCATACATGTCCAGGAGAGGTGTGGTCTCGAGTAGCATCCTTAGTACTTTTCCACCTCAATGAAACAGGAAGTGGATACATGCACACAGATACTCATATTCATACTAAACTTGTTGAACATGCCATATCCATTTGAGAACATACGGTATGTAATGATTGGTGTCTTTATAGAGTCATAACGTTAGCTGGGGAATGCCAGGAATTTGGGGCACTGGTATCGCCAAGTAAAGTGACTCACCTTTGTACAGTTTGGTATCCTGCTGAGAAAGTTCTTCTTCCAGAGAGCCTGAAAGTTCTGAAAGGAAAGGAAGTGTGTGTGTGTGAGTGTGTGTGTGTATGTGTGTGTGTGTGTTTTGTCCCCATGAAGTGAAGTCCCTACATATTAGGCTATACAAAAAGTAGTTAAATCCTTTATTTAAAAAGAAAAAAAAAGCGGTAGGCAGTGGTTGGTACATGCCTTTAATCCATAATCCCCCCCCCCACCCACCCACCCAGGGTATACACAGTCTCTGTGAGGTTTAGGCTATGTAGTGAGTGCCAGGACACTCACACAGACAAGGCTATATAGAGAGAGACCCTTTCTCCATAAACCCCTTCCATTTCCCCAAAAGATTATAAATATACGTGAAGCATTTTTTTTCTTTAGTATTAAGTATGTAGTAGTCCTAAGCAATTTGAATTAAAGTTTAAATTTCACTTTCCTCCTGAGAGGAGAGAATATAATCGGGACTAATTTTAATGATAAGTTTCCTGGAGTTTTATGGAAACATTGAAGGCCAGTGTTTGTTTATTTTGGGGACAGTTGTTTTGTTTTGTTTCTGTTTTTGTCATCGTTGTTGTTCTTGCCTGTTAGAGACAGTTTTGGAGTAGCTCAGAAGTCTGTTTTGAAGTGGGAGAGCCCATCATAAAGGGAGCCATAATTAACAGCTTTCGTTCTGTTCCCGCCTTGGTAGAGATTCCTTAAGGTGTGGAAGCCGCTATGGTAGTGATTCCCACTAGCCTGAGGCATTTCTGGAATAGGAAAGGGCTTTTTCTCAGCCAAGTGTCTTTAGGCATCTCGATGTTATCCAACAACCGGTATCCACTCTTCTGTGGAACTTGTACTAGGTGAGAAAATGCAAATGAAAGGCAGAAAGTGTTGTAAAAATGACTTGCAGTGACAGGTTGTAAGAGTCTCCAAACACACTGAAGTTTGGTTTGTACATTTGATCTTATTTGGAGACAGGGTTGAGCTTTGTCATCCATGCTGGCTTCAAATGCACAGGGACACTCCTGCCCTGCCTTCACAGCACTGGAAGGAAGGACTGTGGGACAGCTTACCCAGAGGCTGGTGAGCATCACTCTTTCTACAAACAGAGTATGAGAAGGGGAGGGAGTCTGTGTTCCTTCCTCAGAGTCTAGCAGAATGTCCCACACAGCTGCCCATGTGTGTCTTGGTGATATTATAACTTGGTTCTAAACAGACATTTTTGTGAGGTCTCATTTGGAATGAGGAGAGTCTGTTTGGGATCCACACCAGGATCCAGTGGAGGCAAACCTGAGCCTCTTAGGAGAGGGTCAGTATTGTGATAGATTGTCTCTCCCTGTAGCACGGGCTGTGGGGTATTTACTATGTATTCCAAGTTATCCTTAGATTCCACAAAATTCTCCTGCCTCAGTCTCCTCAGAACTGGAATTACAGATGGGTACCTCCACACCTGGATTTAGAATTTGTTCTTTTCTTTTCTTTTTTTTTTTTAATTTTAAATACTTTATTTAATATTCCTACTGGCAAATAATGTGTTTTGAAAAAAAACCTGTCCTTTTAGATTCTGAGAGTTCAGGAGTGGGATGTTCAGGCCATTCCTGTAAGATAGAATTCAACAACATAAACAAATGAGACTTAGAGAGAAAGTCACTCTGAAATTGAATGAAACAGGAAGCAGTGTGTTTATATTTTAGGATAGAAACATTGAGGTAGTAAGGATTCTCCATTTTAGCCAGCTGGGATGTCGCACGCCTGTGATCCCAGCACTTGGGAGGCAGAGGCAGGAGAATCTCTTTGAGTTCCAGGTCAGCCTGGTCTACAGAGTGAGTTCTAGGACAGCCAGGGCTACACAGAGAAGCCCTGTATAGAAAAAAAAAACTATTTTCTACTTCAAAAATTCATTTGCTGACTTGCCTCACTTCATGTCTTGTATATACTTGTTAAGCTGTGAGCTACTTCTGAAATCAGTCACCACAAATTAAGTCAGTCACCACAAACCACCTAGAAATGATGCTAGCTATCACCTGTGCTGGTTTTTAAATTTTCCCATTGAGTCCATTAACCCCTGATAGACGCTGTATATTAGTCTTGGTGTTTTCTATACTATCTGTGGGTTTAGGACATAAGATGCATAGGCTGGCTTTACGTTGGGAGCTTTAGCAGGGAAAGTTAACAAAGAAGACTTGAGACAAAACTTTTGATCAGAGCGTATTGATGAAAGCCTTAAAAACAGAAAAGTAAGAAAGAAGATGTTAGAATAGCATTTTTATTTGGCAGTTAAAAACCATCCTATGACTTACCAGGTAATATTTACTGTCCTAAGGACTAATGGAAGTTTAAAGTGTTCTGCATATGTGAAAACCTTTGACATGTACAAAGTGTTTTCTGTAATGTATTTTAAAGCTGTAGTCTTTAATTACTATTTTGGGAGAATTACTTAAACCATATTTGAGAGAGAACAGAAGAGTAAGTAAATAGGATCATTGTTGGCAAAAGATACTCTTCTTCATATGCCAGAAATCTAACAAAGAGACAGTTCTACAAACAACAGCTTGGTGAATAATAACATTCCATGATTCTGAAACACTCCAGAGTAATTTATCTTATCAAGTTCACAGTCAGTTTTGGACAGCTGAACTTTTTACTGAGACTACATTTTTTTTTTCTTCTTTAAATAAATTCTGATTATTTACTATGTGTAGGGTTAGGCCTAATGTCTGAAATACCTGTTTATATGGACTCAGATTTGTTCCTAATGTAAAGTAATTTTCCATCTTTCTATGGCTTCACATGGTGGGTGCTGGAATGGGCTCAGGGAAGTCTACAGAGGCCCTAGGGAGGACTCCTGGGGTAGATTCCTGGAGATGACACCTTGGGAGGGCTTGCTGAAGTGAGCCACATCTCCTGTGCTTGTTGGTTCTTGTTTGGTGAAAAGCTACCAAAAAAAATTGTGTCCTATTCTGAGACTCTGTCCATTCTTGATTTTTGTGAGGGTATTAAGACAATCAACTGGGTTTCTGCAAACCCTGTTTGAGGTAAAAAATGCAACTTTATTCTTCTGAGATGTTCAAGGGAGTGAAAGATGCTGGGATGTTGTGATGCACCGTGCACTGTTTTCAGTATTGTATGCTTGAGGTGGGAGGGGATGGACCTTCAGTCTTGCACTGATTGTGGTTTCTAATTAGACCGACAGGCATGAGGTAACAAAGCCCTTCCATCACACGCTGTGGCTGTTTATGCTCTTAGAGTGACTGCCCCTGTTGTCAATAGCACAGCTAGAATTTACTCCACACCTACAATTATAAAAGTTGTCTACACAGTGACTCATGTAGCTAAATGTCTATCTTCAAGACTGACAGCTTTCTCATGGATACATGTAAAGGATTTACTAAGAATTAAATATTCAGCACATGGTTAATAAATGATAATAGATACCAAAGGCATTATGAGGAAGAGCAAAGTAAGTCTCATGTCAAAGGATCATGGAGGCTAGTATATTTCATAGAACAGACCATTCAGCAGTGGTAGTTTAACATCTGAGAGATAGTAAGAGTCTATATGACCTGTGTTGATTCCTCATTTTGCAAAGAATGACTTTACGTTGGGTATGTTTGGAGATTCATGTGGGTAGGTAATGAATCTAGGAGTGCTTAGCCAGTTGCCTGGGTGTCTACATTCTAATTGTGTTTTTTTTCCCATTGTTCAATATGTAAAATACCTCTGCAGAGAAATATTCTTTTTTTTGTGAATTATAACTCTGAGGAAAACTACTTTCTACTGCTGAAGTGCCAAGCCTAAAATATGAGAGATTTAACTAAGATGAAAAGTGCTGAGCCTAAGATCTTGGGCAGAAACAGAATCACGTAAAGCCTCCAGGCAAAACTTAGCACTTTGTTGTCCTTTAGAAGAGAGCTGTTACAGCTTACTGACACTTGAGCTGGGATGTGAGTATGTTGTATACGTGGGCCTGATAATGACCTCAAGGATGCTCATGCTGCAAGCAGAGTTTCTTTTTTTTTTTTTTTTAAAGATTTATTTATTGATTATATGTAAGTACACTGTAGCTGTCTTCAGACACACCAGAAGAGGGAGTCAGATCTTGTTACGGATGGTTGTGAGCCACCATGTGGTTGCTGGGATTTGAACTAAGGACCTTTGGAAGAGCAGTCGGGTGCTCTTACCCACTGAGCCATCTCACCAGCCCGCAAGCAGAGTTTCTTGCATAGCTCTTTGGTCTGGCTCCTAATTCCAGATTTTTCAATTTCCTTCAGAAGCTGGGTTTCAACTGTATTGGTATCAAAGTCTCAGGCATTTATTATACAGTTGTGATCCAAGTTTTCTCTACAGAAGCATAATTATGCACACATGAACACATGCACACATGCATGGCAAGGAGAAGCTTCTAAGTAGAAGGAAAAGCTGTGAAGTATGGGCTATAGGGAGTAGGGGAGGAGGGAAGGGGGAAAGCCTGTGTTCGGCCAGAGCTCCTGTGCTCTGGGCAGGCAGATGCGGGAGGGCTGCCAGACATTTTTCCACTCAGTCCCGGTGGCCATCTAATCCACTGACCCCACTCGACAGGGGGTAGACAAGGGGCAGCCCCCCCCCCCAATACCAGAGGCCGTGGGGCCACACCCTCGGCCCCGGAGTTACAGGAGAGAGGGCAGAGGGAGAGAGGTTCCCACGCAGGCGAGAGTCTTTAGTCTGGGCCTTGACTGGAGCACAGGAAGTCCTTCCATCAGGAGATTAGAAATAGCTCATTAGAAGAAAGCCTATCCCATTGTCCAAGCACAACGGGCTTTGATGAACAGAGACAGTCTATGGTTTTAGAGCTTTATTGTAGAATGGCAAGGCAAAGAGAGAAGGTAAAAGAGAGAGAGACTGGCCCTGGCCAAGAGGAGAGAAAGGGGAAAAGGAGAAAGAGAAAGAAGGAGAGAGAGTAAGAGAGAACAAGGAGAGCATGAGGAGAGAGTGAGGTCGGGCTAAGCAACCCCTCTTATGGTGGGCTGTTATCTTGTTGTTGCTAGGTAACTGGGAGGAGTCTAGCCTGAAGGTCAGAAGCTTGGCACATTGTATAAGTGACTACTAGCCATAGCTTCTCCTGTGGAGGATGTAGGGGCAGTAACTTCGACAGGAGCCAGGGTTCTAGGAGACATGAGGGAATGCCTACTGTCCCATGTAGGTAATTATCACCACCAGGTTCTACCGGGGTTCAGACCTCAGCTTGACTGTATAGCCCATTGCCCCACAGTGAAGTACAGTGACAGAGGCTGTGAGCTTCTCACTAAAATCCAGGTTTTCCTGAAGCCTTTGCAGTCATGTGTAGCAATATGGCTGAGCAAATTATTACGGTGCAGGTTATAAGCCTGAAGCTGTGGCTCCATGAGAGGAAGAGGCAGATCTCCTTCATCCTACTCATGAATTTTTTTATTAATCATTTTATTCCTTTACATTTCAAATGATGTCCCCCCTTCTCTGTTTCCCATTCCATCCCCTGTCCCCTTTGCCTCTATGAGGGTGCTCCTCCACCTACTCCTTCCTCACCACTCTAGCATCCCCCTATGCTGGGACATCAAACCTCCACAGGAGCAAGGGCCTCCCCTGCCATTATTGCCAGATGAGGCTATTCTCTGCTACATACGCAGCTGGCATCATGGATCCTCCCATGTATACTCTTTGGTTGGGGGTTTAGTATCTGGGAGCTCTGAGTGGTTCTGATAGTTGATATTGTTCTTCCTATGGGTTTGCAATCCCCTTCAGCCCCTCCAGTCTTTTCCCTAGCACTTCCGTTGGGGTCCCGGGCTCAGTCTGATGGGTGTCTGTGAGTATCTGCATCCATAGGAGCCTGGTATGGCTGTGCCCTGAAAGGTTCTGCCAGCATCCCACCCATGTTTTAAGAGTGATAGTAGACCTTTCTGGGTTTATTTTGGCAGTGATTTCTTTTCCCCAATACCATGATGATGGGATGTCAGTGAGAGAAGCAAAAATGGCATTTCAGTAATGGAGCCTCATGCCAGATTACTAAAGGTAGTGGTTTCAGTGTGAACGAGACAGTGCCTTGCAAGACAGAGATGATTGTAGGCTCAGGCTGTGCAAGCGTGTGAATGAAACTCAACATTGACCACCTCTCTGCTTCTTCCTGTGCTTACCGCCTTACCCACAGGCCCACAGTAGATCCCAAGGAACAGAATCTGATGATTGATTATCCCTCCTTTCACTCAGTTGTTCTACTGTTAGCCTTGCACTGGGTGCTACCAGGGGGCCTAGAAATGACAGCAACGTGGGTTCTCCTCTTAAAGAGCTAACTACACTATGAGCAAGTGAGACCCTTAGCTTGGGGTAATGAATACTCAATTCAAATTACTTAATACGTGATTTATTAGGGGCTAAGTGATACCTTAACTTCAGGTGGTTACTTCTTGAGTCCTAATCTAATTAGGCTTGTTCCCTACTGACTTTAAATGTCCAACCACAAAGTTCAATAAACAGCTCCACTCAGCATTGCCTTTCCCTTCCCCTGTGGCAATGTTGCAGGTGTGACAGTCTCTGGAGCCAGGTGATTCAGAGCCCATTTCTCCTTGGAGTCCATTGAGCTGGGCCTAAGAAGAATCAGTTGTGACTTTGCTGAGTCTATGAAGAGTGAGAAGAGAGGGAGGAGGGCACTAGCATATCTGGTCTAAGGAAGTCCTAGCCAGTTGTGGTGGCAGTGGACAGTCGTCTCCTTTCATTTGACACATCACGAGATTGCCAGTGATAATTCAGAGATCAGCCGCTTTCTTCTCGTTTAGCTTACTATCTGTTGGCAGTTACGCCCCCACTGATGTATTACTGCTAAGTTGCTTTCCTTTCCCCTGAGGTCCTGAGACGGCACATTCCTTCTTTATCTCTCTCCCAGTGCTGTGCTTTCTGTGTGGCTCAGCAAGCATTTGCTACATCATCTGATTACTAACATTTTTTATACTGGTGGAGCTTCTTACACCACTTTCATGCTTGGTGAATGGTTCTTTCTCTGTTGAAAATGATGTCCTTAGACCTGTATGATGTTTTTGTCTTGTCATTTGCTTTTATGACACTGACCTGGCCTTGGTCCCTAACAGGACTCACACAAAAATGATGTTGAAGAAAGGAAATTGATGGCACTGTGGTAAATATCTTCTCTTTTTATAGATTTATTTTCTTTGGGTCTGAGTGTATGTCTATATACCACATGTGATTCTGGTACCCTCTGAGGTCAGAAAAATGCATCAGGTCTCCTAGTACTGCAATTCTAGGTGGTTGTGAGCTGCCATTTTTGGGTGCTAGGAACTGAACCTGGGTCTCCTGCAAGAGCACTAATTGCTCTTAACCATTGAACCCTGTCTCCATTTCCTGGTAGATGTGTCTTAATCTTGTCTAATCCATGAGACTAGCTGGATGCATGTCTTGGATGACTCTTGACTGCAGTGCTTTGCTTTTCTTGGTAGAGAATGATCTCATGTTACAGGTACTATGTTATCCATTATCCAATTTAATAAAACAAACAACTGGTGTTTTCCTGCCTGGCAGTAAGGTTTGTTTGTATCTTAGATCCAATGTCTTGAGTGTGCTTGTGGTTCCTTGAGGTGGTTCTGTGCAAAAGAACTCATGCACATCCATAATTAGGCCTTTTTCCCTAATAAAATTACAACTGAAATCCTTCCCTTGGGGGCTTGTTAGGCTTCCTCTGAAGGGCACATTTTAATTGTGATAATCGAAACGAGTGCTAACTTACTAGGACTTAAGACAGTGTCTTCCAGGAAGAGCTGCCCCTTTCCTTTATAATTAACAGTCAGTCTCCCCAGCACTCCTGTTCCTCTGGGCAACAGTGGAGCTATCATCCACACACTTAGCAGTTGAGCTTCCTTTCCACTCCAGATGAGAGATGACATGAAAGAAACTAGCCAGACCTTTTCGTGTGATCCTGTTCTTGTTTCTTTTTTTTTCTTTTTTCTTTTTTTTTTTTTTTTTAAGTTTAAGGATCTGTCCCCAGATGACAATGAAGCAGAAGATTATGTTCACTTCTCTGATTTCTCGAACTTGACATTTAGGAATCTGCAAGCTGAGTATCTCCGTGCTGACTTGTTTAACTCGGATTAGCTTTGTGAAGACAGGGTATGATCTTTTCTTTAGCAGGACTTCCAAAGCCAGGGCTCAGTGGCATGGCATCCTCTAACATAAGTTAACTTCAGAATAGCTAAACATTTTCTGTTGGTAGCAGGGAGATTGTTGTCTTGTCTTATCAGAATCTGTATGGTCACCTGTGGAGGAATTAAACACTCTATCTCACTGTATTAGTGACGTGTCAGCAGGCTGGATCACCTACTTACAGGAAACAGTTTGAAAGAATAACTTCTTGCAGTATCAGTATGCTGGGTTAAAAGAAAAGTGAACTTGAAATATACATAGATTATTAGTGCTATCTTTTAACCATAACAGATGGTATGAATTCATCTTTCATAATCGTTTAAATTATACCACACATCTGTATACCACTTGAGAAGCTAGCCTACTATCCCACCTGAACCCACCTGATCTTGTCTTCTCATGGAAGCTAAGCAAGGTCAGGCATTGTTAATACTTGGTTGGGAGAAGCTGGTCTACTGATTGCATAAGTATATTTTACACCACACACCTAGTAGAAAATACATATTTGGACAGAATAATCATGTTTAAGTTGAAGAATAATACTTCATGGTAGAGGATAATGTCATGTTTTTGTCTTCATTGAAATTATTGTGAGGAAAAAATAATAAGCATAGATAAATTCAGGAGTATGTTTAATTATAAAAAATAGTGCTAAACCGGGCATGGTGGCACACGCCTTTAATCCTGGCACTTGGGAGGCAGAGGCAGGCGATTTCTGAGTTCGAGTTTCTCTCTACAAAGTGAGTTCCAAGACAGCCAGGGCTATGCAGAGAAACCCTGTCTTGAAAAACAAAACAAAACAAAAACAACAAACAAACAAACAAACAAGCAAAAAACAAAAAAAATAGTGCTACCCTCTGTCTTAATTATGAAGAAAATAACTTGTCACACTAGTAGTATAGTTAGTTACCTTACTTCCTATTAACATGTATCACATTCAAGGAAAAAAAAATGTAAGCTATGCCAAAAGTTAAGAAAAACACGTACAGGAAGGACAAATAATAACATAAAACCAGACTGTGTCCTGATGTAGATGTTGGGATTACCAATAAAGAATTTAAAAGGTGGTGATCTATTAAAGGCTCTAATGCACACTGTAGACAACAAGCAGGGACAAATGGGTAATGTATGCAAGGAGATGAAATTAGAAGAAGTTGGAAGGAAAGTGCTAGAAATAAAAAAACATGCTAACAGAAATAAGGAATCCTTGAGAATGGAGGTGAAAGTCCTGTCCCTCTAAACATGCCCTGGTCATTCTGTTCACAACCCTGTCCTGAAACCATCCAAGGCCTTGGGAAGAGTCACGTATTAGTTAGTATAAACTTGGGCATGGTTGCAAGGATTTACACCCATTAAGTTCACAGTTTATGCTTTAGACAACCGGGGAGGAATGTGAAGGCACAGGCTCTTCTTCTGCCACAGCATTTGAATATGTATCTCTGGGCCTTTGCCTTCAATGACTAGTATGTTCTCCAGAAGCTAATGTGCAGGGCAGACTACAAAGAAACGTAAGATCTCCACCCCCTGACACACAAGGCGAGCAACAATCCTTCATTACAGGGCATTTTGGCTCTGTATCAATTATAAAAATAACCCACCTTCTTCCAACTAATAATTAACTAAAAGGGGGTTTATGTTCACTACTGTGAGAGCAAGGAACATTTATAGCCAAGGCTAAAAGGCTGCATATTCTCCACAGACAATTCTGTCTTTGTCCATTTGACAAATGTCTTAAGTTGAGCTTTTTAACCTGTTAAATATTACAGGCAACATTGCTGTTTTGAAGACAATTCTTTGAAGCATTTCTATATGGCAAGAGTAATTCCATCTCCAAATAACTTTCTGTTTTACACAGAAAAAAAAAAAAAATGGAGCAACTGCTCAAGGTCAGGGACAGGACCTGAGCAACGTTTATGTCTTCGGTGTCTGCCAAGCCTGCAGTAGCTGTCTGGTAAATTCAGGCTGATTTGTAGGAATGTGTGAGTCTTAACAAATAGGCTAAAGTAGCTTAGCTCAGCCTTGTTCATTTTCAGAATTCTGTGTTAGATATCAGTCTGTGCCTACTCACCAGTCCTCCTATAATGACAGAGAGCTCACTTAACACACACTTTGGTTTTTCTTTAGATTAAGTAGAATTAGGGTTTCTATAGCAACCAATGAGCAATTTCTCTTTTATTTCTAAAGTTTGTATGATTTTTTTAACCCAGTAACTAAACAAAAAGACTTCGCTCTCATTTTTTATCTCTAACTTATACATAAGAATAGATGACTTGAACATTATTGAACAGTGTTTTTTGTATCACCTTATAAGTTAAGAAATGAAAATTTTAATATTAGTTCATCTTTTACTTATTAGGTTAATAAAAAATAGAAAGATTAAAATATATTGAACTGGAAAAGAACAATTGGATACACCAGGGGTGGATGTTAATTAAAATTTGCATTATGTCAGGGAGTAGTGGCACATGCCTATAATCCCAGTAGTCAGGAGGCAAAGTCAGGTGGATCTCTTTCAATTCTAGGCCAGCCTGGTCTACAGAGCTAGTTCCAGGATAGCTAAGACTATGCAGAGAAACCCTACCTCAAAACAAAAAAGCAAAAAACCCCAAACAAACAAAATAATCAAAAACCAAAAAACCAGCGCCCCCAATTGTAGAGACACTCAAAAAATATGTATCATTTTTTCCATAAGTATTCATATAGATGCATAGTAGTTGTCTTGTATTTTTATCATCAAAAAGCTAATATATATATATATATAAATAGAAAATTGATTAAAATGACATATTTGTATAAAGAAATAACTTAAAAATGTGATAAATTCTTTCTTCTCCATTTTCAAATAAAAATTTATATCTATTGTATATACATCTGCATAAACATGTTATATATACACATTTAATGGTAAAGCTAGTTGTAGTTCTTCCTATATACCACGGAAACTGTCTATTTCTCGGTATGTGAATTATATATTTATAGAGAGCAGTTTAGAAGATTGTACAGTGTGCTTGCTAGCAATTATCTATGAAGGGTGATTCTTATTTTGGCCTCTTGTTTCTCATTATCCATTTTATATTGCTTTTACAGTGTAAAGGGTTCTACATATTTAGAAATATATGTGCTTTGTTTCTAAGGTACTCAGGTTGGGTGATACGAAGATGCATAACGTGTCCCGCATTGGCTCAGCAGGTAGAGGTGATGGATGCTTAAGCCTGGTGACCTGAGTTGGATCTGTATCCTCGGAACTCTACATGGACACCGTTGTACACATCCTCCCAAAACATCAGGCATGTACACACACACACACACACACACACACACACACACACACACACACACACATATTTGATAACAAAGAAACATTTGGACTTGATGCAGAAGTAAAGCAGTTTATCTTTTAGTCTGTGAACTCAAGAAAATGAAGATGAGCAGAGCTAACAGTGGGCACAAGGCAGAACCCAGGAGCTTTAAGAATTTGGTTGGTTGAGGGGGAGGGGATTTGAAACAGAAGAGAATAATAAACCAGCTATAGAATGAATCTCAATATGTGCTATTTATATTTTGTAGGTAAACTTTTATATAATAATATAATATATTTTATATAATAAATATAATAATGTTTTATATAATAATGTACATAAATACTTTTCCCCTCTGGGCCTTAGTGCCCTAACCTGTGAAAGGCTGGACTGCAGAAGTCACTTCCTGATTCTTTGTTTTTTTCCCCTTTCTCTGTAGTATCTGTCTCTCAAAGGGAAGTTTACTTAAAATTGGGAGGAGGCAAAAATGGATAAAGATGGCATTGTTGCACTCAGTGCCTTGTAGCTGACAGAGATGTCCCCATCTGTGTTCTGCTGTGGCCCTTTGGCATCTCCAGGGATCCAGGAGTGTACCAATATGCAGCCTGTTCACCAAGGGTTTCCTACTTCATGTTGCTACTATGTATGTGTGTGTGTGTTAGGGGGTGATATATATATATATATATATACACATATAATCTTTCTAACTTTCTTATTTTTGCTTGTTCATTGGGATTTTTTTTCTTATTATTTTTTGTGTTCTTTGTTTGCTTATTTGAGATGGAATATGAAGTTGAATATTTATGGAAGTGGGAAGAGCTAGGCAGAACCAGGTGAGAAAAAGGAATATGATAAAAATATATTGTATGAAAAAATTAAAAATACTTTGTTATTTTATGTATTTATTCAGTGTCTGTCCTCATGTATGTCTTTACATCATATATGTCTCATGTTTGGAGGCCAGAAGAGGGCTTAGATCCACCGAAACTGGATTTACAGGTAGTGGTAAGCTCTCATGTGGGCTCTGGGAATTGAACCCTATTCTCTGAAAGAGCAGCCATCCTCTTTACTGCGGAGCCATCCTGCCAGCCCATTTTCATTGGAAAAACATACTTACTGTGGTTTGGGTTTGTGAGAATTGCATCTTTGAATTGGTTGGTTTTCTCTAACAAAAAGTACCAAAGTCGTCTCACATTAATACCTCTTTCGACTAGATTTATCTTGCCTTTGGGGATGATGAAAGCAAGGTGAGCTGAGCATCTGACAGACAGTGAAAGCTCTGAGCTGGCTGTCAGTATGTTCTATTTACCCCTTACATATAATATTCATATTAACCTGTGTTCTCACAGTGACTTGGAGGAGCTTAGTCAGGCAGCTTGTAGGCCTCTCCTCTCTAAATACAGAGAGTGAGACACACACTTGCAAATTTTATCTTGTGTACCCTTCAGTGTTCAGGTCTTGTAGATTCATTCAGTTAATGTAAGCAACAGTTCTGTCTTTTCTATTCCCCTCTGCCCACTTAATGCCCCCTCTGTATATCTGCCACACTGCCTTCAATCTGTACGTGAGCTGTGCCTGTAACTTTGCGTGTGTATAATTAATCTCCTCCCAGTCTTTCTCTGCACTGTAATCCCCAGCACATCTTCAGCTCCTACCCCTGATGTGTGGTGGATGACACTAATGTGATGTGTGTTTAGCCTGTGGGTGGGATTAGTTATGTTTTCTTGCAGTGTGATTTCAGCATATGACTGGCCTGACTTATCTTTTTCAAGTGATGCCATATTGTAGACAGAGTGACTCTTCCTGGTTCAAGGACTCATTTGTCTGCTATTCAGTTTAGACCTGAGAGTTGTACCCATGTGCTTCATCAAACAGGTCAGCAGGTTCTGCTGAACCACAGAGTGAGAACTGAGGTCTCCTGAAGCATCACATTTCTCTACCTATGGCATAACTTATTTCCTATATACAGTCCCCTAAATCTTCTCTAATGTACTCTGTCCCCATAGTAACCCCACACGCTTACAGCTCTTTATAAGAAGCAGCCATTGGTGGTGCAGGCCAATAATTGCAACTATTAACATTTGGGTGGCTGAGACGGGGGACCATAAAGTGAACCAAGGCTTGCCTGAGCTAAACAATAAGTTCAAGGCCAGCTTGGGCAACTTAGTGAGACCCTGTCTCAACTGCCACTGCCCTTCCTGCTGCCACTGTCTCCACCACCTCCTCTTTTTCTAGACACTAGAGATTGAACATAGCCCACAGAATAATGACACATGTGTCTGTCATACCTGCCTCATGTGCTGTGGTGAAGGCTCTTAATGCTTATTTAACAAACATGAGGAAACCTCACCTCTCAATCCAGCCATGTGAAAGGTGCGCTATACATTGATTACTGGCTTAGCTTATGCTGTGTGTAGAAAGGCAGCCAGTGCCTGGCAATGAGCAGCCTTTTGCTGGGATTCTGAGGTCAAATGCTTGGAAGCAGTTGGCTCTCCTGGAGGCCGAGCTTCCAGTCCCCTGCTCATTGCCTGCCTCTTCCATGAGGTGAGTTTGCTGCTATGTTAAGAGCCCCTTCTGAGTTACTCTTTTAGTAACTGTATTATGGTTGTCTGGAACCACCTGGAACTTTGGGAACACTTTGGCATCTTTTCCTTTCTTCTTGTGCTTTTTCATTAGTTTCTTCTTTTGTGTCTTTTCCTTGCTAAAATCTGGTTATGGAGTTGTTTGTGTTTGTAGTGTGTTCCAGATGAATTTCTTAGTAATTTTAAAGAATGACATAGAGTAAGATGGAATCTCAGTAGTTGTGGTGTATCAAACTAGATCCCCTCCCCACCCATCTCATTAAGGAATTAGAGCATCTCCATTTTGTTTTGGACAGAATAGGTATCTATCGGACTTCGATTTTATGATTGAGCTTATTTATTTCAGAGCTGTTTTATCTTGGCTAATTTCCAGGTGGTTTCTAAGTTAATTGCTCAGAAAAAGGATGAAACATTTCACTTTCCGCACTGCATTGTCACTATTTTACAGTTAGTCACTTGCTTTCTCTAGTTCACCAAGTACAGCAAGAGGTTTTTATGTTTACATACCATTGAGGATGTTAGGATAGAAGGTCAGAATTGGAATACTAGAAAGTAGCATCACCATTTCTCAAACAACTGAGCATCAACACAATGTGAAGCCAGAAAGCATCCAGGCCAGGAGCAAATACCATATGACTTCACATTAATTAACTCATCGATCCTTTGCAGAGATGTGGCAGGGAGGGGATTTATCAACCTTAATTGGTTCTAAGTTATTTATCTTAATTTGGTGAATAAAAATACCTGATTTACAACCCTGGGCTCCTGCTCCTCATAGCTTCTCAGCTCTGCCGGAGCCGGTTAGTTAGCCTCACCCTGTGGAACCCTTCCCAAACCATGGAGATGTTTCTATTTTATTGAAAGACACATAGAAAATAATCAGACTTTGTATCAGTGTGTAATTGAAAGTAGTTTACATGGGGAATTAAGCGCACGGTGGTTGTCTTAACTGATCCTTTGGCATCGTTTAATTCATCTTCCTACAGATATTTTGCAGATAACCACAGAAGTCCAGGACATTTGCTTCCCAGGACTTTCAAAGAATGGATAGGCACAAATAAAAAATATCAAGAGTTAAGAGAATGCCGCTTGCCTGTAACTGAGCCATGGGCTTTAAGCCAGTGGTCCCTGTGATGGCAGTGGTTGTGTAGAACCTCCCCATAGGCTCAGTGCTCCATCACCACAGTATCCTGATGTGTGGTGCTACTGGGCCTTTCCATGTGCTACTGAGGAAATGGGGCTCTGCTTATAGGCTTCTTAGCTTCATTAATAAAATTAAAAAAAAATTGAGAAGGAACTTGAACAGAAGCTCAAGGATAATTTTATTAGACTTTAAAAGAAACACCTCAGGGCAGGCAAGCTATGAGAGAAGGGTGATAGAGAAGAGGGGGAGCGGGGTGAAGCCATGACATTTTAGATTGTCAACATGACAGAAATGGGGCGGTTTAGAGGGGTGAAGCCCTAAGTGGTAGGGAAAGTCTTCGTGGAGAAGGGATAGAAAGAAGAAAAAAAGGAAAAGTTGCCCTTTTTGGAATAATCCAGAAAAGCACCCATTATGTATGCCATAGCATAACTGAGTTATGTAAGCTATGGGTCCAAGGGCAGGAATTCTGGGAATAGATTATCTCATTAAAGTGATACTTACTCAGCATGCCTTAAGGTGAACCCATCTTCCGGGGGAGTGAGCACTTAGCCAAGGCACTGAGAACCCCAGCTGGAATGTTAAGTATCCACCCAGGCCAGGGGTATCAGTCTCCAGCCAGAAGGAGACAGTTTTCCCTTAATGGGCCTTTGCTGCCATGGTGACACATGCAGTGGCTGTCCTATTTCTCTCTGAGATTGCTAGCACAGACTTGGCACATAGTAGATCCACAATGACAGACTTGACTGGAAGCAAGAAAGCATAACCAAGTCACATTTGCCATGAAGTTCCGTGGAGTGCCAGCACTTATTTGAGACTTCAACTAGGATATCAGAGGAAGACAACCACCAGGCAGGTATTTCTTTTTTTCTTTTTAAAACAATTTTATTTTATTTTTTTTTTTTTACTTATTCACTTTATATCACACTCACTGCCCCTCTCCTCAATCCCTCACACAATCTCCCCACCCCCTTTCTCCTCTGAGTAGGCCCCCTCCCCCATAGTTATCCCCCAACCCTGGCACTTCAAGTCTCTGCAAGGCTAGGCATCTCCTACTGAGGCCAGACAAAGCAGCCCAGCTATTGGGACATATCCCATGGACAGGCAAGAGCTTTGGGGATAGCTGTTCCCAGTTGTTTGCTACCCACATGAAGGCCAAACTACAAATCTGAGTGGGGAGGCCTAGGTCAAGCCCATGTATGTTTTTTAGTTGTTGCTTCAACTTGACTCTATTGGTCTTCCTGTGGAGTTCCTAGCCCCTTCAGAGTCCGCCATCCTTCCTTAAATTCTTCAGTAAGAGTTCCCAATTTCTATTCACCATTTGGCTGTGGGTGTCTCAATCTGTCTGTGTCAGCTGCTGGTTACACCCCTCAGAGGACAACTCAGGCAGTTATTTCTAATGCCCATGAAGTAGAGACACATTCTAGAGTATGCATCTTTGTCTACTCATTCGGTGATCTACTCAGGAAAAAATCTTTTTGAGCAGGCTTGCTGTTGTGCTGTGTGTGCCAATTTCAAAAGTTTTTCTTGTGTTATAAATAGAACTGAAATGTCCTCCACAAGTTTATTCCAGTTGGCCACACATGTGTCTGCTAATACCCACATTCCTTTCCCCCCCATGACATATTTCATGGTGTTCATGTTTGTTTCTCATGTTTGTCTTCTGCACGTTACTAGTACAACAGACATGTTGGAAGAGGGCAGAGGGCAAGCCACAGTATTGAAGATGTTTATGTTATAAAATTAGTTGATCTTTTTGATACCTATTCTTTGCTGGTGAAATGAGCCAATTCAAGCCAAGTTAAAGTACATAAAGGTAGTTTTATTGATGGATTCACTGGTCCCAAGGAACTAGGCCAGAAAAGTCACCATAGGGAAGGAAACAGAGGAGGTTGGGGAGAGAAAAAACATGAGCACGAACATAGGGAGAGAGAAACAAGCAGAGAGGGGGATAGAGAACAGAGACCAAAATGTTTGGATTATACAAGGAAGAGTGTCTTGAGTAGGGGAAGCCCAGCCCCTGGGCTGGAAAGTGTAGCATAGAGGGCAGGTATACCATCCATGCCTTGTAACATGTAGGGACTGAGGCATGCTGGGGGAACCTGGAGGTCAGGTTTGCTTTGGTATGTAAAATAATGCACTTCAGCCCTTTGATCCAGGTCTAAATCTCAGTTTGTTTTGATGTTCTTGGTCCCTCCCATCCACCTGGAGGTAATGGTTTCTTATCTCAGCTTCTCTCTGTCATTAATCAGTATTTTAGATTCTGTTTGTTTGTTTAGATTCAGTCCTAATCTACTTTTCTGAAACTGTATGTTTTAGCTGTTCTGCCTACTGTTTACTTTGGTGTGTATACCAGGTTCCACATCCTCAGTGAATAATGAGTTGGCCAGTTATTGGAGGACTAGCAGGATTCAAACATGGACGGCAGACAAGGATGTTCACATCACTGGGAACCAGGAGACTGGAAGTAGTGGTGACTTATCCATTTAAGATTGTAGGGATGGTGAAAGATCCAAGTCTTGGGCTGCCAAATTCTCTTAAAGTGCAAGAGAAATTGAAAAATGTGTTTTACTTAAAAAACATTTATTTGACCATGTGCACAAACCAAGACACTTTATTCATTCGGCCCTGTGCCTCTTCAGTGAACTTATTCATAAGTAGAGATGAGTTATTTATTGGTTTGCTTGGTACTGGAAAATAAACCTAGCGACCCATACTGTTAATATAATGGTTTTTAAACATATTTTTCCACCCGACCCCCTCAAATGATCTTTAGTACCAAACAGACATTTAAGAATGACTGACATCATATTTGTCTGACACTTCACTTTTTCCCATGATGCTTCTTTTCTCTTGTGCTTTCTGTGGAGTCTGTTCCAATACGTACCTGCATTCCCCCTGAGGATGGGATCTGCCTCTCAGAGCAGATTATTGCACCAACTGTGCAAATAGATCACAGGTAGAGGCACTGACAGGAAATGACCTACTAGGTCTCTCCCACAGAGCCAACAGCTTCCCAAGACTGACTTTCAACAGAAGTGGAGCTGCCTGCACAATCCTTGAAAATGTACCAGATTAACGTCTTTAATTACATTTCAAGGATCTACTTAATAGAGGAAGTGTCTCCTGACCACAGGTCTCTGAAGGATTAAGCTGTACCTGCCTCCTTTCCCAGGAAACAACACATTCTCTTTGTTAATTTAATCTTGTTGCTTGTCTCTTTTTTCCTGATCTTTCTCCTTGAATATGTCTAGTTTGCCTATGATCTCTAAACTTTACAAGGAATCCAGACTATAGTAATTCCTCAGAAAATGTTGAGTAAAGATAGATATATAGATAGTTATCTTGTACCCCAGATGAATTTGCTACCTCAGCTTAAAAAGGAGTACTATATTCTAGGAACAAAAATATTCATTAAGACTTCTAGATACCTTGCTAGAAGATCTAGGCTCCCCATTATTTGATTTTACAACCTGATGGTTAGTGGCAAAGGGCAATAACTGTTTTTTATTCCTTTGCCCAGCCAGCTTCTTTTCAGCTACTGTGTTAATTTATGGGCTTGTTAGTTATTCCTATGAAAGTCAAGTTCTGAGAAGATGCTCTGTCTGCAGAGATTGATTGATTAAAATCTCAGTAGTGTGGAGAGGCTAGCTACCTTATTTTGGACTAGCTTTAGTTCCAGCCATTCCTTGCACACCTCTTTGTCAGAAATAACATTCTATGACTAATAGATAAAAACCATTGGAATCTATTGACTTAGCAGACACACTGGCTTTCACCAACCCAAAGCTACTGAATGTTGTCAGATAGCATAATGAGCCTATAGAAAAGCTTTTCCCATCTTGCTGTAACTGTCTCTCTGAAGTACCCAACAAAAAGTATTTTAAACTTGCCTTGCTTTAGGACTTGGTTTTGTCAAGCTATAAAATGTAAATTGCTTCCACATTGGAACATGAATTTAGAGGTATCTTACATCTGTGTTCCTGGGCTCTGGTCATTCAGAATACTCCAAAATAAGCTATTTCTTATGACCTTTAGGATGAGAGCCATGTGTTTAGTCTTGACATTCTTCATAGCCATGAGAATGCAAGCTCTCTGGAGGAGAAAAGACTTTGTTGCTTATTCACTTCAGAATCTCGAGTTTCTAGGAAGGGCTACCATATTGAATTTTGATCTGTGTGTGCATTTTCTCTTCCTCCTCTTCCTCTTCTTCCTCTTCCTCTTCTAAATACCCCAACCATTCTGTGTCTTCCCAGGTCACAAAGTTATTCACAGTGCAGTAGACTTCAGCTTCATCTTGTCTTTATTTTCTCTTTAGTTTGGCAATTTATATGCCTAGTCAAGGGGTGGTAGCCGTAGAGGGAGGGCAGGATTGCTGAGGCAGGACCTGTTGTTTCCATTTTTCTATCTGGGAGAGATGAGGACATGTCTTCTCTTTCATCATAGATTTGGAAGATGAAGCAGGATGCCATTTGGCAACAGCTTTCATCAGATACATTGTGTGGGACATGTGTTGCCAAATGCTATAAGATATTCTGATATGCTTAGCTTTGTCAGTCAAGGGCAAGGCACCTCAAGTGGTAGCTGATTTCCATGCAGTGCTTCAGGGAGACTTGTGAAGTGGGTACAGTGTCCTCTTTCAAAGATGCAGACACAGGTTTAGATCAGTGACCTTGACTAGCTTAGATCAATGATGACAAATGTAGACTTCTGTTCACTCTCCATCAATTCTCAAGTTGGGGTAGGAGAAAAATAACCATTATGCCTTGACCCCAGCTTCTTGATCACATAGACTCGAATGTCCCTCTAATTTGTCAATGTGAGCCATTATTACATTTCTACTAGTGTTGAGTTCATTTTAGATAGTATTCCATTGACAGATTTCCCCGCCCCCCTCATCTCTATCAAATTGTTATGGCTAGTTAGGTCAGAAGTTAGCTATTTTCTGGACCATGTTGATTGAAAGGGATTGACATTGAATGACAGAATGGCTGATTGTATAGAGCAGAGTCTGCATTTGCATGTGAGCCTTGAGTCTGACCTGGATTTATAGGTTATTCTGTAACAATCTGAGACATAAACTATGGATTCCTACCCATCTATGTATGACAACTACATAGAAATTTCACAGTCTTTTGACACTGGATCCTAACCTCAGTATTCCAGCTCATTGCTTCTGGGGAGTCTTTAGTGAACCTGTAAAAGACTCTGCAGTTACCCAGCAGGACCTCGTGCAGCTGTCTGCAGAAATCAGGATAATCCTGCCTTTTCTGAAAGCATTTTAATAGAGCACTGATTACAGATTGCAGGCACCTGGTACTGTTTTTGTATTGTGGCTGAAGGGTACCGTTTCAAAGACAAGCATTGGGCTTCACGGATTCCTATTTCCTGTCTTATTGCTTGCCAGGAATAGGTACCAAGGAGCCCATATAACAGCTGATCTTGTTCTGAGTGTGGAGACTACCAATGCCAAAGTGGTAATTTGCAGAATGATAATGTCCATGTGAATTGCCCTGGATGTATTCACCCGATGGTGGCTCAGAGCTCCAAGGTTGTAGAAGGGCTTCTGCAAACTGGAGGCAGCACAGAGATCTATGGGTTGGGACTAGGCCAAAGTTATTCTGTGTTTCTTGGACTCCCCAGCCTGTTCCACTTGGACCTGTTCCACTTTTGGTCTCAACAGCCAATGGGGAAAAAAAAAACCACACAAACTGTGAAAATTCAAGAGAAGTGTTGGCCTGATATCAAGGTTTAGAAATATATGGGTTTGGGGTGATGGAGGCTAGGACTTAATTTTGTGCCAGTGCTCAAGGAAAGGACTGAGTCTGAGAAGCATCCCTACTGTGAGGAATTGTGCTTTCTTTTTGTCTTTACTCTGACAGTATATGCCTGCTCTCTTCATCTATAATCTTGGGACTAGTGTAATATTTTATATCCTCGTATCATGATTCTCTAAGTTTGGTTGGAAAGAACATTGCAGTGAAGCAGAGACCAGTGTCGAGTCTAACGTTTGACTTGCTTTCTCTTTGGATGTATGACTTTGGACCTCAGCTTCTGAATTAGAACTGAAGGAGAAAGACAGTCATCAGGATGATTCTGTTGGTAGAATGTGAAGCATACAAATGCTCAAAGTGTGGCTGAGAATCTACATCTTAATTGTTGCTGGGCAGGAACCAAAAAAATCAACCAAGTGGTTGTGTATGGTGAAAGTCTTTCTGAGAGCCGTCTCAGTAAAGCAGAATGTATGGAATACCCCCGTGGAGTCACTTTTGAAGCTTGGGGCATTGCTACTGGCAAGCTACAGTTGCTTGAAGCAACAAAGAAGAAAACAGACGTTATAGAATATGTGAGGGATGAATGACAACCAACAGGGTCAAAGTTGTGCCTTTGAAATGGTAGAGTTGGGCAGTACCACAAAGGGGTGGAAAGCAGAGTGCCCCTTGAGAGCCAGCAGAGACCTTTGAAAGAAGTGTCTTTCAACTGCCTCAAGGCAACCATCCGAGCTCTTCTCAGGCACTGACTCCTGATTGGAGTCAAAAGGAGGGTGGCAGATAGCTTTGCTACGAGGCTCCCTAGGCATTGGCTTCTGTTGCCATTCTCGTTGGTAGCAAGAACCTGGGAGAGCAGGACCTAAAAATGAGAGGGGCCAACTTTATTCAGAGCTTCAGACAATTTATGCTTGGAGGGTTAAGAAGAGTCACCTGAGTAAAGTATATAATCATCAGGACAAGCCGCACACGGCAAAAATATTTTTCCATAGAGACAAATGAATATAACAACAGCTGAAGTAAACACACTCCTATCCACTACACCTGGGAGGAGCACCAAAACAAAATCTAAGGAATAGGCTGTGGTTTGAAGAAACAGGTCACAAGACCCTTGCCTTGTTTGCTTGGAATTTTTTCGCAAGTATTCAGAATTCCCACCCATCTCCATTCGTGGACTGTTCTTCCAGTCCTCTTTCTGCAGATGGACATCTATTGCCTTCTTGCCCGATGTACCAAATCCGCAGTTTAACTTGTGGAAAGAAAATAGGTTATGTTAATGACACCATGTGATGGTCTTTGCCAATAAAGCTGGAAAGTCATGTGCTGTACACATACAGGACAAATTTATAGCATCCCGGGATGACCGTAGCACAATTTGTTATTTTTCTTGTTGCTGGGCAAGGGAAACAATAGGATCTTTTCCATCAGAGAGCAAATCGATCAGAGGGAAATGAAGAAATACTGAAGTTTGATTTTGTTTACTTAGAATACATTTTTTTCCTCCCCCTTCCCTTTCCTTTCTTCAATATAAGATGGTACCAAGGAGCAGATATTCTTCTGGAGTTGTATTTCCTAGGTTCAGATCCCTGTTTGCTATTGAGAAGCTCTGGGACCTACAGTCGTTTACTTAACCACCTGCTTTTCTCATCTGTAGCAGTTTCTTTTTCCCATGTGTAAATATATCTATAAGGCTTCTTGAATACAAAATTCACATTTGTGCCTCTCTTGTTAGACTTTGAGGCAGTGTCATGGGGAGGTGCTTGTGGGAGCTGGAATATTTCTATTGGCATTCTCATTGAACTACATGGGCAAAACCATGAAACTGACCTCTGGAGTTAATTCCAATTGAGTCTGGAATTAAAATACTTGGTCAGAGGATGAGATCAAAAGTGTTAAGGGACCTAACCTTAAGTTTCACTTATGAAATGGTACAGGTATTGAAAGCTTTAGAACCTGGCCTCTCAAACGACTATGTTAGGTGTGCATAAAATGGGCCCATGAAGTATCATTTTTTATGTGCGACCCTCTGCCACAGAAGATTTCAGGGCAGAAAGTACCATTGATGTCATAGCATACTGCAGGTCTTGACCAAACATAATTTGGGGGCATTGTCCAAATCAGATATTCACATAGGGAGTATTGATTTAAAACTGATAGTGGAATTAAAGACTATTTAGAAGACCTTTTATAGTAATTTAAAAGTAGTTCAGAACATACCAGTTTCATCTATATTTTAAGTATTTAGAGATCTCATATACTTAAAAACTGAAAGTTCACTCTACAGGTTTAGCTTTTTAGTGTTATAACTCAGCTGTTTTAAAATTGAATTTGCTTAGTTGAGAAAACTTAAAATTTATCTAAGATTCAAGTCAGTATGGCTTTCTATAGATCCTTTTCTCTTTAAGAGAGAGTATGTGTGTGTTTAATGTATACTTCTAGCACTTTTTCCTCTTCTTATTTTTTTTTAACTTGAGTAAAGAGCAGTAATTCAGCTAGAATGCTGAACATAGCAAATAATTAAGATGTTTGTGCATAGAATCCACCTTGTGTGGTTTTGTCTGTACTTGAACACGATAGGAGTTGGCTTGGGCCACTTCCAGGACTTCCTCCTGTAGGTGATGGTTTCAAACCAAAGGTATTGTTGTTATTGTTATTGTTGTTGTTATTGTTGTTGTTGTTGTTATTATTATATTTTGGATTTACATATTGGTTTGCCATTTTGTTTGTTAATGTTGAGATGTGGTGAATTACAAATACAAGGACAATGTAAGTTAACTCATAAACCAGGTCTGTGGCAGCGCAGAATTTGTTTTTGAATATCAAACCTATACAAAGGATAGCCTTAGCAAACAAACAGGGAAAGAGGAGATAAAAGGAGTGTACTTCTCTAACTGAAGTAGAATGGGCCACAGGCACAAAGAATTCCGTGTACGTAATGTCTCCTACACAGGAGAGTCTATGAGTCCTTTTTCATTTTCTTCCCATTTCATGTGTATGTGGTATGCAGGTGTACTATGTAGCATGCGTAGTATGTGTGGATGCATGTGAACATGGGTGGGTTTGCATATAGGGATTTATCTTGCACATTATTTAATGAGTCAGGAACTCTCAGCTCATTGATATGGCTAGCCTCATAACCCAGCTTGCTCTGGGAATCCCCCATCTCAGCCTTCTGAGGCTGGAATTCTAAGGCGGCTGACACCCTTACTTTTGACAGTTCCAAGGATCTGAATTCCTGTCCTATATGCATGGCCCTGATTTTAAAATTTATGTAATATTCCATTGGGTAGATGGGCTCTAGCTCTTCTGTATTTTAGCAATGAAAATTTATGATTGTTATGGTATTCATGTGTTGCTTTTGAAATGACCCTCGGGTAAGCATGTATCTTATCTGTATTACATTATATACATTTCTCTAATAGTCAAGCTTCTGGTTCAAAGGGTTTTTCCACTTAAATACTATGTTCAGGAGAGGACATTTTAACACTTTCCCATAATCTGTAGCCTACAAGGAATTGGATAAAATTGGAATAATTTACCGTTATAAAAAGACATATCTAATGATTCTTATTTGCAGCCTTGAGAGGATACATTCCGCTGCTATCCTGACCTACATTTGGGATTGACCGTAGAAAGTGCTTTGTAAATTCATGAAGGACTATAGACACTTAGGGATTCCTTACTAGTGATGTGCAGAACACCAGCCATGGACTTCTGCTCATGAAACAGTTTTACTAATTTGCTTAACAAGTGAGCCATTAAATACAGAGACCTTCAGATACACTAAAAACAGTGATTCCAATCCCCCTTTGTGTAGCAGAATAAGCTGAAGATAGGCACAGGTGAACAAGTCTCAGACCTTGACCCTTGGGCCCCTTGATCCCTGTGATCAAGGCCCAGAGATGACAGATATAAAGTCTGGATGGAACCTCCCCTCCGTTTCCTATCAAATACTTTCCTGACAGGCAAGAGAAAGCTTTTTTAAAAATCTTTTTATTTATTATTTTTTTTTATTCTTATATCTTTATTTGTTTTTCTCCATATAGAAGTGCGTGGCTCCTTTAAGAGTGCTGCTCAAATACTTTATATATCTGATTAACTCAGTCTTACATTTGTAAACCTCATGAGGCCTCAAGTGTGGATTCTTGATATTCAGTGCCAGTGCCACGCCCCTACCCCCTATCCCCCACCACAAGTGGAGATTCTTCTAGGCTTGTTGATACCATTGAGCTTGTTGTGGCTGTACTTTAAAACCTGGAATGTTATCACATTCATCTGTCTTAACTGGTTTCTTTCAGTTTCTACCAATGAGAAATACTAGTTGAAAGTATTCGTTGAGTTACATGGAAGAATTTGCTAACAGATGTAATGTGTTCATGTAACCTGTTCTTTACCCACGTGCATATGTTCCCTCTCCCAAAATGATCTGTTTTCTAACAATTGCTAACTTTCTGGTCAGGGTTTTAGTTTTGGATAAGGTAATGGCTTTTAAACCTGGTGGCCAGACAATTGCATGGCAACCCGAGAATAAGTTAGAGAGTTGTTTAAACTACTGTCTAGAAGATTCTGAATTAGTGAATTCAGATGTGCAACTGGATTTAAGAAGGCAACGCAGTACCCCATTTACGCTCTGAAGTTCTCCATTGAACATTAACATTCCCAGTACAACACTGAAAACATACACCTTCAAGTACATTAGAAAGCGCCGGAAAGAAAAAAATAAAAGAGTAAAGGGAAAAAAATGACATTTGACCCTAGAATGAAAACGATCCTCTCTTCTAGTCGTGATTTTCAAGGGAGAACAGCCCCTGATGCCTCAATCTTGTGCTTGTATCTTAATAGATGAGACTGTGTATTTGTGTGTATCTATACATGAAAATAAGTGAGACTTTGCTAAGTAAAGTTGAATATTATTCTTCCAAATATCTTCTGCTCTGCCTGGGTACATTCATTCAATTTTTACAGTTCAAAGACTATCTCATTATTCATATCATGATAGGAGTTAATAAGAATCTGCCATGTTTAAGATTAGTGAAGCCTATCGAGGCATTAGAATGCATGATCTGAACATATTAACCTATTTAACAATCAGAACTGATTGTGCTCACTGAACCACCTCACTGGCCTGTCGTTGAAACTTGTGATGTGGTCTGTAATCAACCCTTGCAGGACTGAGACTTTGTCTTAATTACCAAACACAAGGTAGCACATAGTGGGTACTTCTCTATCAGCCGGTCAGTTTCAGGGCAGTCTGACGAAGCCTTTGAGCTACTGAGATGGCATATACCGTGCTGCCAGGCTGTATGCAGGACCTCAGTACTCTAAACAACCTGTGAGAGAAGGACAGCGGCATTCCCTGCACCTTCAGTTCTGGCTGGGACATATGATGTTCATATGTGTACAGGTATGCATGCATGCACGCATGTGTGTGAAAGTGTGGAGGCCAGAGATCAACCTTGGATGCTTTTTCTCAGTCATTGTAATCCTGTTTTATTTTTCAGCTCCATTGATTGGCCTGGCACTCACTGAGTAGAACAGTATAATAGGCTGGCAGGCCAGGGAACTTGAGTCACCCCCCTGCCTCATCCTCAGAGTACCGGGTTGACAAATGCATGCCACCACAGCTAGCCTCCTCTTCTGGCAATGGAACTGGGGTTCTTGTGCTTTTGTGAGCTTTCTCCCTGAGCCTAATTGTGAATTTTTCAGTTGCCTGAATGAATATTGGTTAGCGATGAATCACAGGTTATGTGTGACTACAGTGGTGGACTGTAGTAGATTTGCCTAATACTCTTGAGCTGGACTCATTTATAGATTGATCTCGAACACACACACACACACACACACACACACACACACACACAAACCAGAAACAGAACTTAGATCATCTTGGAAATATATCTTTGGGAAACCAAATACATAGTCAGAGCTGTGACTGCGTTAGTATGTGTATTGTGGTGGAAACTGCTTCATTTCTTTCATTCTTGGTCACCTGTTACCTGTTAATCACGGTGCCATCAAGTCAGAACTGCTGGGTGGCACTTCCAAAAACTTGGCACTAGTCAGACATGGATTTAAAATTCCATGTCCCCCTGGAGCTGAAAGAAAGTGGGGAAGACTGGGCAAGTGTCCAGATGGTGAAAAGTCTGTGCAGTGGAACACTGGACAATAGTGCACCACAGGAGACCAATAACCAAGAGCTCCTTAGCTGATGAATGGAGGTGAGCAGTGTTAAAATTAATGGTCTTCCTTTTCTTAAATGGCTATTATGGAAAAGATGACACTCATTTCCACCATGAATGCAGTTAGGAAAGTGTATTTACAATGACGTTTAAGATTTGGTAGAGGCACAGAGAACTCAATTTAAGGGTTGTTAGACAGTGGAAAGACTTCTCCACTGCAAGTGTGAATTGTTCCTGGCAAAGGAGGAAGAGGATGGATACTGTTGTCAGGTACGGAAAGGCACAGCTGTGGTAGACACTAGCAACCCCCCTAGAGCCCCTTGCTTGCTGTTCATGTCACCCTGTGTTGGACATTTCAGGTAGTAGAAACACACTCCCTTTTTCCTTGCATCTCTGTAGACAGTGCAACATGAAGAGCTGGCTATGAACGATTCTGGAACTCAGAGGTTAACCTGCAAACTGAACAGCACCACACCTGTAATGCAAACTGAACTGTAAACACTGGCTGCTCATTCCCGTAAGATCTACGATATCGTCAGTTCCAACTTTTCCTTTTCTTTTTCTTCAGAAAATTCCCTGCGTGCCCTCCTGGGTGGCTCTACAATGAGTGCCAAGTCTGCCATCAGCAAGGAAATTTTTGCACCTCTTGATGAAAGAATGCTGGGAGCTGTCCAAGTCAAGAGAAGGACAAAGAAAAAGATTCCTTTCTTGGCAACTGGGGGTCAAGGCGAATACTTAACTTATATCTGCCTGTCAGGTAATGACATTTGTTTTAAGATGGTTAATTCTAAGGCATCCGGAGGGTCTCGTTCATTTGGTAGTGTCTCCCCTTCCACTCTTTTCCCATCTTTGTTCTCCACCCTGCCTTCTCTGTTGATGAGATGCTGAAGTTCAGTCTTCTGGCCCCTGAAGAGTTTCTGCAGAGCCTGGCAGGCCTCTCCTTATTTGTTCTTTCCTTCAGAGGGAGTGTCTGTCCTTCGGGAGTTTTGTTCTAGAACTCTTCTTGGTATTTGGATAATGGTCATTACTAGCAGACTGGGCTTCACTTTTTAAAAAATGTTATTTTTCTTTTTTATTTTTTGCTAGACTGTTGCCAACAGTTAGGAATAGTTTTTCTTGAGACTAGTATTGGTGTTTTCTGGATTAGGACAAAGAAGATTCCGTCCACAAATCATTGCTTTGCCTGACATCCACCTCCTTGTGACGAATAACCATCTGTTTTTCAATGCTTGAAATTTTGTTGGATTATTATTTTTTTTTCTGTTTGTGGTTAGAGAGATCTGTGGGATTTACTGTGGATACAAACCAAGTGTTTTTGTTTTTTTGTTTTTTGTTTTTTGTTTTTGAGATAAAATCCAGATAAATTTTCCATGAGCTTCTGGGTGCTACTAAGCACTAAAGGCATTTGTAATATTTTTTCATGTGATATTTCTCATAATAGGAATGGATAAACTAAGCGTACCACAGTTCATCTGTTACAGAATCTTTTTGAGTTGTGGTTTGGGAATAAAACTTTAATTTTAAAACCCGTTTTTAGCTTTTCAGCAAAATTAAGGATTAGTCAGAATTCATTTCAAGCTATCAGTGACTTCATCGGAGAGATTTGAATTTACGGGACTCTCTTAGGTTGGAATGAAATGAGAGCATAGCACTTCGGTAGGCATGCCTTAGTAATTGTTAGAAGTGAATTTTTATTGACTTAGAGGGTGAGGGAGTCAACCTGGGAAACTATTCTTTGCTTCCTAAATCTGGATTAGGTTGACCAACTTTAAGTATGCTTAGAAGACGCTTGTGTCTCTTTAGCTAAGCACTAACTGACCAAAGAAGGACTAAATTAAAACCAGTGACTACATTTCTCTCTCTCTCTCTCTCTCTCTCTCTCTCTCTCTCTCTCTCTCGATACTTGCTCTTTTTATTTTATGTTTGTGGGAGTTTTTCCTACATGTATGTCTATATGACATGTATGTGTAATGGTGGTGCTAAGGAGGGTGAAGCAGACCTGTTGGAACTTGTGTTATTGACATCTCTGAGCCACGAAGTGTGTACTGGAGGTGAATACAGGCCTTGTGAAAGATTAGACAGCACCCTCAATCACAGACCCAAGTTCTCCAGCTCAAAGAAGCCTTTCTTGGTACTAGCCCAGGATTTTGTTGATAAGATCCATGTCTTAATTTTCATGTTTTAAAATTTGGACCCCAGAGGTTTTTGTTTTGTTTTGTTTTGTTGCCAACAATGTACAAAATATGTGCCAATAATCTTGTTTTGTGTTTTCCTGAGCACAGACATATGACATGCTAACCTTTTTTAAAGCTTGACTCTCTTCACTGCTCTGAGATTTCCTATAGAAACATATCTAAATGAAAAGTGCGTGGTTCAGAAAGCAGTTGAATTTTGCCTGGTCTCTACCTGTAAGCGAAGGACAACAATTTTCTTTGGCCTTTCAATGGATATTATTATCTGCCTGTTTCTGATCATAAAGTATCTGAGAGTGGTAATGGGAATTCTAACAGGCTCCTCAAATGGAGGCATAACCTTCTTCCTTAGAGTTAAAGATAATGACCTGGGACTTTCGGCTGCTGCGTTCCTGTTAATTATCAAGACCTTTGGGTTGGAAATGACAAGAGTTTCTTTGTTTGGTTTTGTTTTTTTGTTTTTGTGTTGTTTTGGCATTCTAATGGAGGAAAATCTGTTATTCTGGAAGTTTTCATCCTCATCATTTTTTTTTTTCATTGTGAGAGGGTATGTGAAGTAGATTTGATAGATTAATAGACAATAGAATGAAAACCAGGGCAGAAAGAACCAGGTAGCGCTCTCTCTCTCTCTCTCTCTCTCTCTCTCTCTCTCTCTCACACACACACACACACAATTAGTTGCATTCTGCTCTTTTACTTAGAGACAAAGTAATGACTTCCTCTATTATTTTGTTTATGTACAGTTTGGAGGCTTATCAGTCCTGGTAAACTAATGTTTTAACTAGCAAGTTAATCAATATTTTTTATCTTTGGCCAAATGTCCTAGGTGCTGAGTGTATACTTATAAGAAAACAAATATACAAGTTAGATGGGTTACTGTGGACATTAATTGCTTTAAAAGAACATCCACATAATTATAAACTATGAATAAAGCAAAAGAAAAATACAAATATGCAGGTCTGGAAGAATTAGTCCTGTTTGGAAGAAAGGGCTTCCATGTCTTGAAGTGGGTTGTGGGAAGACCATTCAGGGAGAGGAAGGGTAGTCTTATTAGCTATGCAAAGGGCCTCAGGGTTTTCCATTTCCTCTAGACTATTAGGGACCACTTCTTTGTAGCTGACTACAGTGGGAGGATTTGAAGGGCAAGCAAGGATGACAGGCCTTTTTCTGCTCTTAGTGTAAATCGCCTGTGCTTTCTGGGAGCTTCTTAGATGAAAACCACTATTCATTTATAGCAGGCAACTTTTGTATTCATTAAGGCAAGGTCTGCAATATTTTTTAACCATCCTTTAAACACTATGAAGCATTAAGATGAAGGGAAAAAAGAAGCTTGCAAAATATGCATGTAGGCATTGGTATATTTATATAGTATCTTAACTAGTCTAGTATTAATGTGATTTTTTTCCTCAATGTCATACATAATTTATGATGTGAGGCCCAGAGGTCTGTGACTATAAAACCTACTACTTTCAGAGAAGTTATATATTGTAAGGAAATATTTTCAATATATACCAAAGTAGAGGAAATAAGAGGATCTATCTTGGGTTTTTTTAGCTATTATTTTGGAAGAAAAAAGGTAGTCATTCCAACTTATTCACAAGGAAATTGAACTTGACAGTTTCTCACTGGACACTCAAGTCAACTCCTTTTTTTTTTGGGGGGGGTGATAAATGTGTGAGTATAATCTGGGTGTGGTGGCACAGACTTTTGATTCTAGCACTTCAGAGGCAGAGGCAGATGGATCTCTGGATTCAAGGCAAGCCTGATCTACTGAGTGATTTCCGGGTCAGCCAGGATACATAGAGAAAACTTTGCCTTATAAAATGAAAGAATGCAAGCAAATGAGCAAAAACTGTTCATATGAAAGTCTTACAAAATGAGCCAGTCACAGAACCGTATATATAACCATGTACTTAGTAAATATCTCACACTTAGTAAATTCCTCCCATATGACAGGTTGTAAATTCCTAACAACAGAAACCAAAGATAATTAAAATCTCAACCTATGTTGAGTGAATGAACAAAGTATTTTATACCTATGCGGTAGAATTTATCCAGTAGTGAAAAGAAATGAACTACCAGTACATGTGGCCACATGGACAGACAAGTGTGGAAAACATCATTAGGATGTTCAAAGCTAGAACTGGTATGTTCTTCTAAGTTCCTCATAGTACCTCCCATATTTCTAGGTGAAGTTATATGTTAAGTACTTATTAGAGGCTGCTATTTGGATTTATGACTGGCTTGTTATTTGACAGATTCGGGTATAGACTTGGAACTATTAATACATTCAAAGGATAAAGATTCAGGTTATCTCCCCATGATAATTTGAGTCTGTAAATTAAACTGATCCATGCTAAATTAAAATTGCTTTGTTCTTACAGTCCACTTTTCTGCTGAAATACTGTAATTTTCATCCTTACAACCTGTTTACCTGATTCTATTTTAATTTAGTATGTATAATATTTGATATTAGCTCTCATATTCATAAATGGATCCACTCTCTCCCTGGCTGCTGCTATGCCCCCACAGAAGGAGCACATGAAAACCAATTTTTGTGATTAGCACATTCTTTTACATATCTTGTTAGCACAGAAAAACCTTAGTTCTTCTCAAATTATTACAGATTTGTAGAACGAACAAAATTGTGTTAAAAAAAAGTTCTGAATACACTCTGATGAAGTAATTTATGCAGATGTGTTCCACAGAAGGCTGTAGATTAGGAGGACGGGAGCTGGTGCTTCTGCCCTGTATCTTAGCAGCTGTTAACCTTAGTGTTCAAGGGAGTAAGTAACCCTGGAACCTTTTGAGGAACACTAACGCTGGCCTCTTCCAGGACGCACTAACTTCACCAGGAAGCTTGGGGAAAACTATCTGCATTATGCAGGTATTAAATGCATTTTACCATTTGAGGGACTTAGACTATGGACTGTGCACTGGAATATGTGACATAATGCCTTATTTGGGGTATTGAATTTTATTTAAAAGAGTACTTTTTAGTTCCCTTCTACAGTTCTACAGTTTTATGTGCTTCCATTAAGAAGTAAAATCTAGGCTGGTGCTAACGTACCCCCATGCCTCTGACTTCGCTCGGGTGGTATCCGAAAGGGTGGAGTCTCCTCTGTTTACAGGTGATAGAGAAGTGTTCCTTTTTCATATGTCGCTTCTTCCTATTCATGTCGAAGGCGTTCATTAATAGACATTTATACAGGTGTAGGACTTGTCAGGGTACACCTCTATTATGAAGATTTGGTACTTAAATTCAGCCATAAGGTGAAGTAACTTTGGAAAGCAATGAAATCCAAAACAAAGTTACCCTTGTTATCTTATTTCTGTTATTTTTCTTGTAGTCTTTTTAGTCTTATAGAACTGCCATGTTCTCTGTAATGTTTATTGATAATCTTTCTCTTTGTAATAATGAAACCATTGGTTAAAATAGTCATAACCATTGGCTCCATTTCTTTCCCTATGGTCATCCATCCTACCCTTACAATACTGCTGTGATGTAGTTCTTTGCATTTTTTTTGGTGAGGAACTGAAGACAGACATGAATTAGCTTGCTTAAGAATGTTGTCATGAGTAGCAGTACCTGGTTTTGAACCTGGGTAGCTTGACCCTAGTTTGTGTTCCCTTAATGACTGTGCTCTGCTTTCTACTGGCATAAGAGTTGCGTGAGAATCCCAAAACCAACATCCTTCTTCACTATCTCAAGCAGCTGATGAGCATTCCTTGGCTTTGCCTTGTTTCCTACAGGTTATGCTTTCGGCTTTTGGCTGGATGGTAAGATTTGTAAGCCAAGCTGTAAATCTCATACACATCTAAAGGTGCTACTAGTAGATATATTTGAGTCTTAGAAACCGACTCCCCAGAGCAATTCAGTGTCTCCTCATAGTGACCTGGCTATGCACAAACTTGGTTTGTTTGTTCATTTGTAGAATAGAAGAGTTCTTAGGGGTTCTTACGACTCTAGGTAATTTCTTGTGAAAATTAATAGGAATATCATTATCTTTTTCTGAAGTCCCTTTGAACAGATGAGCCCAACAGTAGACAACCAGGAAGTTACTATGTACCACCTCAGTTAATCAACATGCTAGCTTCTGTTATTTCTGCTCTCCAGATGACCCAGCCAGAGCTAAGAGGATAAGTGCCCTGCATGAAGTGGAACAGCGAGATAACACAGGGCTGAGACCACACGCAAGAAAGACTCTCTGCTCCAAAGTATACACACTTTCAAATATTTTTCTCCAGCACAGAGCTAGGTCTGAAGAACAGAGCTCTCCCATTCCCTTAACACAACATGAAGACATTCCTTGAGCAGAATGCTCTGGTCTCTGGGGACCTAGAGGAAGTCCTGGCAGGCACTTTAGCTTTTCTAGTGGTTTAGCACGCAGGCGGAGTTTGCTTTTCCCATTCTCTCCTGTGTGTGTTCCAGGACCCAAACCAGATGGAAACAAGGGAAAGCTCTTGACAGAGGCTGATGCCAAAACATTTCATTTAAAAAGGAAACGCCATCTGTGCACTCTCCCACCACCCAACCCCCTGTTTCCAGGAGCAGTTTCACAGCTGACTCACTCACTTGTGTTGGATAGGATAGTTTTCAGTAATTGCAAAGGTAGAACAAGTGGCTAGGGAGCTCCCGAGACAGAGTTCCCTCTGGATTGTGGCTAAGCAAGGCAAGGGGCTGTAGGTATCCCAACAGTAGCTAAGCAAGGAGGGACTGTTGTCAAACACATGCGTGGTTCTTTAGTTTGGGGCTTTTCTCAGCTTGTGCTTTTAGAGGATAGTGCGCTTTGTCGTGATGCTGAGACATCACCTGGGATTGATCAGTACATTGTGGGCAGAGGTGTAAATCCTACGAGTCTCTCTTATCTTTGCATTTCTATCCCTATATTGTGGAGCACCAACTTAGACATCCAGTTAGTGTCTGCTAAGGCATTGATTGATACCCTACTTTGCCGAAGCTTTGAGGCTCAGTGTTCTGATTGCCAAAGTGGGAGTGTTTGTTACCAGTACTCGAGGATAGTTTAAAAGGTAACTGGGCTCTGGATGTATCTATGTAGTGCCTGAAACAGATGCCATTCAACCTGAGCAGTGTCAGGTTTATGTTAGGCAATGCTAATTCATCGGCGGGGTTTTAAAATGTATGGCTGTGACAGACATGGATACTTGTATCATGTGAAGCACTGTCACACAGCAGATCAGATTTGGTTTCCCTCCTGCTCCCCTGGGGCTCTCTGCCCCGGCTTCACTGACACTCCTTCCTGTGGTCCACCCAACAACAATCTCAGTCATTCTGATCCTCGCATCCTAAGTCAGCTTCTCTTAAATCTCTTTACTCCAAAATTATTTCCAACCTCCCTCCTCAAGGTCCACTCTTAGCTGGCATCGTATGCATTGCTGTTCTGTTTCAGGGATTTGCGATGAAAACTTAAGGATATGACCTCATGGGTGTTTATGGATTGCCCTGTATGTTGGGAGTAAGAACACGCTTAATCAAAGAACCCGCTCAGTCGGTCAGGTTCCCGTCTCTGAAACGTGAGAGGCTATTTTTTTCTACACCTATCTTCAGTACTTCAAAAGAAGAAACAAAATGGAACAAAACATTCTCTGGGGTCAGTCAAGTGCACTGCTAACCAAACAACAGAAGTGGGAGAGGCTGACACAGATGCCTCGGGCCCAACTTTTAAAGGCAGCTCAGGTTTTTATTTGTTTCTGCAATTCTTTCCTGTTACTGTGGTGTGTGTGTGTGTATATGGGGAGAGAGAGAGAGAGAGAGAGAGAGAGAGAGAGACTATGATTGATTGATATTTTACCCTAATTAGTTATGATAAACCATATGCAGAATTTTCCAGAAGAAACAGCAACTGACCAGAAGCACAGGGAGTGCACTTGGCAGGTTCTCCAGGACTGTAAAGCTCAGCCTGCCAATTGCCTACTGTTCTCTGAGCACAAGTGTGCTCGCAACCACATCCACACTGCCACTTGGCACCTCGCTGCTGGGGTTCCTCCGTTCTGTTCTGATCACCAGATGTGAGCCTCTAAAAGGGTGGGCTTTAGCAGCAGGGACTTCACGCATGCCTGCTGAGGTTCTCTGGTTTCCATACTGCAAAGCCTGAGCTCAGGGCTAACTCTGGGGTTTAAGACGGATCAGAATGGCTGAGGCTTCCTTTGACTCTGCAGAAGTTGCTGTTACTCACAATGAGATGCTGCTGGTGTCTTTCTCTCAGTTCCCTTTAAATTCATTAAATTGCTGAGCAGAAGATTTTATTCCACCCAATGGTCCAGTTACCAAGGAGAAAATAGGGAAGTGTCTTTTGTCTTCAGACTTTGAGAGTCATCTAAAATGAGCGATTTATAAATGCTTCCATTGTGACCCATAGTAGAAAGCTGCTGCCTCCGAATCTTGAAGTGCCTCCGAATCTTGAAGTACCTGAGTGTTTTCCCTGCAGGCTGAGCCTGTGTATGAAGAATAAATGATCATTTAATGGGTGCTTACTGCATCAGATCTTTTCTCACAGGGATAATTTTCAGTCTATGTTTCCTTCAGGAGGGCTATTGAGATCAAAATGGGGACTGCATTTTGTGTTTTAGTTGTAACCTCTATGATGATGTAATTTCTGTCACTTCCACCCACCTTCTGAACACAAGTTATTTTTTATCTACCATATGTGGACCCCATGTGGTTGAGGCTGTGGAGCTCATGTTAGACTGCATGCAAACCATGCATCTATCTGCTTAACAAACCACATTGCTCTGTGAAGCCCATGAGTGCTTGGAAGTGGATTTGCCATGCCAAGCGTATACCTGTCTGTTATTCCTTAAGATCCACGTTTCTATTTTCATAACGGAAACACTGGAAGCTGAAAGTGACCCTCCTAAGCAGCATCCTCTCAGTTCTGACATCTGACCAGAATCCTTTCTATATTCAATGGATTTATGAAGGTTAAAGCATTTCTCTGCACACTTGTGGCTACATATACTCATACACATACAATATATGAAACATACATACCCATATGCACATATGTGTATTTGAAACAAGTCATTACCATTAGACAAAAAAAAGGGGAGGAGGGAAAGAAAAATCCAAATGTGAAATATGTACAAATCCTGACATTGGCTTTTTTAACTTTCACACTTTTAATTATTTCTTCACTATGATATCCTATATATAATTTTGTCCTCTTATTTAACATGATAAGAAGAATTTTATTTTGCATATTTTAAAGAAGATAGCTTTAATGGTTTCTTGTCTGCCACAGATCCATTTGTTTCTGGGCTGGCTGGAATTTTTTTTTTCAATTTTTTTAATCATGAGAAATAAATAATGATTTTGACATTAGATATTTTGGACTTTGAGTTGCATTATTTAGCTCATGCTGACCTCAAATTTAAAATCCATTTGCTTTATTCTCCAAGTGCAATCATGAACCACCAGGCCTGGTTTGCATGCATTGCTTATAAATGAATAAACTGGGCACTGTGTGGATGACTAATAGGAAGTGCCTACAGTACTAGAGGGTAGTAGGGTATGACTAGAACTTTAGTCCTCTGTTCCCTATGAATGTTTGCCCTGGATGAAAAGTAATTGATTTCCAAACCTAGTTCTGGGGTCTGAAGAGATGCTCAGAAGTAAGAGCACTAGCTAGCTGCTCTTGTAGAGGTTCTCAATACCCACTTGGTGGCTCACAAATTCAGTTCTAGGACTATCTGGTGCTCTCTTCTGGCCACCGCAGGCATTGCTTGCACACAGTATGCATATATGTGTGGACAAAACACTCATACATGTAACTGTTTTAAAATTAAGTCATCCAGAATCCCTTTAAAGTATAATATTCTATTTATTTTTGTGTATTTAACAGTCAGTGAACAATACATAGGCTATTTAATATTGTCTCCCTTCAAGTCCTCTTTGATATAATAAGATCCTTGAAACTTTAAGGATTATGCTGTAATTTGATTTCAACACACATAGGAGGGTATGTATACGTATACTGCCATATGTGACTGAGACTGTTTGCAGAAAAAGGGAAGAAGGTATTTAAAATACTTAAGAGTGCAGCCTGACCAAGCTGCAAAAGAGGAGCTTTGATGTCTGGCTAGCTTGCCTGCAAAATCATTAGTCATTTTCTATTGGCTTTGTTAGATGAGGTATTAGAGAAATAATAAATGTCATCCAAAATGCTTACGCTTTTCATTTTAGGTCAGTGCATTTAATTAATAATTTACTTTGACATTTTATCAGATACAACACCTGAACCTACAAAGCAACAGAGTTAATAGGTAATAACTTCTTAGGGTTTTCCCCTGCACAGTACTAGATTTTCATGTCTACAAAGAAACCATAGTCATTCCCAAAGTTAATTCCAAGAACAAGAACAGACTCACAGAGATTGAGTGGCTGACCTAGCATCATAGAACTACTGCTGTTAGGCGAAAGAAAGAAAGAAAAAAAGAAAGAAAGAAAGAAAGAAAGAAAGAAAGAAAGAAAGAAAGAAAGAAAGGACGAACCTAATATTTTACCTCTTTTTTTTTTTTTTTTCCCCGAGACAGGATTTCTTTATATAGCCCTAGCTGTCCTGGAACTCACTTTGCACACCAGGCTGGCCTCGAACTCAGAAATCCACCTGCCTCTGCCTCCCGAGTGCTGGGATTAATATTTTACCTTTTGCTGACCTGATTTTTCCCTCTGGCTATAGCAGATGAGGAAGGAATGAGTTTCAGGTGAGGTTAACTTGGGTGTCTGAAGTGAACATCAGGCTGTATCTCCACAGTTCCTGTTCACACCGTGACAAAGAGTGAACTGCAACACACAGTGAGCTGTGGGTTCAGGAGGCACCTGTCCCTTTTGAGGTTTAATGATTGTACGGATATGAGTTTGTCCATAAAAGGCAGCTGTGCAGTTCTGTCCTTTTTCTCTGCCAGGTTCTTCTAGACATGGAGACCCGGAAAGTGCATAGGGGAAGTACTTTGAAAGGAAAAGCCTGGTGTTCTTTTACTTTTGTCTTTAATTTAATATCTCATCAACTCCCAATGTGTGCTGTACACACGCTTCTAGTTGTACACTAGAATGACTTCTAGGTCATTCACTGCAGTGTGGGGCGACCCACCAAGAGCCACATTCTATAAATCGGACTCTCCCTCTCTGAGAAACCATCAGTGATTCATAGCTCCTTAGCTATTGGTAGGAAGCCATGAAGCACCAACCTCATGCTAAAATGTTGACTAGTTTGATCTTGGGCAGATAACCATGGCTGCTGTGTACCTTCCAGTACCATAAATGCTAGCCAATAGGGAAGATGTTTCTAGCTGGGTACCAGCTCTACTTCTCCATGTTCAAGTACATAAGTAAGTGTTGTCTTCAATAATAGAGCCCTACTGTCTGGTTATAGAGATTAACCACTAGCCTTCACAGTATCCTGTGGTATTTACAGGGTTAGGAATATATAATTCATATATATATATGATATATGTGTGATATATTACACATGTATGTAATATATTAGGAAGCCTCTATGATAGTAGGTATTTATATGGCTTTTCAAAGGGCCTTTCATGTTAGTTGTTCCTCCCCATATTCCTTCCTTTACACTGTATTCCAATCCTCCATACTTAATCATTGTGTTCTAGTTTGCCATTTATCACTTTATAACACTATATCTCCCTTTCCTTGGTAGATTCCCCCAATTCTACCCTGGTACTAGCTTACCTTCTGTGGTTATTCAATCAATATAAAGATATTCAAAACGTAAAAGCGAACATGCATATATATCTAAAGCATCCACAAATAGAAAATATGCATTTGTTTTTCCTAGGCCTGGGTTGCCGCACTCAGGTTTCATTTCTCTTAACAGCTGGTTAATATTGTATTTTGTAAATGTACTAAAAAAACTGAACATCAAGAAAACAAATGACCCTATTTAAAAATTGACTACAGAACTCAGCAGAGAGTTCTCAAAAGATGTAACAAAAATGGTTGGGCTAAGAAGCACTTAAGAAAGTGTTCAATATCCTTAGCCATAAAGGAAATACAAATAAAAACTATTTTGAAATTTCTTCTACCAGAGTCAGAATGGCCAAGATTAATAAAACAAATGACAGTGCATAGCAGTTAGGATGCAGGGAAAGGGTGGGGGCAGGGCGGTGGGGAGAATTGTAAACTAGGGCTAGGAGAAGTGTAAGCTTGTACAACAATATGGAAATCAGTGTGGCTCTTCCTCAGGGAGCTGGCAATAGATCTACCCCAGGATACACTCAAAGGCCTCTCTATCCTACCACACTGGTACCTGCGCATCCAGTTTCTTCTCTATTCATAACAGCCAGAAATTGGAGACAGCCTAGACAGCCACTAACTGATGAATATGTCTGAAGTTTTTGAATGATTTATAGATAAATAAAATAAAAAAGTGAAAGTTCCAGACTCCTGATGAGAGTTCTAAGAGGTGGTAATCTTGCTTACTGTACTAATAATTCCTGGCCAGTGGACTCTAATGCATTTGTAAAGTCTCTGACCTAAGAAATAACGCCTTGATGTGGTGAGCATCCAAACACAAGGGGTGCCTGTCCCAATGGTTAGCACCTAGTGGCTTCACTAGCACCAAAAGCACAGCAAATGGCTCCAACCTACCTCAAGTTGTCTGTTCTACGGAAACCTGGCGGATACAGTTATTTGTTTCCATTCTAATGTTTGTTTTGAATTCCGCTGCATGTGACCATCTGCAGCTTTGCTTTTGGTACATTATCATCAGGACGAGCTGAGATTTATTTAGTTCTGAAGCTTCTTGGCCACTTGTACAGTTCTTAAAAAAAGGAAACCTATATTTCCTTTCTGGACTTGCTTCTTATCGATTCATGCAAGGGAGCCACCTTCTTTGCTGATACAGCAATGTCCTTGGTTGCTGGATGGGCAGTTAGTTCTTGGGACTAGTGCCTTTCCTTTTTTTGTACACGATTCTATGTTTCTGTTGGTTGTTATATTGTGTATGCATAGATCGTTTGTTTTAGGGTTGCCATGACAACCTTCTTTCGGAAAGACATTTATGAACTTAAATTCCAACACAGTGGCCCCACACCCACAGGCTACATTCCAGTGCCTCTTGCTCATGCCTGAAACCGTGTGTAGTGATAAGTCCTATGGGTGTATGCTGCTCTGTCTAGCATCCCTATGATTCAAGTTATCTTAGAAATTAATACAGAAAGAAATAAGCAAAATAATAATAAACAATTATTAACAGTGTACTGTAAGAAGGTACTGAAAGCCTGAGCTTATTTCTGGGATTTTCTATTTAATACATTTCACTGCTGTTGACCACTGGCAACTGAAACCAGGGGAAGCTAAAGCAGATGAAGGGAGACTGCTGTGTTCTTTCTGAGATCCAATGTGCCACATCTCCCAAGAGAAAAGTAAGTCATAAACCTCTCTTTCACTGGAGTTTGGAGCTGCTACAAATACCATTTTTTTCCCTCTCTCCTCCAACAACATAAGAGTTAGCCCTGAGGTTGAACTCTACTTCCTTTTCTTTTAAGTACTGGGCATCAAACCAGAGCCTTGCGTGTGTTAGGAAGACACCCAGCCACTGAGCTGTGTCCTCAACTCTGCACTTAATTCTTTGCGTTTTAGACACCCAGGGCGGGGTAACCCTGCTCTGCCTGTTTCCCCAGCTAACGATTGCTACACGGGTGCCCTTGGCTGGCCAGTGCCTCTGCATCCTATCATGCCATCTGCTGCTTTTTATTCTGAAATCTATCTTTCTCTCTCCTCACTGGCATTCTCAAAAAATCCAGCTACTCAGAGGGCCTAATCTAAAATATTAGTCAAGAAATAGTACAGTTCGTAACACCTTTGCAAACTGCAGTGCCATTGCAAATGGACACATTGCCCTGGGGTTTGTACCTACAGAAGGTGACTTTGCAAAGCAGTGGTGCTAAGGGCTCCAGCTTTTTGCATTTATTGAGCAATTATTATCCATGCTGTGCTTTCCTAGCATTTACATTTGGGCTTGGTACAAACAATATGACAAATACCTGAGATTTACCTGGATTTTAGTATTTCATGGACTTTGTATTTCTTTTAACATTTGTGTGTGTGTGTGTGTGTGTGTGCGTGTTAACAAGAATAGTACTGAAAAAACAAACCTTGATGCCAAGGAGCTTTGAGCTATACATTTTCATAGATTGGCTCATTAGGACCAGGAGCACAGCAAATGACTCCTTTGGTTTCAGAAGCAATGCTTGTGTGGTTTTTAAAAAATCCCTATTTAACCAGCCTTTCAAATAAATATTTTTTGCTTACCACTGTGATGATTGGAGTCTTATTGCCAAGACGTAATGTTTCAAAATTGCTTCCTTCCCAAATCTCATAGCTCTGTGGACACGGAGGTCAGGAGCAGAAAAGAACCATTTTCTCTATTTAATGTGTTCTTTGAGTCTTTGCTGGAAATAGCAGGACATGAGCATGGGGAGAGTATTTCAGAAAGGACTTGAGATTTCCTCATGGCCACTTTTAACTTTTGACCAGATGAAGGAAGAGATCAGTGGTAGTCAGAAATCTTGAGAGGCTATGGCACTTGGTTTACACAAATCATCCAGTGTTCTACAGTATAGTTAACTAGTTAGCATCGCAACCTATTCTGTATTAAAAGTAAAATTTGACCTGAAATCATTATATAGATTTAATTTACTACTTAGATAAGTATACAGAATCCAAGTGTTACTTCTGATTCTTGTGTTGTGACTGACATTTTGTGGAGGATCATTTTCCTAAGTTTCGTGTGAGTCACAATGACAGAGTTGTCTGCATATGTTAGCAAATTAGGAATGATAAGCCACTGCTGAAGTGAATCTCTTCCACCATTCCTATAGTACCAGACTGGAGAAACGTGTGGCCCAGTATGGTTCAAGTGAGAGTTCTGTGTGCATAGTCTGTTATTCTTCCATTTATGTGTCAGTAGTAAGTTCAGGAAGTACAACGGAATTTTGTAAAGGCAAAAGTGTTGGGGGAGAGAGAAACATGAACTTTCTAGCTATAAAATATACAAAGTCACTTGCCCACTTAAAGCTGTAATTTTCACATACATACAGGTTGATTGTGAAACTGGTGTGTGGTCCTAGACACCTAGAATCTTAATACGCAGAGGTTACAGCCTAGTTCAAGGTCAGTCGGAGCTACATAGTGAGACCTGTCTAAAAACACCAAATCAAATACTTATTTTAAAAAATTGAGTGCTATCAGGAGACATGCAGTGGCAAGCTGGTGGAGGTTTAACCTAAACAAGGCTGGATGTGTATGGAGGCTAAGTATGCTGGAAGGTTCGGGTGCTGTCCAGTGTCAGTCATACCCAAGTCTGTTTCCATCTTGTCCATGTCTTTCTACCTCTGATCACAGAATGTGCTCGACCTGTGTGTACTTCTTTACTTTCTTGATAGTAAAGATTACTTGTGCCTTATGAGTTTGGTATGGAAGTTGTAGAGATCGCCAGCTTCTGACCTGGTACATCATAGACCTTGGTCAGAGCTAGTTGACAATCCTGAATACACTGTATTTGGTGAAGAGTTTAGAATCCTGCTGACTGTGGCTCTAGTCTCAGGAATTGGAAGGGCCATAAGAGTATGTATGCTTAATGCTTAAAATGCAATATGTGTAAGTGCAGAATGCAGTGGGACACACCACTCGTCTGTGGTCTGTGTCTGTCTTACCTGCTGACATCCGCAGTGCCTTGACCATAATTACCATCAGGAGAGTGAGAACTGAGTTTTTGGTTTTGAAGGCAATGTCACTGTGTTGCAAAGCAATACAACCACACAAATACCTGCCTTGTTTTGTGTGAGGTTTTGTTTTCCTAGACTTTGAGGACAGATAAATACCTACTGTGGTGGTTTGAATAAAAATCGTCCCCATTGGGAGTGCCACTATTAGGAGGTGTGGCTTTGTTGAAGTAGGTGTGTTCTTGTTGGAGGAAGTGTGTCACTGGGGGTGGACTGTGAGGTTTCAGAAGTACAAGCCAGGCATGATGGCTCACTTAACCTTCCTGCTGCCTAAGGATCCAGATGTAGAACTCTACACAATTTCTCCAGCGTCATGTCTTCCTTCTCACTTCCACAATGGTAATGGACTAAACCTCTGAACTGTAAGCTAGCCCCAATTAAATATTTTTTTCATAAGAGTTGCTGTGGTCATGTTGTTTATTTACAGCACTGAAACTGTAACTAAGACACCTACCTTACTATTTTGTTTGAGTTTTTTTTTTTTTAACTTTATTTTTAAGCTATGTGCTGTCAATTCTTAGTTTCTTCTTCAAATGTCTTTGTGCTATGGAGAGTCTAAAGCCCTAGTAAGCTGCTATGAGCTGCTGCATAACCAGTCCCTAAGGATCTTGAATTTCTTGCAACTTGATAACATTCATTCAGGATATAAAAGAAACTTCCAAAAAACAATTTCTCATTTAACATTTTATTTTTTCCATTTTCATTTTTATGCAAATGCAATTTGTTTGGATTTTTTTTTTCACCTTCAAATACGGACTTGCTTTGCACTGTCTCAGTCCCTGGCTATATCTTGCATGTCCCCACATGCAGATAGATGCAAAACCCTTAGCAGCAGTTGCGTGAGCCTCTAGGTCACAAGGCTGAACTCCCCATTGAAGTCCTGTTCTTTTTCTGTGCAACATCAGTCAAAGCTGCAGTGAGTTTGGCCCCTTAGTTCCAACCCTTGTAACCAGATCATTAAGAGGCAATGTTTTCTTCAAGTTACTTTACCCTCTTGTCTGTCAGCTGAACCCCTAAATTTCTTTCATGCTTTTTTATATGCGAGGGAATCATTAGCCAACAGTTTGCATGCTATAGTAAAACTTGGGCTTTTGAATCAAACACCCATAGGCAGATTTTTAGACACTACCTGCGTGAATGTGCACAGATACCACTGAGTCAGGCTACTTCCTCTTGTGTGCTGTTTCCTGAGCTCTGAGGCTGATTGTTTGGAGTGATTGTAAGATGAAAGGTAACATATATACTGCATCTTACTTTTCTTCTGGTATCTAGTGGTTGCTATTGAATGGAAGCTGCTGCTATGAGAGTTTACTGCTCAGTTGGTTCACTATGGTGGCACTGGTCTCAGGGAACCTGCTATAGAAAGTAGAGTCCTATCCACAGGTCACCTCCCCAATGTTCTGTGCTCCAAAGAGCACCCCTACTTCCTCTGTATTGCTGCTCTGGACCACTGCTCATTACTGGCCTATGCCCAGGTATAAGGATCGTACTAAGAGCATAGGCAAGTAGGACAGTTTGAATGTCCCTAAACATTGCTGGTGATAAAAGCTCTTGCCACCAATTTCTCTCACAGACATTCTGTTTTAACTGTCAACCTGACACTGGAAATACACCTGGAAAAAGCATCTTAATGAGGAACACCTAGGTCAGGTTGGCCAGAGGGCATGTCTGTGAGGGACTGTTTTGATTGTTAAATGATGTAGGAAGATGGGAGAAGAAAGCTAGCTGAGAGCAAACCCATAAAGATACATGTGCTCTTGACCATGGGTGTAAGGCTTTTAGTTCCTGCTTTAACTTGCTGCGGTAATGAATTGTAAACTGAATCACGAGTCAGATAAACCCTTTCTCCTTCCATGTTTCCTTTGGTCACAGTATTCTATTACGGTAACAGAAATGAAGTTAGGACTCATGCCTAGAGGGCTGTGTGTAGTGGACAGGGTATTTATACACTATGATATCTGTTCTTATCAACAAGGACAACAGCCAGATGCTTAGGAAGCAGAATAAACAAGCAAGCAAGCAAGCAAACACAAAAGTGATGAGTTTTTCCTTTATGCATCATGGTGAAGACCCAGAGGCTTCAGCAGGATAAAAGCAGAGGGTTGCATGAGTGGCTTGTGGATATTTTGGCATAAGACTCCCTGGTCAACAGAGATAGATAGCAGCTAACATGTTCAAGTGTGCATCTCATGAGCCCTTTTCCTACATGTGATGAGGTAACCCTGTCAGCCATTCTCCTTAAGAAAGTTATTCTCTCATCCTGTCATACTTAACATGATTCCTATGGACCAAGGGTTGAGCAGTAAGGAACTTTCAGATGAGAACAGTCAAAAGTAGCTATAGTAATTGAACATCTGTTAAATGCCAGTCAATGGACTGCAACAGCTTATGTGTACAATTTCGTTTAATGCTTATTCTAGTCTTCCCAGGCAGGTTCTCAGGACCTGCCCAAGTGCTGGATTTGCAGTCATGTGCTTCCATGCCCAGCTTCCTTCCTTCCTTTTCTAGACTTGTTGCCTATATTGGTTTTTACCTCCTGGGATGACACAGTCTTTCTACCTTAGTGTCCAAGCAGCTGGTACAACAGCATGTGCCACTGCTCGGCAGGGCCTTCCTTTTGTTAATAGTATGTAGGTCTGCTTAGTAAAAACTTCCTTTCCTTTTAGGTCATCTGCCCATCTCTGTTATGCAGAGCAGTTCCATGGCAGCTCCCCATTTCTGGCTATTAAACTGATTTTACTGCAAGGAACACTGGAAGTAAAGCAGCCCCAGGATTCTCACTTTATTTAGAAAAGAGTTAAGGTTGGAAATGACTTTAGTTCCCTTTTTGTTACCTTAGTTAAAGGACTCCTCTTTTCCTCCCCCCCCTTCTCTGTGTGTGTGTGTGTGTGTGTGTGTCTGTGTGTGTGTCAGGAGGGTGCATATGAGCAAAGGCCCACTATAAGGTGTCCTATATCATTTTCTGTCTCATTCCTTTGATCTAACTGTACCTGGAACTCACTGTTTTTTTTGGCTAGGTAAATCTCAGCACCTCCTTAATCTGTCAATGCTGCCATTTCAAGCACATATGGGCTCTTTTTGTGTGGCTACTGGAGATGAGAACATGAGTCCCCATTCATGCAGCAGATCCCCAAGTAGCTTCTTGCACTTATTCCTGAGATGATAGACGGGCTTATCTTCCTGGAAAAAGTGCTGGTCACTTTCATCCCTAAGCTACCAGCTCCTTAGCTGCCTCCTCCTTGCAGGAGTACAGTTCCTGCAATTATATTCAGTGATCATGGGAGTATGGTAGTTCCACACTGAAGGAACGATTGTAGCCCTCAGAGTGGCTACAATCTACAGCCACTACTTGCTAAATAATGGCAAGTCCAATTTGAGTTTTGCACGTCTGTGTCTCTTGTATCTATCCCTATCAAAGGACCTTTCTTTCTCTTATAGGGCAGTACAGGAAACATGGTATGGAAAAATAATGAAAAATTGTTTATCTTAATCAGATCTTACCAGAGGTTACAAAGGAGGGAGCTACTGACACAAGAGTAGCACCTAAGACTGCCTGTATCCACATGCTACTTTCAAGGCCTGTAGAGAGTTGTTTTCAGTCTTGTGGCTTGTTCAGCAAATGATTATTACAAAATACACATGCATCCACACATGCACAAGTGCGCGTACAAACACAGACACAGACACATACACATACGATTTTGGGGTCAGGGGCATGGAAGAATACATAGTTTAAGATAGAAAAACTATGTTTAGCTTAGATTGTAAACACGGGTTACATGGGAAGTTCAAGGCATAGTAAGGTTGGTTATATTGTTTCCTTAAAGGCAAATTAAGCTTAAATGGGCTGAGTATACACACACTAGGGAAACAGATTTGGTCCATAGTTTTAAATGGTTTCATGGCATGTTATTAACTCGTTTGGAAGTACAGGAAAATGTTCAATTTGTGCAGGTCAGAATTACTTTCTGAAGAAGTTATTACCACAGAAGGATATACTGTCTTCTTATTTCCTCTTCACCATCTCCTCCATCTAACCCCAAATTAGCAAGCAACATTCTATATGCTCTGTATGCCTCTTACCTTGGTCAGGTCTATGTCCATTTTTAAGATATTGGCCCTTATGATAGTATCAGTCATTTAAAGCCTCATTACTACCATTTAGCCTGAGTGACCATTTACCATGCTGGCTTTGTTATTATGGCTCTCTAGTATAACTTGAAATCAGGTATGCTGATACCTCCTACAGGATTATTTTTGCTCAGGATTGCTTTGTGTGTCTTGAGTTTTTTGTGTTTCTATGTGAATTTTAAAGATGATTTCCACCTCCATTTCTGTGAAGAATGTCATGTGAAATTTCATGGGTATTATATTAAAACTATAGATTTCTATTTAGCTATATAGATTTCTATAAAGCTATTTTCACAATATTCTTCTAATCTATGAGAATGGAAGGTCTTTCCATCCTGTAATGTCTTCTTTGATTTCTTTCTAAAATGTTTTAAAGTCTTCACTGTAAAGCTATGTTGCTTCCATAGTTAGGTTGACTCTAAGACTTTTGTTTTGAGGCAACTGTAAATGGGAGTTTAGTTGATTTCTTCAGCTTGTTTTTTTATTGATAAATACGAAAGCTACTATTTTGGTATGTTAATTTACTGAAAGTGCTTATCCTAAGAGTTTTCTGTTATGGTCTTTTTGTTTAAGATTGTTTTATTCTTTGTATGTGTGTATATGTGTGTGTGTCAATCAACATGCAAGTGTCTGCAGAGTCTAGAATAGGTTGTTGGATCCTCTGATGCTGGAGTTATAAAGGAGTTATGTGGCTCCTAACATGGGCACTAAGAAGTGAATGCCAGTCCAGTAATGACCAACAAATGCTCTCAATAGCTGAACCATCTCTCCAGAACTTTGTAAAGTCTTTATGATCTCTTGTGTATGTAATAATACCATCTGCAAATGAAAGTATCTATTTCTTTATTTCCTTCTCTTATAGTATTGTTCTAGCTAATATTTCAAGCACTGTATAGAATAAGATTTTAGAAATTTATACCCCTGCCTTGTTCCTTACTTTCCTGGAAATATTTTGGATTTTTCCCCCACTTAATACAAAGTTAACGTTATGTTTGTTATATATAGGTTTTACTGTATTATGGCAAGTTCCAGTTGTCCTTAATCACTTTTGAAGCTTATCATTGAAGATGGGTTTTGTAAAACCTTTCTGCATCTATTGAGATATGTCTTGGTCAGTGTTCTATTGATGTGAAGAGACAGCATAAAGAAAGCACTTAATTGGGACTTGCATACAGTTTCAGAAATTTAGTCTATTATATTATGATGGGAAGCATGGTGGCACATAGGCAGACATGATACTGGAGAAGTAGCTGAGATTCCCACATCTATAAATTAGAAATGTAGGCATCAGGAAGAGAGAGGCTTGGAATAGGCTTTTTGAAATCTCAAAGCCCACCCCCAGTGATGTGCTTACCCCAACATGGCTGCATCTCCTAATCTTTTCAAATACTGCCACTTCCTGGTGACCAACTATTCAATTCTATGAGCTTATGGGAACCATTCTCATTCAGAACAATCATATTCCACTCCCACTTCTTGGCCCTGGTGTTCCCCTGTACTGAGGCATATAAAGTTTGCAAGACAAAGGAGCCTCTCTTCCCAGTGATGGCCGACTAGGCCATCTTCTGATACATATGCAGCTAGAGACATGCGCTCTGGGGGTACTGGTTAGTTCATATTGTTGTTCCATCTATAGGGCTGCAGACCCCTTCAGCTCCTTGGGTACTTTCTCTAGCTCCTTCATTGGGGGCGCTGAGGCACATAGTTTTAACTAGTTCATTGTTATCACAAATTATCATAAAGATTGTTCCCCCTTTAAGACATATTAATGCCTTTCTTTAGACATGGAATCATTTATGAAAAATATCGAAGATATTTGAACACTCAAGCTAGCCAACAGCTCTTTAGCAGAAATTTAAGGAAATACATATGTATTAAGCATTTGCATGTGCTTACAAACAGGCAGAGAAATAAAATGTGTTTTGGGTCATCCTTTTATTTTATAAGCTTCCTGGTTTGGTGTCTTCCTCTGGACCCAGTTGCTTTTGAGTCACATCTTTGTGGACTTTGTTTATTTGAAAAATCTATTTGCAGTGTTAAGCAAAACTTGTATGTAGTTATATAAGTTGCTTATTTGATTCTCTCTCTCTCTCTCTCTCTCATGTGTGTGTTTGATGAATACCAACAGTTTAAAATTTTCTCAACCTAGAACCTTTGTTCTAATGACAATGGGTTTTAATTATGGGATCGAGAGGAATATTTCATGTTGGAAAGCATTAAATGATGCTTGCAGGACATATGAAGTCTTAATTCTGTCACTTCAAAATGTGGTTTCATGTACAGCACCTATAAAAGAAAAATATGAAATTATACAGTGGTTTTAGTAGGACTTTTCCATATCATTTAATTTGAAATAAGCTTATGTGTGTTGATGGTATTTTCTAAGGATACTGTTTTTAAATCTTTTAATGAAAATTGTAAATGTACAGGAGTAGAGAGACTAGTTTAACCAAACCCTATATATTTGCTATCTAGTTAATATGCTATCCTCCTGGCTTGTTATCTTGCATCTGTTTCTTAACCACTTTCCACTGAATTACTTTTGTAAATATAATATCTTATTTATTCATATTTCAATTACTCTCTATTTAAATATATTTAAAACCATTTTAAATGTAATCAAAATAGCAATATTACAACAATAGATTCAGCATTCAACTTTGGTGACTTGACTGCCTCAGGTGAATTTATGTATAAAACATGAAAATTTAATGAAACTAGATGGTTTCCTAAGTAAAAATACAGTACCTAAAAGAAATAAATAAAATGACCTTTATAATAGCAAGAAAATTAAAATGTAGAAAAAATTTATGTCTCTTCAGTTTAGCAATTATGTAAAAAATAAGTAAAAACAAACAAAAATATAAAAATTACATTTGTATTAAATGTATACAACTTTTCTCCTTGTCATTATTTGCCAAATAATGCATATTTGCAACTATTTGCATAGCATTTGTATTGAACTAGATTATTAGTCTTCTAGAAATACTGTAGAGTATGTTGGAGGATTTATAGATTATGAGCAATCACCATACCATTTTATTTATGTGATGTGAGCATTCCTTGATCTTGGTATTTCTAGGGTTGCTGGTCCCTATACACAAGGATATCCAGGGACTGCACGGTTGTATTGACAAAAGGCACCATTATTTTGTTGTTGTTGTTTCTAATACTGCCATTTAGATTTGCATGTTTACGACTTTTGCATTAAAGAGCTTGGCTTCATCCTCTCAGTGTTGTTCATGGGATTCATTCCTTCTTGCTGCATGTAGCTGTAGTTCTCACTGTCATTGCTAAAGAGGATTTGATCATAAAGAGCACCACTATGTTTCATGCTAGTGTTGATTGACTTTTAGAGGTGTTCCAAGTTTAGGCATTGTGGGTGGGGTTGCTCTGTGATGTTTCAGACATATATGTGCTTGATGTTTAGACTGACATATTCTTTTAGGTCTATATTAGGGATAAAGTTCTCAGGTTGAGTCATACATGCCTTTTTAGTTTTGGTAGATAGAGAATTCCCATTGGTGATATCTATTACACTCTTCCCAGGCATATACTGAGCACAGTAATTTCACAGGTGTTCATTTTTTCTTTCAAAGTATTTGGTAAGCAGGAAGGTTACTGAATGAATTTGAAATTTGGCAGGTAGGTTACTATTTTTGTTAACTTAAAATGCTAAAGGAAATTGATTTTTGGTCAGATTAAAGGCTTTTTTGTATGTATATTCTATACTGTGAAATATTTTCATCAGTGGATTATCTCAGTCGGTTAGTAACTGCCTGAATTTGTTCTGTCTGTCCTTGTAAAGACATTTGAGAAGGGTTTGCCCTGATTCCTCTGGGAAACAAATGCATTATTTGCATAAATGTCTACTTAGGGTATCTGATGAGTGAATTATATTCTTGATCCATTCCTAGCTTCTCTTTCTGTGCTTGACAGTGGCCCTTGATGGTAATAGATTTTGTGTGTGTGTGTGTGTGATTCCTGGGAATATGTGGGCTGGGCCTCCTGGCATCCCACTGAAAAGATCCTGCATGTCCTCATTTAGTTCTCCATCGATGCTCTTGCACCACACTGTGCTTCTTGGTCCCTGTTTCCACAGAAAGCCATCTGTGTCCCCTTCTGTAGTTGTTGCATCATGGCTGTCAGCACTATGAGAGCACCAGATGTAGCTTATAATTCAACCAGAGAGGCTGAAATCTGTGAGTTATCTTGCTTTCTTAATACACGTGGAGCTCTGTATTAAAATCACATTCCTCCATTGCTTTCTTTCCAGAAAACTTGTCCCACTTCGTTCATCAATATTCGATCACTCGAGGGAGATTTGTACTAAGACATGAGCCACTTTAGTTCACTGGTTTCTAAGAACTTGACCCACAGGAGTCCACCATGGACTCTGCCTTTGTATACTTGAGCTTCTGAGCAGTTTCGTAGGGATTCATATTACATGTCTTTTCCTCTTAAGTTTTCAAGCTCTGGTGATTCGTTCTAGCTGCTCAACATGATAGCCTATGCCATTTTGGTCTTCTAGCTCCTTTCAAAGGGCAGTCCCTCAGTATTTAACAGCCTCATACTTTGTCATGCTCCTCTGGCTATCATGTATCCAACACTCTGTAAAACTGTTCTTGCCAGCAAACTGACAGCACTCCTGTGTGCTCATAGAAGAAGCTACCCATGGATTACAGACTGTCTGCCTTCCATCATCCCCCTTAGCATTATGTGGGCCACTTCTCCTCTTCTACCTTGTTGCTTACTTTTGTTTTTGTTTCTGTTGTAAATCTCTAGCACCATTAACTCTTAAATATGGAGACCCCTGGGTCTCTGTTCTAAGTGATCCTCTTTCACACTCTCTCTGATTTTCTACTTTGTCAGTAGGAAAAGTTAATAAATGCTAGGGGATACTAGTACGTTTATATTTAAATTATAGGAAAGTGATAATAGTACAATGAAAATTAGCATAAACTGTCCAGAATACAGAAAAATATAGCAGAAACTATACAATTTTATGTTATTTTCTAATTTTTGTCATAATTTCTTTTAAGGTAAGGTCAATTTTTTGGCGATAGAATGATTGAACTTACCCTTCTTTGATTTCAAATTTCATCATAATTTTAATTCACTATTAATTGTTACATGGTCTGTCTAAAAACCCATATATTCAGTCTGTCAGATGATATAAATATTTTAATATAATTTGACCCATCTTACCATTGTTGTACTCTCTTGACTGAAAGTATTTTGATCATCTTTAAGTCTAGTGTGCATGTGACTGAAAGCCATTTAGTGACTAATTCTAGAGAAAACTTGTTAGATTATGTTTCTAAGTGAGTGACTTTGGTGAAGGACTCATGGGTTAGCAATCCCTTAGGACAGTGCCTAGCATAGGCAATGTTCAATGTCAATGGTTGCTATTATTTTTGCTCTTGTAATGTAAGAAATTTCTTTTGAAAAACGATTTCATTAATTTATGTATATTCATGATATGAAATGTGTCTGTGTATGGGTTTGTGCTCATGGATATAGTGTCTACAGAGGGCAGAACAGAAAATCAATCCCATACAGCTGGATTTACAAGTCATAGTGAGCTGCCCTATGTGGGTTCAGGGAACTGAACTCTCATCCTCTGAAAGTGCAGCAAGAAAGTACTCTTAACCACTGGGCCAAACCACCATTTATAGGAAATAAGTGCAGATGCTCTTGAAATCAAAATCGCCTGGTTTATTCCTATATAAGAGAGAGTTGGAGGTCTATTTTTAATACTTAATAAATTATGAGTCCTTAAAGGCATATCTTTTAAGATACCATGTCAGTCACTGGTGAGCGGTACAGAGACATAACTACACAGGGTCACCTTCAGCAGCCTTAGCAGTTTGCCCTCACCTCAGTATAGGCTAAAAAGGGATTTGTGGCTTTGATGTGGAAATGGATTTCAAGCCTGACCAGTTTGGAGCAGACTTGGTGCGTTTTATTAAATACAATTTAATGTAGACTTTATCTCTAGGGTTGGATGAAATGGACAGTCGGAAAGAAATACCCAAGTGTACTTTCTGCAAGACTGTCACAATTAAGTAACCTAGCATTAGCCACACACATCATTTTTGTAGCTCTCAAGTTGTTTTAAAAAGATTGATAAGAAACCTTCCTTCCTCCATTTTCATTTCTCTTTGATAAGACAGATAGTTATAGGGATGCTGTGGATGGAATTAAGATCTCATTAGAGAAACTGGAATCTAGAAGAGTTGCACAAGGGACTTCGTATATGTCCTTTCTAGCTAAATGGGGTCACTGTTGTGATTCTTTTAAACTAAGGGTTTACATCTGGGAAGGGAAAAGTCCTTAAGTGATTATTAATTGTGCTGGAAATCATGCTTTCCTGCTGGCAGAGAATCTTCAACCAGGTTCCTGGGTGAGGGACTCCCTTGTTTCTCATGTTTCTATATCTTCTCTGCCTTTCTGTTCTGCCTCAGTCACGTACAAAGTTGATTGAGATATGTGAAGATCGTGAGATTTAAGACTGGAAAGTGGAGCAAAATAAGAAAGAAAGATATTTATAAAAGTAAGATGCACAGACAGGAAGAACTAGGGTAAGAACATGGTAGCCATGTGTCTCTTCTGTGTGAGTGTTCATGGTCTAGAGTAGCAATGGAAAAGGTGGCATGGGGGACCTTGGCTTAAAACTCTTAACTACTTAACTAGGTAGACTTGGAGTACTGAAAAGCCCCTCAAGTTTAAGCTTTTAATCTTTGAACTCAGTGTGACGAAGGCAGAGTGCAGTGTGCTCTGTTCGAAACTTTGACATTTTCAATGGAATGGAATGCAACACAGGGGCGTCCAAGAAAGCCTTCCTACGATTTGTCATGTGCACCCAACAAAGTGCTGCCTGTGTGCACAGTCAGCTGATGGGTGAGGACTGAGCGACCCTGATGCGGTTAAAAATAACTTTAATTAGAACTTTGTCCCTGCAGCTTTGAAATCCAGAAAAACTGATGTCTGTGGTTCTGCTTCTGCCAGTAATCTGAGCCTGCCCTGCCCCAGCTGGGACTTCTAGTTTGCTCCTTTGGTAGAGGGGTAGCATGCCACCTCACCTCAGAGTTCAGCAGAGTTCCTCATCTTTGTGTATGGTAAGCAGGCTGCTGTTGCTCCTAGGCAACAAGCTGCATCTGACTGCTAAAGAAATGGTGGAGAAATGTTAAGGGCAGAAAACAAAGAGCAAATTCACCAAGACCTGACCGAAAACTAAACCAGAACAAACGCCAAAACCGTGATTTCTCTTTCAAATCTGTTTGGAGGGAAAGCAAGTCATTTACATGTTCAAGATTCTTAATACCAAAAAGCCAAAGATGAATTCCAGTTACAGCATTAGGATGCAGCTAATTAGCTGCCACCAAATTAGCCTTTTTAAATAAGAGAATGTGTATTCAGTTGAGTTCTCTGATGCTTTAGAGTCAAAACTAGAGCTTGTACTGTTGGAGGTTTTTAATGAATTGTTGGAAGGCTATTCTAATGATCGAAACCATGTTTTAGTTCTTTCTGTGAGTTACAACCCCAAAATAGGGCCATACCTTTTATGGAACTTTTTTTTTTTTTTTTGTGCTGTAAAAAGGCCAGTTTTCATTATAGGTAGCAATTACATTTTAAATGCCCTCTTGTTCAGAACAAAATCTGTCAGCTTTCATCCAGTTTACCTTTGAAATGAAAAATTCAGAATTAAATTACTAACTGACATAAAGACTGTAAGACTGCTGAAAAATATGCAAATTTTAAAGTTTCAACACCCAGGGAACATTTAGAGTGACTCACTGACCAGTTAGGACTCTGTCCTGCTAACCTTATCCACAAATGGCAGCTTATATAACTCACAAGCTTATGGTTCCGCCTCGAACTCCAGTGGTTGTCTTGGTTCCTCTGCTCTGCACCTCTGTCTTTGTCACCTGATTCTATAGGCCTGCCTTCACTGGACCCTCTCAGATGACAGGGTGTCTTCAGTGGCCACAACTCAGTGGTCACAGGGTTTATCCTACAAAGGAGTGAGATGAGGATGAAGCAAATTATCTGCCTGTTTTTCACGTGATCACCCAAATGAAGGTGCTGTTGAAGAGGCAAGGATAAGATGTTGCTCAGCAACACTCTCAGCCTCTGGTTCCTGAAGGTCTCACCTCAGAAGCTCCAGGCATTTCTGGTCTTTGGTACCTTTTTTCTAGTAACTCTGGGGAGGTTCTGTTTGCTCCAATGGTTTGGAACTGTCCCATCTATTCCTGCAGCCACAAGCTATCTGTGGGTGGTTCTTGATCATTTGCAATTAAAAATAACCCCAGTTAAATGGTGGAAGTCAAACCTATCAGACTGAAGATTTAGTGTAAAATTAAGAATGTAGAATAATGTAATATCCTTTCTGTTTGCTGCATGCTACATTAAATACATTGTGTCAATGTTACCTGTTTCTTTACAGCTGTTATTGTATATCTGTTAGAAAAATAAGAGTTAAGTCCAATATGGTGATACACACCTTTAATTCCAGCCCTCACGTTGCTATGGCAGTGGTATTGCTCTATGGTTCAAGGCCACCCTTGGTTACACAGGAGAACCAGACCAGTCACAACTATATACATGGTTCATGGAGAGAAGGAAGAGGAAGAGGAAAGAGAGAGAGAGGGGGGTTTTGTTTTTCTTTTCTGTTGTAAAACAATGATCTAGAATTTGTGTGTCAATATGTGGAGATGCTTAGTACTCATGAATTGCACATAAGACTTCAGTAAACATTTGTTGACAACTTAGACTAAGGGAGAATGACCATTGTCATCAGTTGAACAGCAATAATTCTTGATCTTTACCTCTCCAATTTGGCCATTTCATGCTATAATGACAAAAAAAGAGTAACACTTTGAAATGTGCCTGGAGCCATCCTTTGTAGTCCCTTGTTATTGAATCTGTGGCCGAAGCGTTTCATTTAGCTCTGTTGTTTATAAAGGAACCTACCACTTTTTCGACTGCCAAACTGAGCAAAAATGATCAGAATCAAGATCGTCCAATCCAGAATAGAAGGCAGGAAGATCCCCAGATATGCAAAGCTGCATTTTTCCATATGGTTTGTTAGGCATTACGTGTGTCTTGTCCACCAGTGCACCACAGGGATGAGAGTGTTCAGTAAGGGCAGACAACCTCTTGGTACCTGGCTTCATCAAACCTTTAACTGTACCTCCTGAGATGAGGCCAATGAACGCTGCAAGGTTGGTTTCCATTTACAGAATCTTAAGGTAGAGCTAGAATTTATTTTTTCGATTTCCACTCTCTTGCTCTCAGGGAGCCTTTTCTTTCTGTGTATATGGCTCCTTTTTGAGTGTTTGCAATTGGTCACATACACATTCTTTTTGCCCCTCTCTGGACACCAGCCCTCTCCCTTTGAAATTCTGCCAAGAAGCCTATTTGAACATGGTAAATGTGTGTTCAGGATTCCAAGCCAGCAAAGTGGATTTTTAAATAACAGTGTCCAGGAGGACAGAAGAGGACTGGACGTTGAGTAGTAAGTTGGAGCCTTGTGAATGCTTTGAGACATGAGTCAACAGGGAGACACTTTCTATTCTACTGCCAAAATGGCCAGGCCTGGTATACCTCCAGCATAGTAAGCAAATAGTCTTTAAAAACTGAAACACTAACATAAGTTAACTTTTTGTGTTTTCCTTATTAAAATGTCAAAGAACAGTTTTCCCTAAACAGTCTGGAAAGAAATCTGGTGTAACTGGTGCTTGCCTTAGAAGACTGCAGAGGTAGCTTCTGCTATGCAGCAAAGAAGGCCCTCCAGGAGGAGAGTTACCTTCTTGCTGGAACTTGAAGGTGATGCAAAGGACAAAACTATTTGGGAGAAGTGGAATCTCATAAAAACTAACTACTTGCAAGACTAAGATTTTGAGATAAAAGATGGTTTGCTTATGTGGGCAGCAGATAGCATTTGGTAAGACAGTCCCAGCAGCTTATCTATAGCACACTATGGTTAATGTTGCCCTTGTACTTAAAACAAAAGGTTTTGAGGGGATTTCTGTGGTCACAGATCTGGGTAGCCAAATTCTACATTTTCAGTTTATTAGCCAAATACCAGGATCTGGTTATCCCTCTAGAGTTTAATGCAGCAACATTGTCTTGTACAATGTGTATATTGTAGATAAATAAGCAGAATTGTTTTTGTCCCTACATAAAGGTAGTAAGAACCTTTTTGTGTATAAATTTGCATTAATTAACATCCTGTTTTATCTTTCAAAGTAGCAAAGAATAAAGTGACATTTTTTATTGGCAGTTCTAAAATGCCTCCTATATATAAAACCCAGAACACTGAGAGCCTGCATAAACCAGCTAATTTTCTTTGATTTCAGCTAAATGTTTGCATGGTTCATACACAGACAGCAAAGCTTACTGTCAGAAACAGTAGTAGTTAAAGATAACACATCCAAGAAAATATTTGCTTAACATTTTTTCTTCATGTTTCTGAGCATACACATATTTAAATGTCAATCAGCTATGATTTTTATAAAGGTGATGTCAGTTACTGAATTACATGCATTTCTTAGTCTCCTTTCTTTCCTTCCTCCCCTCCCTCCCTCCCTCCCTCCCTCCCTCCCTCCCTCCCTCCCTCCCTCCCTCCCTCCCTCCCTCCCTCCCAACCCCATTCCCCTTCCCTTTCTTTCTTTCTTTCTTTCTTTCTTTCTTTCTTTCTTTCTTTCTTTCTTTCTTTCTTTCTTTCTTTCTTTCTTTCTTTCTTTCTTTCTTTCTTTCTTTCTTTTCTGTTTTTATTTTTTTAATTTATTTTTTTAATTAGCTGTTTTCTTCATTTACATTTCAAATCCTATCCCAAAAGTCCCCCACACGCTCCCCCACCCACTCCCCCACTGGCCCACTCCCACTTCTTGGCCCTGGCGTTCCCCTGTACTGAGACATATAAAGTTTGCACGATCAATGGGCCTCTCTTTCCACTGATGGCCGACTAGGCCATCTTCTGATACATATGCAGCTAGAGACACGAGCTCTGGGGGTACTGGTTAGTTCATATTATTGTTCCTCCTATAGGGTTGCAGACCCCTTTAGCTCCTTGACTACTTTCTTTAGCTCCTCCATTGGGGGCCCTGTGTTCCATCCAATAGCTGACTGTGATCGTCCACTTCTGTGTTTCTGTGTTTGTCAGGTCCTGGCATAGCCTCACAAGAGACAGCTATATCTGGGTCCTTTCAGCAAAATCTTGCTGGTGTATGCAATGGTGTCAGCATTTGGAGGCTGATTATGGGATGGATCCCCGGGTATGGCAGTCTCTAGATGGTCCATCCTTTCGTCTCAGCTCCAAACTTTGTCTCTGTAACTCCTTCCATTGGTGTTTTGTTCCCAATTCTAAGAAGGGGCAAAGTGTTCACACTTTGGTCTTTGTTCTTCTTGAGTTTCATGTGTTTTGCAAATTGTATCTTGTATTTTGGGTATTCTAAGTTTCTGGGCTAATATCCACTTATCAGGGAGTACATATCATGTGAGTTCTTCTGTGATTGGGTTACTTCACTCAGGATGATGCCCTCCAGGTCCATCCATTTGCATAGGAATTTCATAAATTCATTCTTTTTAATAGCTGAGTAGTACTCCATTGTGTAAATGTACCACATTTTCTGTATCCATTCCTCTGTTGAGGGGCATCTGGGTTCTTTCCAGCTTCTGGCTATTATAAATAAGGCTGCTATGAACATAGTGGAACATATGTACTTCTTACCAGTTGGAAAATCTTCTGGATATATGCCCAGGAGAGGTATTGCTGGATCCTCTGGTAGTACTGAACACTCCTCCATTGTTGGTGGGTTTGCAAGCTTGTACAACCATTCTGCAAATCAGTCTGGCGGTTCCCCTTCTGTCTTTCTGTCTTTCTTTCTTTTTCTCAGTTTTTACTACCTCTGAAATTGAGGTGTAACATAAGACCGGTGATGTCTTTAAATAATTATCAATCAGGTGCTATTCTCATCATGGTTACCATTGATAGCTTTGGTCAGCCTGACTGCTGCCATCACCTGAGTAAATTAACTCTCTCCAATAGAGGGCCTTTGGTATATCAACTGTGTACCTCAGGTAGGCCTCATGCCCAGCAGTAGCTGGCCAGCACTAAAGAGACTCCCTGGTTTTAGTGGCCTTTTCTCCTAGGGTTTTTTTTTTTTTTTTTTTAAGAGAGAGGAAGACATGAAGATGGGTGGAGGAGAAAGAAGAACATCTGAGAGGAGTTGGGGGCGGGAAAGAATAAGATTAACTACACTGTGTGAAATTCTCAAAAAGTAAATTAAAAAATGAAAAAGAAGTTGAATATTTAAGACCCTTTAAATGTCTTCAAAAAAGACAATGCTTCATAGGGAATATTATTTTTTTTTTGATTTTTAATATTTTTATTACATATTTTCCTCAATTACATTTCCAATGCTATCCCAAAAGTCCCCCATAGCGCCCCCCACTTCCCTACCCACCCATTCCCATTCTTTTGGCCCTGGCATTCCCCTATATTGGGGCATATAAAGTTTGCAAGTCCAATGGGCCTCTCTTTCCATTGATGGCCGACTAGGCCATCTTTCCATACATATGCAGCTAGAGACAAGAGCTCCGGGGTTCTGGTTAGTACATCATGTTGTTCCAACAATAGGGTTGCAGATCCCTTTAGCTCCTTGGGTACTTTCTCTAGCTTCTCCATTGGGAGCCCTGTGATACATCCAATAGTTGACTGTGAACATCCACTCCTGTGTTTGCTAGGCCCCAGCATCGTCTCACAAGAGACAGCTATATTTGGGTCCTTTCAGCAAAATCTTGCTAGTGTATGCAATGGTGTCAGCGTTTAGAAGCTGATAATGGGATGGATCCCTGGATACGGCAGTCTCTATATGGTCCATCCTTTCATCACAGCTACGAACTTTGTCTCTGTAACTCCTTCCCTGGGTGTTTTGTTCCCAATTCTAAGAAGGTGCACAGTGTCCACACTTTGGTCTTCATTCTTCTTAAGTTTCATGCGTTTAGCAAATTGTATCTTATATCTTGGGTATCCTAAGTTTTGGGCTAATATCCACTTATCAGTGAATACATATTGTGTGAGTTCTTTTGTGATTGTGTTACTTCACTCAAGATGATGCCCTCCAGGTCCATCCATTTGGCTAGGAATTTCATAAATTCATTCTTTTTAATAGCTGAGTAGTACTCCATTGTGTAAATGTACCATAATTTCTGTATCCATTCCTCTGTTGAGGGACATCTGGGTTCTTTCCATCTTCTGGCTATTATAAATAGGGCTGCTATGAACATAGTGGAACATGTGTCCTTTTTACCGGTTGGGACATCTTCTGGATATATGCCCAGGAGAGGTATTGCTGGATCCTCCGGTAGTACTATGTCCAATTTTCTGAGGAACCGCCAGACTGATTTCCAGAGTGGTTGTACAAGCTTGCAATCCCACCAACAATGGAGGAGTGTTCCTCTTTCTCCACATCCTCGCCAGCATCTGCTGTCACCTGAATTTTTGATCTTAGCCATTCTGACTGGTGTGAGGTGGAATCTCAGGGTTGTTTTGATTTTCATTTCCCTGATGATTAAGGATGTTGAACATTTTTTCAGGTGTTTCTCTGCCATTTGGTATTCCTCAGGTGAGAATTCTTTGTTCAGTTCTGAGCCCCATTTTTTAATGGGGTTATTTGACTTTCTGGAGTCCACCTTCTTGAGTTCTTTATATATATTGGATATTAGTCCCTTATCTGATTTAGGATAGGTGAAGATCCTTTCCCAATCTGTTGGTGGTTTTTTTGTCTTATTGATGGTGTCTTTAGCCTTGCAGAAGCTTTGTAGTTTCATGAGGTCCCACTTGTCAATTCTCGATCTTACAGCACAAGCCATTACTGTTCTATTCAGGAATTTTTCCCCTGTGCCCATATCTTCAAGGCTTTTCCCCACTTTCTCCTCTATAAGTTTCAGTGTCTCTGGTTTTATGTGAAGTTCCTTGATCCACTTAGACTTGACCTTAGTACAAGGAGATAGGAATGGATCGATTCGCATTCTTCTACATGTTAACAACCAGTTGTGCCAGCACCATTTGTTGAAAATGCTGTCTTTCTTCCACTGGATGTTTTTAGCTCCCTTGTCGAAGATCAAGTGACCATAGGTGTGTGGGTTCATTTCTGGGTCTTCAATTCTATTCCATTGGTCATAGGGAATATTAAATGCCATGTGAACAAAGTGGTGTTTTATTATGTAAGTTTAAATCAAGAAGAGCCCTCAGTAAGTATAAAGAGTGGTAATCCGAATCTTGTTGCATTCTAATTGGTAGTCTACTGATTTAGTGTGGTATCAGATACCATATCTAAGAATCAGTGCTTATTACATATGTTACATATTATATATTAAAATTACATATATTGCATATTACATATATTCAGTTTATAAATCAGGACGTTTGAAAACTGAATGGATTTTTTCACAATATTCTTCCTGTGGATATATCTTCCACTTCTTCATTTCCTATGAACTACAATGTGGAATTGGCACTGTGACTTTCTTCCTAAAGCATGCCACCCTGGCTTTGTGCAACTAGCACATTCCCTTAGTGCCCACGTGACAGTTACCATATTCTTTTTCTGTGATCTATATTTGGTTTCTGAGGAGGAATGAACAGCAGTATTGATGCTATGGAAAGATTAGCCTACTCAAGAGATGCAGTTCTACTATAGGAACATGAGCTAATTACATATATTAAAAGTAAGTCATGTTTTGAGTTCTTTTAAGAGGGATATCTTATTATTCACTAAGGTTTCTAAAAGAAATTCCTTGTTGTTCTTAATATTCATCATGTTTGCTCTGATGTTTAACCCTTTTTTCATGTTAAAATTTGCAAATACCAATAATATAAACTCTCATCACAACATCATTATATGTATATATGTAGATGATGTACTGTGATCCTATTCATTCCCTGATTGTGTTACCTCATCATAACTGTCAACCTGATTATATTGACAGATGCTTGAGAGATTAATGAATCACACCATTCTAGAGATAGTTCAATCATGAGGTCTTAGATCTCATCAGTGCTATAACCTATTTAGAGGTTGTAGAACTGTAGAGAGTGGCGTCTTTGAATGTCCCTTGAAGAACATGTATTGGTACTGCCTCTTCCTATTTTCTCACCATGAGGTAAGGAGGCTTTCTCTGCCATGATATTCTGTCTTAATATAGAACCAGCCAACTTTGGACCAAAGCTGAAGTAAATCCTTTCTTAACTGTTTACTTATGGTATTTATAAACAGCAACACAAAGTCTGACATCCTTGTCTGAAAAGTTTTATTCTGGAGAATGATGTTATGAATGTTATAAACAATAATATTTGCCAGTATTACACTCCTATTATTGCTGGCTTTATTAGTAGTGTTATTTTAACTTTGTCAGTGATTAGAGTAGGTATGTTTTATTTTTACAACTGTTTCCAATACCTTAGGACCAAAGGTCCTGTATATCAGTGAATTTGATGTCAATTCTAAATCCCTTTATCATAGCCTCTTGGTTTCAGAGTTTTCTCTTTTTGTTCCATCTAAATAGGCCACATCTTATCTTGGAGTCTTTGGTGATTTTGTTAAGAAGTCTTAAGCTTGCTTCTAGAGTCCTGTGTTCCTTTTGTGTTCTGTCTGTTCTGTTGATACACGAACTTTCTTCCCACCATAGCTGTGTGGCTCCCCACTGCCTTCATCTACACTGCATACTGCAATGAGAGGCTAAGATGCACTGTCATTCCTGTTTTGCTCATTTTAATATCAGAAAAGTATTTCATCGCATTGTAGATTCAACAGTTTACCCTCCATCTTTATCCTATGATGTCTCTATGTCCATTTTTCTTAGTGATTCCTCCTACTATATATCTTAATATTCTGTGCTGTTTTGGGGATCCTGTTTAGATTCCATTAATGTCTTTTTCCAGTCTCAGCTTTGATATTTCTACAATTACGTTCACTGTCATTTTGCTGTTACTACATCATCCAGATGTTCAGAACCTATTAGTTTTTGGTAATGTAAATTACTCTGTTACCTTGGAAAATGTACTTAAACCCATGAATATATATTTTGGTGTAGAAGTAAGGTTAATCTTTTATTTGGATTTTTATAACTATTACATTAAATACTATATTATTCTTGGCTTTTTAGAATTACTACATTAAGTATTACAACCATTTTGGTGAAATATGAAATACAATTGAAATTTTCTAAATAAATTTATCTTTAAAATTTTCATAAGGTCATTTATTCTGTAAAATGCCACGAAATTGAGTATTCTGTAGAATGGACACAATGCAATGAAACTAGATGAGCTGTGTTCTTACATTTAAAAACTAAACCAAATTGCAGGCTTAAGTCTAGATAGGCTAGGAAAGTAGATAGCCTAACTCTACTAAGAAGTTTTGTGGAAGCTCAAAGAAATGAGTAGCAAAGCCGGAAGTAACATTTAACACTTTCATTTTTGGTAGGGTTATACAGTAGCTTGTGGAGGATTCAAAATATATGTAACAAGAAGGTCCTAATTTTTAGCCATTGCTCTTTTATGAAACAAAGTTTCTATTCCTACACACATCTTGACCCTGTGGTCTTGTTGGATTCTGTTTCAGTTTTACTAACCTACACTGTGTATCATAGAATAATATCCCTTTTATTTAGTGTTGTCAGTCCTTTGTCATGAGATTCCCCCTAAGCAAGGTCCAGACAATGAAATGATTTATTTGGTGTACTTAAAAGAAGTATATAACATTTTCCACTGTACTAGTCCTAATTTCATTTTAATATACTATGTACAGGCAATAATTTGCCTACAAAATGTCACAATGAGCATAATATCATAGCCAGAGAAATATAAAGTGGAGACTTTGGATAAAAGGTATTGTCTGTTATTTTCCCTAATGAATATGACTTCTCTTCACAAACTAAAACTTCAGTGGAATAATTTAATTGTTTATAGTACTGTATACATTTTTATCAAAGTGCTGGCACAGTGACATCTCCATATTGTCCCCATGTGGTTTTTTTGTGATTCTGCTTTACCAGATTGTAAGATCAACAATCAGAGGATATGTCACAGCTTCAAGTGGATTTCACTTCCAGAAGTAGGCTCATTTCTCTCCAACAGAAGCACTGAAAGTACCGAGGGAATCTAATAAAACTAGCTTTTCTGTGCTTGTGGCTTGGGGAATATTTTTTATTTAAGGTGACTAGAAAAATCTCTACCTTGCAACTTGGAAACATTTCTTGTTTATCCTTACATATAATGAAATACTACTTTGTAAGTCATAGGTATATTATTATTGATTCTCTTAAGCCACTTTGTTGGCCCTTCTCTTAGAAGATAGCTCAGTAGTGTATGTTTGTATACAAATACTGTAGTTTTTATTATGTTCATTCCTTCTAATTCCCCAACCCACCCCAGGCCTTCTCTCTCTCCCTCCTAACTAACATGAGGGTTTCTTCATCTTTTTCTTATAACCTATTGAGGCAAAGGGGGGATAATTATATGCACAGAGGTATAGACCCATCCTCTGGAGCATGTACAGCCTACAAGAGGCCACATCTGTAAGTAAAACTCACTCTTCCTTCCCCAGAAGCCATCAACTGCCACAATTTCTCAGCTAGGAGTGACTCCTTAGGAATTCCTACCGTACCCATGCTAACATGCTCACTGCCTTGACTTCATGTGGCTCTTTTGGGCAACTAAAGCCTCTGTGAGTTCAAGAAGGTGCCAGCATTGTTGTGTCTAGAAGGAGTCCTCCCCACATCCTGGCTCGTAACAGTATTTCTGTCTCTCATTTGTCACGTTCCCAAAGCCTTTGAGGGGAAGAATATGGTATAGATGTCCCAATTGGGCCTGACCTCTGCCCAGTCACTTATTTGGCCAGTTGTAGATCTCTGTATTAACTACTATTGATTACAAAAAGAAGAGAGGGAGCTGTACCAATATATTAAAGGTGAGTGTGTACATGCCTATTGATACTATGTCCATTTGCAAAATAATAATAGCTTTTCCCTCGTGGCCTTCAGGTTCTTGTCCAGTTTTTATAGGACCAGGCATGAGTTTTGTCCTATGGAGTATATCTTAAATCTAATTAGAAAGCTGTGGGCTCCCTCCATAACCTTCACATCATTGTTATACCAAATGGACATATATTTCTAGGCCAGTTAGAATAATTCATAGGGTTGACAGTTGACTAAGATGATTGATGCTTTTTCTCTCATAGAAGTCTCCATAGCACCTTTTGGTTCTCTGAACAAACTTGCCATCATGGAGGAAAATTCCATTTTAGTACCAGGTTGATTTGCTCTTGTCCTCTGGTAAATGTGTATGGTATGTTCAATAGTAGGTCTTACTACCAGGTTCTCCTGAGCAATCAAGACTACTAGTAATAGCCTATATTATTTTGAAGTCTCAGAGGGCCCTGCTCCTGTCCAACAACTTGAAGGAAGGCATCTCATACCTTGAGACTGAATTAGTACCAGACAACCTGTGGATTTTATGAGAGGCATTAACCCCTCTATAAGTAATGCTTTTTTAAGAAATATGTTTTGGAGGCTTATGTAGCAGTAGTTCTTTAAAGGCCTACGGTCAGAGGAGAAATGGAGAAGAAATTAGAGGGAAGCAATTGTTCCAGTTCACAGAACAATGTCGAGGGTGGAATAAAGGTCACCTGCTCATTCTCTGCAGAGCGTTGTGTCTGTACTTAGGGTTTCAAATGCTGTAAAATTTTGCTGATGATGTAAATTTCTAATTTGAAGAAATTCATCTTGTGCTGTATATTTTTTGGTACTGAAAAAAATCTAAATGGGAATTTAGACAAATGTTTGTTAGTTTCTTTGGAAGTTCTACAATAAAACTTTCTGAAACTGCCAATGTAGGCACAGTCCTTTTTAGAACTTCAAACTACTACTTTGGATCTTTGCAGTCTCTAGTGAAAGACAAATTTATTTTCTGTAAGATGGGGAACAGTTCGAACGACGCATGGCCCTAAGCATATGCTTGTAGACTTTCACAAGTTTGGCCTTCTGCTGGAGTGCAGCTCGCCTTGAAGCCACTGAAGAGACAAAGCAGCCTTTGTGCTTGGTCTGTGAAAGAGGGAACAGAAGTGTCTGTCATGTGGGGTTAAGTGTCTGCAGACATGGAAGCTTGAAAGCTTTCTGAGGATGCTTTAATTTCTGAACAACTTTGTCTGTAAGACCCATGGCTTTCCAAAGAGAGTAACACTTCACAAAAAGCTGCAGGTTTTATTCAGGTACCTTGCCTGTACTGGGGAATAGTTAGGAGCAGAATTCTCAAGAGTGGCCTTTTTATCTTGCTGTTCCTGGCATGCTGTGCATTGTCGTGAGGTGTTTTGCCCTCAGTTGTTGCATTGAGCTTCTCTCTGATGTCTGTCATCAGTCTTTGCCTTGTGGAATGACCTACTGTCATTTTTCTTCTTCTGACACATGTTGAGTTTTAATGGAATTTCCAACCGAACAATGGCTTGGATTAATATTCAGAGTTGGTTTTTTTTTTCCATTTTTTCTTTCACCTCAGTGAGTTTTAGAATTAAAAGTTCTTTTCTTATTAATACCAATGAGTTAGATTGCTAGAAATATTGAAATTCTGGGAAGCCATGATTGTCTTGAGATCTCTTTGGAATGAATAAATTGGAATAAACAATGATTAGCTGTGACAGCTGCAAGTGCTGTGGAGTCTGTGAGCTAACTGACTGCGTGCTTCTGCTTTAATCACTAAGATGCTAAATTATTTCAGCTATGCGTTCCTTGCTTCTATATTTAGGCTTGTCAGGATCTGAAGTGATTACTAAAGAGCTGGAAAGTGGTGTCAAAAACTGGGTAGGTTATCCAATTCTAATTTGTTTTCTCAGTGTGAAGTTGTTAATAGACTAATAAGCTGGTGGAAGCAGAAATAATGTGTTTATGATCTAGAGACACTATTAAAATTGCAAATGAACAGCTTAGCATATGGCTGTGATGAGAGTAAAAACAAAACTGAGAAGAAAAAACAACAACACAAAAGGAAATATTGACAAGGTGTAAGGGTAAGGGAAGGTGAGCCTCACTTTTTCCATCTTCTGGAACATTCTCTCTGTTTCCTAGATCTTTCCATAATACTGTAGAAATCTAGATTCTTTTGTTCCCCTATATTCTTCTACATTTTCTATACTTCTTTTTGTAATTTATCCTTTTGAATGAGGTGCACTTGTATAGATTAGGTGTGGTTCAGGAAAAGGACAAGGGTAGTCTGGTAGACACATCTCTTATTAGATTATTATTCTAATTTCTGGTGGACTATTCTACAGGCAGGTAAGGTATCTGAAGGCACCTCTCTGTTTCAGTTCTCTGCTTTCTCTTCACAACTCCCTCCACTCGGTTGTCTGTGTGTGCAGAGGTGTAATAGTACCGAATAGTAATTTAAAATCTATCTGTGAGGTAAACTAAGATAAATGAGATCTTGATCCCTAGCTGATTATATGTCTCACAGAAGTAGAAGGGAAAAACTTGTTAATGAAAGTTGCACACATAAAGGTTTAGAAATTCTTCACTTTAAATGTTAACATATCTTGCTGAGGGATGAGAGGACCCAATAAAGAAAAATAAACTCTAAGCATATCTGGTTGACATTTCTGCTAATTTCACCCAAAGGGACGCTGCTGCAATCCATTTCTTGGATGAAAGCCATAGACACTAGAGTCTATTGCAGCAAAATAAAATCAGTGAGGACAGCATTGGAAGTGACTGAAAATAAACCAATGGTTTCTCGAAGATGTCTTTAGAGAATAGGTTATTTCAAAATATGACAGTTACCAAAACTTTTTCAGTAAACCAAGATTTGGATGATGTGACTCTGAGGGTTCTTAAAGGATTTGGAGCATAAATATGCTCTGCCGTTGGCAAATATAGATAAAATTAAGATATACGGTTGCTAGTTCCACTTGGTTGTATTTTTAGAAATACATCAACACAGCTCTGGAGCCAAGGAGAAGAGAACTACAACCATTGAGAACTCAAGTTAACATTTAAGGTTATCTGCGGATATGAAAGGGTCTCCTACAGGGGTCAGGCAGAGTGTAGGGCCAGTGTAGAAGTGGAGAGATTCCTTGGAGTAGCCACATTTACTCATAACATAATAGCGCTGCATTAATGAGCATTCTTCTTTGTAAATACATATCTTTTTATTTTTGACAATTTCATGTATATGTAGAATGTATTATTATTATATTGACCCCTTTGCTCTCTCTCATTCCCTCTCCCTCTTCTGCTGATGTCTGTCTCCATCTCACCTCCTCTGTCCTCCTGATTTTTATTTTCATGTCTTTTATTTTTCAGTGACCCCCGCCGCCCCAAGTGTAACTGGAGTTGTTTGTATGAGGGTATGTAGGCTGTCATTGATTGGAGCATAGGCAACTAACCAGTAAATGTAGCACGCATCAACTTTCCAAAGCTTCTCAGGCAAGGACGGAGCTGCAAGAGTCCCTCTGTGATCTGTGATGGGATGCTGAAGATCTGAGTCCTGTGCAGGTAGCCATAGCTGCTCTTTATTAGTGATTGTAAGGTGCCACATCATCTCCAGAAACATTCTTCCCCAACCTTCAGGTCATGTAGTCTTTACTCCATGTCTTCTGTGAGGCTCTGCGATCCTTAGTAGGAGTGATACAGATATCCCGCTTAAGACTGAGAGTCAATTCTTATTCTTAGCACTTTGACTAATCATAAGTTTCTATATTAACTTTTATATGCTGCATAAAGGTGATTCTGTGACATGGTTGAAAGCAGAATGAGTTTAAGTGTATAAACAGAGACATTTAGAAACAGTTTGACTATATGTCCATTTAGCAAGACATCAGTAGTAGATTTAGTGTCAATGATCTCACTGGCTATAGACTTTTGATCTAGTTTGTAGTACCAAGCATGTAACTGTTGGTTTTATTGTTGCAATAGGGGTATGACTGTGCTGGGCGAAACCAACAGTTTTATGATTGGGATCTGAGGCCCTTTGCACAGGATAAAATACACTTAGACTAATTCTGCTAGAACTGAGCTGGAAGCTTCCCTTCTACCAGTTAGTATCCATAGTGCCACAACATGCTGGGTAGGTAGTGAGAGTGGGAGTATCAATAGTCTTAGCTCTTTGGGAAGATTGGTGTTGTAATATGTAGGTCCACCACAGCTAGCTTCCAGCTCAGCTCCAGCTTGATCTCTCTGTGCCCTATAGTTCTTCAACATTAAGGCTTTCCCATCTAATTCTGGTATTCAGTTAAGCAATGGCAATAGGCTATGTTCCATAAACATTCTTAAAGAATGAATGCCAGATACCTTCTACATAAGAACATCTGTATATAATACAACATGAAAATAACACTAGAAACACATATACTATGCAATCTTCACATCTCAATATTTTTAATTTAATTTTATTTTTAATTTATTTTTTACACTCCATATTCCATTCCCTGCCCCCATTCACCCTCTGTCTACTCCACATCCCACACCTTCACCCCACCCCACCCCATCTCCATGTAGATGCCCCCACCCCCACCCCACCTGACCTCTAAACTCCCTGAGCCTCCAGTCTCTTGAGGGTTGTTAGGTGCATCATTTCTGAATAAACACAGACCTGCAAGTCCTCTACTTATGTATGGGTGTTGGAGGCCTCATATTAGCTGGTATATGCTGCCTGTTTGGTGGGTCAGCGTTTGAGAGATCTTGGGGGTTCAGATTGAGACTTCTGGTCCTCCTACAGGATCGCCCTTCTCCTCCGTTTCTTTCAGCTTTCCCTAATTCAACAACAGGGGTCAGGTGCTTCTGTCCATTGGTTGGGTGCAAGTATCTGCATCTGACTCTTTCAGCTGCTTGTTGGGTCTTTCAGAGGGCAGTCATAATAGGGCCCTTTTTGAGAGCACTCAGAAGAATGGGTACAGAAAATAATACTACTCTACTCAACTCTCTCTCTCTCTCTCTCTCTCTCTCTCTCTCTCTCTCTCTCTCTCTCTCTCATACACACACACATACACACGCGCACACACACGCACTCACGCATGTGCACACACACACACACACACACACAAACACACATGCACAAATATGATTAGTGTTACCATTCTTTTATAGATGATCAGCCCAGCCAATAAAGGGCCAGTCACCTGCCCACATGCACAGAGACTGGTAGCTGTACTGGTCCATACTTGCATATGGACATGATCAGAACTGTTTCTTGCCACTACTGGGGAATGGTTTGCTTTTACATTGAGAATATCTTAAAATCATAATTCATATTTACTTATTATAAATTTTCTCTCATGCCGTAGTTACATATTTTCTTATTATTTCTTATTATATTATTACAAAACAGTAATAATCAAATAGGTTTCAGCTTGTCATCCTATATGCTTTTCTCCATAATGCAAGGAATAAAGTATGTTATTTGATATGCTTATCATAAAGTACTGCCTGCCCTAAAACAAAGTGTCTAATACTAACTCCATGTCATATCTATGTGGTAAATACAGGTATCTGAATTTACTCTAGAAATCCAGAGAAACTGTTTTACAAAGTGTTTATACCTTCTCTGACAGTCCCCTACTTCTTGTCATTGACACACCCTAGTAATATAGTCCCCTTAGAAAGAACTCATCTTTTTATAGTATTTCAAGAAAACTTTCTAGACTGGTTGTACATCAAATAAATGCTTATTTGTTCATGCAAAGAAGAAAAATTACAAGAAAAAAACAAATATAATTCTATCACCAAAAGTTAAGTAAAACTAGGCAGTCAGCAGGTAAAAAGATGTGTCAACATCTACACTGCATTATGTTTCCATTTTAATGATCCTGTCTACTCTCTGCTTTTATGTTCCAGCCATCAGAAACACTGGCCCCTCTCCAAGTTTCTTCCTTGGTGAGATATTTCAGGGACTTTTGGCAGAAGAAACATATAATGTTTCTATTTTTATTAAAGCTGAAAGATAAACTCCAAGCAAGTTAGAAGTTGTGTTATAGTTGATTTTTTCTCTCCTACTCCCACTTCAATGTCAGGAAGGGACGGAGCATTAGGACATTTGCAGATTGTAAAATATTTTTAAGGCCTGTTACACGAGCTTGCTTAGGGTTTTTCAAAGACAATGAGTTAAGTGATTGATTATCCAATATCTGTACTGTTGTTAATCCTAAACAGCTGAATTGCTGGTTTATGAGAACCAGTTCTGGTAACTTATGGAGCTGAAGGTCATTTGACAGGGAAAATTGTATACCCATTCTTGAACTTCTTCAGGAAGGGTAACTTGCTAGAAGGAACAAGACACAGGTTTCCCTTTACCCCCAGACTGCCATCTGCAGCAGGATTTCACAGTATGTTTTCTGACCAGTGGTACTTTGGTTGTTTTACACAAATAATGGTTTATGCTTTCCATGGAACTAGGGTCTTTCTGTTTCACTAGTATATGGGAGGAACGTTTCTGGCCCACAGTATATAGAATCTGAATTGAACCATTTGGTAATGTGTGCTGTGTAAACCTGAAAACAGAGCCCAGGCTCTGCTCATGTTGATTTTCCTTGGAGTACACAATAGGACTTCCTAGGCTACTGAACCACTGCTTTTGAATAGGAAAATAGAAATGCCTTACAAAGACTTCAGCCTTTAGTGTGGCTCTGGCATGAACTCACCCATATGGTGAAGTTCCGTGTTTCCATACTGGTCCTTCTGCAGATTGCAGTGTTCTATTGCTGTGAAGAGATATGATGACCAGGGCATCTCTTCCAAGAGGAAGCATTTAATTGGGGTTTGCTTACAGTTTCAGAGGTTCAGTCCATTATGATCATGTCAGCCAGCATGGTGGCTTGTAGACAGGCCCTGGAAGAGTAGCTATGAGATACGTCTTAAACCATAGGCAAAGAAAGAGTAGACTGGGCCTGAAACCTCAAAGCCTGACTCACTTGACACACTTCCTCCAAAAATGCTGTACCTCCACATCCTTCTAATTTTCTCAAAAAGTTCCACTCCCTGGTGACTAAGCATTCAACTATATGGGGGTCTATGGGAACTGTTTTTATTTACATCACCTCAGTAGCTCTACATTAAAATACTTGAAGATGTGACTTTGTTGCTTACAAAATTGAATGTGTTATCCCTAGAACAGTAGTATCTTACTTATGTTATTATTTCTTAGCTCCAGAAAACCAGAGAAGACAAAAGAGTTCAGCAGGTATTGTGTTCCCACGATCATCCCCCAACTCCCCTCGCAGACTTGCTCTACCCTAGAAAAGGTGCCCAAGGGAAACTGGCCTGTCACTTGTCATATTTTTTCATTTTGAATTCAGCCATGACCTTATGTGTATGTCCCTCACTTGTATGTCCTCCAGCCCTACAGACTATGGGCAAATCATCTGGATCTTATCCCCTAGAGCCAGCACAACAGTAGACAGAGAAGAGACTGTAATAGATGATAAACGTACACTTGTCTCATTGAATTCTTTGTAGACTTAAGCACAGATGCTTGTAAGAGTGTAGAAATACCAAAGAGACACAGAACAGTTTTGTTTTGCTTCTGCTTTGAGATAGATGCAACTGACCTCAAACTTACTGTGTAGCCCAGGGTGCCTTTGAGTTCTTGATCCTCCTGCCTCAGCCTCCTACACACTGCCTTTACAGACATGTATGCCACCACTGCTGTCATCACTCATCATGCTTAAGAATTACAAACAGGTCATGACCATTGCTCTCCTTAGGTTTATTTTTCTCTTACTCTTACCTTAAATGTAATAGATTCTGTTTTGATGAGTACTTAGATACTTTTAGTGATCTTTTCTTTTTAAATAAATTTATGTGAGTAGTGATTCCATTGCTAGAGTAGAAAAGAGTCACTTAGTTTGTATTGCGTGAGCCTGCTAACCACTCAGCTTTCTCCTGTCTTCAATTCAGTCTAACTTCTGTCTATCCTAAAATAGGAAGAGATTTTCCACGCCATTTGTCCCAAAATACAAACTAATGGAGCACGTAGGGACACTTGGGGACAAATAGATGGTGTGTGTACACATGGATGTATGATACTTGCCAGGTGACACTGCAAGTGGTCAGCGATGGAGGGAATATTCAGCCACTTCTATATATTAAATATCTAAAGGTAAAAATGTAGTGCCCCAAAGCTTAGGGCAGAAAACATGTGCGAGTCTGGTCTTATTTTCAGTCAGGTTAAAGAAAGATTTCTTAAACAGCTGCATAAAAGACAAATGTAAGGAAAAGGTTAATAATTTGACTAGAGTAACATGAAAGTCCTCTGTTCACAAGAAATACGGCAGGTGGAGAAACTTAAACTTGCCACTTACAAAGAAACAGAATATCTGGATTTTTATAGAACGTCAGAAACAAAGCAGCAGAAAATGGGTAAAAGCTGCTAACAGGACACTCAAAAAGGAGGAAAGGACAGTGACCCATAAGCAAATCAGAGGCCCATTTTCACCAGTAATCAAGAAAGTTGAAGTGAGAAGACATCTCTGTTAGTTTGGAAGAAGGTGTGGAAGCTTGGCAGCTAAGCATTGGTAAAGCAGTGGAGCGAAAGAAGCTCTTAACCCCCCTGAATGGGAAGGCAACTGTTGTTGTGGATGGCCTTTGTAACTGTCGGCACTGTAAATAGAATAGTGTCCTTGGATTTCAGAAGGAAGAAGGAGTGATCTGATTCTTTCTATTTGGCTGTTTGATATGTGCTTGGAGAGCCAACAGCTTCTGAAGGTACATGATGCTCTTCTAGGGCTCAGCTACTAGTTGTACTCTGGAGAACCCGACTGTGATATTGAAATCATTCACTTAGTTACATGAAAATAGAAAATAAATAAAAATATGATGGCCATTTAGTAAAATGTAGGAAGATATCTTTCCTATGCTGCCATCTCTAGAAAGTTTATCAGCATAAAATATTTTGTATTGTAAAATATGGTTGTATATCTATGAATATATAGCTGTGATTACCCATTTTGGAGTAATTTTGTGTGGGCATTATCAATATCTCATTCAGATGTTTGGCCAGCTTTGCTGAGGACAGGGTCACACATTCTAAGTATGAGAGCACTAATGACTTTCTATGGGTTTTTCTTATATTTGTCAGTAAATACTTGGATATTTGCTGTTTTTCTTTATTTCATCTTGTGGGTCAGACATGTTTTGCTGTAAAATGTAAAATATAGGCAAAAGGCAAAAATACTTCTTTAATAACAGAATAATACCAATAAAGATTAAAACTTTGAATCCAAAGAAATTGGAGTTTAAGGCATTCTTTTACAGAAATCTTTTCATGACCTAGAACCATGCTTCTCCATCATGTCTCATGTATATATGTGTGTGTGTGTGTATAATTTACATAATGTCTTAGGTATATAACCTTACAAGGTTCCCCTAATCTGTTGATAGAGCGACAGAGCTTAAGAAGGAATAAACACAGAGTATTTCCCAGGCAGATATAAAATACAGGGCATGTCAAGGTCAACAAATGGAAGGATTCATTTATACAGCATCTGAGTTTCTGCTGGGAAGTGCACTGTTTCCAAGTGCTTATATGAATTGGAAAATTGCTGCGATACATTCTTAGAAGAGTTTTGAAATAAGCAAAGCACAACTGCCATGATTTAGCAAGAGGAAATGAGATTATGTTCACAGCAATGCTAGCCTGGCCAGGGCAAGAAGAGATATGCCTTTGTGCACTTTAAAGATAGCTACCCCGAAGGTTTGATTGGTCCCCTGGAAAACAGTGGTTATTACTATCTCCATGGAGATCTCATGTATGGCATTGCATCAATTAAAAGTATCATGAAGACTTTCTTGAATCCTTAACCCATCCTGCTAGAAGAAGAAATAATTTCCATTTTACAGATGAGAAAAATGAGGTTTAAAAACATTATTTATTATTCTTATGAAGTAATTACTAAAAGTCAGTTTTATTTATGAATGTAGGCCTTGGAATGTCAACCACACTTCAGGAAATGGCCCCACACTCATAAGTATGTGCACAGCCTAAATTGGGCTTCTGGGTAATTAAAAAAAAAAAAGCAAAGGAAACACATTTGGGAGGGAGTAGGGGTAGATCTGGGAGGAGTAAAAAACAGAAATATGGAGGTGAATATGATCAAAATACATTAGATGCATGTATGAACTTCTCCAAGAATTAGAATATATTTTTTAAAGTTGAGGCTATTTGAAATCCGGTTTCCCTGGCGCCCCCAGCACATTTATTAAATACAGAGTCCTTGTCTTAGATATGTCTGTCTTTTACACTGTCAACAATGCACTCCTTGGATCAGACTTAATGGTTTCTGGTTTACATCATGTTGGGTGGTCATAGCATTTAGTAAGACACAGTAACTGAACCTACTTTCCTATTTCCTAAAAGCAAGTGATATAGACAACAATCTTCAAGGAAAGATAGTCTCCACTTGTCAACAGGAGTTTCTTGTGCTGTGGGGAAGAGACTTCAGGACAACTGGTATGAAAGACAAGTGACTGTGCAGTGGTTTATGTACATAAATGGCGTGACACAGGTAGGAATGACATTGGAGATGAAGTGAGGTCACAATGTCAGAAACCAAACTTGCCTTTGTGAGCCACCTTGGGACCTAGAACCTGCTGGGTAATGGAAAATTTCCAATTCATGTCAACTGTAGTGTGTTTTAATAAGGAGAACAGCCAGAAGTGTGCATTTACTCAAGAGCCATGAGCTTTGCTCTCATCAAACTGGGAAAGAACCATTTAAACCATCATTGAGGAAAAAAAATAGCATAATGGAGATGAAACTATTGAGTAATATCTCTCAAACAGTGGGCAGTTTTCATGAGCAAATATTTTTAACTTGTCAGAGAAGAGCCACTGGAGTGTGAATATTAGTGTCATGGCAAATGTCGGCACTGAAACATCTTTGAGAGGGCAGCATCACATGCTAGAGGGGTACCTTCTCCCAATATGTCCTGAGCACCTCTTATCCAGCTTTCCTGATGACACAAGCAAGTCCACTACTGAGCTTCTGGATCCGTTTTGAAACAAAGAAAGAGGTAGCAGGCTACATATAGTCTTGGAGAGTATAGACATGGTGGAAGTTTAGTTTGTGGTAAATTTTGACAGCTAGATGTTTTATGTTCTACCCATTTACAGTGAAAAGACAAAATTTACCTGTGAGAGTCAGAATGACTCGATATGAAAAACTCTAAAAAGCCACACTGTCCCCCCTAGGTTTCCCTCTTCACACACTGATAGAGTGTGAGTGAAGCTTCTGTAGTTTCAGTCTCTTAGCCTGTCCACCTAGATCCTTTCAACTGTGTGACTCCTTCTCTGCAAGCATATTGCTAAAACTTAATATTAGCAGCTGATGTTTTATGAGAAATCAACTTTACAGTCACTATCCTAAGTAAGGACCTTTCATGGTTAGGATTTGTCAAGTCAACACAACCTAGAATTATCAGGGAAGAGTCAAGTGATAATATCCCTCCATCAGATTGCTAGAGGCAAATCCATATGACATTTTCTTAACTAATGATTGATGTAGGTGGGCCCATCTCAATGTGGGCAGTGTCTTGTTCTGACATGTGGTCCTGGGTTCTATGAGAAAGCAGGCTGAGAAAACTATGAGGAGCAATTCAGTAAGCAGTAGTCCTTCATTGTTTGTGTTTCAGTTCCTGCCTTGCCCTACTTTCATAATGGACTGTACATTATACAGTGAAGTTAACTCTTTCCTTCCCAAGTTGATTTTGGTCATGGTGATTTATCATAGCAACAGAAACCATAGAAACCATACGAAGACAGCACCTGTGCACGTAGATTAGATTCATGAGTGCCTGTCCTCATTCATTGCTGCCTCTCTTAGCAAATATTCATTTACCAAATTAAGAAAAATTTCCTTTTCATCAAACCTCAAAAATAGTGTACAAAGCAGAGGTGTCTGGGCTATTTAGACTCTGGGTCCTGGCCGTCCAAAGAGTACCCAGCATGGGCTCCCTCTCCTGGGGTAGGTCTCAATTTGGATTAGTCATTGATAGACCAATCCCACAAGATTTGCACCACCTTTATCCCTGCACACATTGCAGGCAAGACTAATCGTAGGTGTTAAATTTTGTGGCTGGGTTGGTATCACAATCCCTTTACTGGAAGCCTTACCTAGTTACAGGAGCTGGCCAGTTCAGGCTCCATATCCCCCATTACAAGGAGTCTATGCAATGGTCACCCTCTGTCTTAGTTAGGGTTTTACTGCTGTGAACAGACATCATGACCAAGGCCACTCTTATAAGGGCAACATTTAATTGGGGATGGCTTACAGGTTCAGAGGTTCAGTCCATTATCACCAAGGTGCAAACATGGCAGCATCCAGGCAGGCATGGTACAGAAGGACCTAAGAGTTCTACATCTTCATCTGAAGGCTGCTAGCAGGATACCAAGCAGCTAAGACTAGGGTATTAAAGCCTCCAAGTGCAATGACACATCTACTCCAACAAGGTCACACTTCCTAATTGTGCCACATCTTAGACCAAGCATGTACACATCATCACACCCTTGTAGATTCAAGGGTGTTTCCATTGCACTAGATCTTTCTCTTTAAGTATCCCCAATTCAAGCCATCTCTCCCAGCACTCTCTTTCCATCTCTCCTTCTCCATTTGACCCTTCCTCTTCTCATCCCCACCTGCTCCCTCTCCACCAACAAAATCTATTCTCTTTCTCCTTTCCCAGGGAGATCAGTTGTCCTCCCTTGAGCCCTCTTTGTTCCTTAGCCTCTCTGGGTCTGTGGATTGTAGTTTGGTTATCATTTATATAATGGCTAATGTCCACTTATAAGTTAATACACACCATGTTTGTCTTTCTGGGTCTGGGTTACCTCACTCAGGATGATTTTTTTTCCTAATTCCATCTATTTGCCTGCAAAGTTCATTATGTTATTTTTAAACAGCTGAGTAATACTCCATTATGTCAATATACCACATTTTCTTTATCCATTCTTTGGAAAACCCAGATATTAAGTGAACAGAATTCAATGTGAGCCACAAAACCACCAAAGGACTTAAAGGCATCAAAAATAAATCCACCACATTTTTTTTTTTTGTCAAGAAAAAAATGTCTAAAGTATCTGATGAACCATAAAGGTAATTTAAACATTTATTTATGTACAGTTCTGGTTTTTTATATCTATCAGTTGTCAAAACATTTAAAATATCTTTAAAGAGGCTTAGCCAATAAAACCTTTGACCTTTCCACTAGTGTATTTTTTTCCTTCTTTAATCCTGGGGATCAAACCCAGAGCTTTACAGATGTCATACGAATACTCTGGATTCCTGCCAATGTGTTTTGTCAAGAGAAATTTTCCCTTTCGAAGGAAATTTCCTTCTCTCCATTTGAGTTGTTTAACTACTATCATGTTACCCACACCAGAATGAGGTCTGAGAATGAGATTATTTTAAGCATCCTGGGCAGAAAATTACCCTGAAAGTCTTTGATATCTTAGTAGGCTGCACTGCACATTGAGCCAGTTGCGTAAGTAAAAGGTAGACAGCCTAGGCAGTGGAAGCATGTCTCTTCCTGCATGCCAACTTAGGTACCACCTAAAGAGGATGTCAGATCAAGGTGCGACTGCATCCTTGAGCATCTTTAAAACTACAGTGTTTTAATCATAACACTCTCAGACTTATAACACCTCTCTGCTTTGCCAGTGGAGGAGCATCTACCACCAACCTTGAAGTCAGAAATGTACTTATTATCTTGTTGTTCCCTTGTGAAAAAGTGCTAAGAACAATAACAATAGCAATAACAACAACAACAGCAGCACCAGCAAAAACAAACAAGGAAACAAAGCAAAACCAGGTCCATTATATAGAATGAATTTTATATAGAATTGAAACATAATTTTTAGACCCACTCTTTGCCAAGTAGTAGTCAGCAATAAGATAATATTGATGTTGATCTTTCCACTTCTGCTTTAGAATAAGTATCAGCCATGATTGGAGCACCATAACAGGACAAAGGATTATACGGAATGATCTTATCTGCTATGCTAAAGCGCTAAAGCATTTTCATGAAATAGTTAAACCTTTAGTCTTGACCCATTGGTCCAGAGTGTTTTGTTAAATTAAGCATATTTTCTTTCTTCTATTTTAAGTTTACCACCCTAGCCCCCCCCCCAAATGTTTTCTAATTTGACATCTATGTTTGCAGTTAGTATTGATAGATATGTTATAATAGCTTCTTATTTGTGTTTAAGACATAATTGCTTCTTTTGTATATGTTTTCATGTGTGTTCATAAGGAATACACCATAATCCAAAGTCCCTTGACAATGACTTTAAATTTGTATTTAATATATTTAATGAAAATACAAACTATATTTAAATATAATTACTGTGGAGCATCCATGTGTCCTAATCCACTATTTCACTTTTTATGGATATATTGACATATTTTTTGTGCCATAATATTTTATAGTTCAATGTTAATATGTTCACAGACGTGTACAGATTTCTCAGTATCTTTTTAATTAAACACCCTCTCATTTACATAAAAATGCATACACATTATTAGATGATAGAACTCAGCCCTGGACAGATGCTAATATACTTTCTATATCTGGTTAGATTATTCGCCTATTGACCTACTCAACATTGTATATAATTGCGAGTCATAAAGCTTTTGATTGGCTTCTTTCACTTAGTATAATGCTCTTTAAGGTCATGCTGTGCTATTAAACAGGACTTCATTCTTGTTAATTGAAGAATACTATTATATTACATCGATTACATGAATAAAGTAAACTTTATTTATTCATCAGTCCACAGACTTTTCAGTTTGCTATAAGCAGAGAAATATTTCTTCAAAGTTTTGATATCCTCACCTCAGACCTGTGAAAATGGCACTTTATATATATATTTTTATATATATTATATATTTTATATATATATATATTTTTAAAAGGTCTTTGCATATGTCTTTCAGATACCAGAGTTGGAGATTGGGAATTTAATCCTGGGTCATCTTGTAGACCTCATCTACTCACAGAAAACTTTCAGTGTGTAGAACTTTTCAAGTCTGTACTCAAAAGAAGAAATACCTATGAAAGAAAATTAAAACCATGAGTCATTGCTGAATTTAAAGGTAGAGAAAGAGAGCCAAGAAATGTGGGTAGCTCATAGAAGCTAGCAGAAGTAGGGTGTGAAGTCAAGTTAATTATCACATAAAATTACACTATTTTTAGCCCTTATATTTATGGTTATTAAAGCAATGCAAAATTAATTAGGGCTTTCCCACCAGTGTCTGGCCTTTATGTATAAAACTTCATAGTTTTATGGAAGTCTTTGCATCAATGCACATTCTCATTTTTCTTGGTAATTTACTAAGAGTACCTTGCTGGTTGTATGATAAGCTGCATGGATACATCCTTACCATCACTTGTATCTGTCCTTTTGGTCTTAGACATCTTGGTGTTTTATTAAGAATTTTGCGTCATTCTCAGTGGCAGCAAGGTCTGAATCAGACTGCTTCAAGGCTGGGGGAGGCTACATTTGTGTACACCAGGCACAGACATGATGCACACGCATGCATGATAGCACAACACTCATACATTAAAATAAAATAAAATAAATCTAAAACTATTTTATAATATTCTATAGATTATCTTTGTTTCTAATTTTTATGAAATTCTGACCACCCTTTATTTTTTCTCTTGTAATTTCAGTTTCATATCTAAGAAACTAGTTACTAATCAAGACTCATGAAAGTTCATGTCTATATCTTTCTCTATGATTCTTAAAGTTTTTTCTCTTACATTTAGGCCTAAAACACAGGAACTTTTGGTGTATTGTGGGTTAGATCCCTTATATATTATATGTTTTATATGTATAAGAGTGTTAATTCAGCACTGGGATGCAGTTAATTTCTAATTGAAAATGTGGAGTTCCAAGACATGATCCTTGAGTATCTGTAGTGGCTTTGATGCCTTAGAAAGACTGTGTCATGCTTCACGTTTATGATCTGCCATCCAGGGCATAGCTTCCTCTCACATTCCTCTGCACTTAAGAATAGATGAGGATGCTTCTGTCCCCATGCGAGTTGTTAGTACCTTGTCAAATAAGGTACAAAGAATAGGAATTAAATACATATTTACCTTTCTCATTTTGTCATCATGTCTTCTAGTTTTTGTTTTGTAGAAGACTTATCTACAAAATCTCTCTATATATTGATGTGATTGAGAATAATTGCTGGTCCTGGTTGCACATACCTTTAATCCCAGTCCTGTAGAGGCAGATGCAAGTAGATCTCTGTGAGTTCAAGAGCAGCCTGATCTATATAGCATGTTTCATACTATACAAGGCTACATAATGAGACAATGTGTCAAACAAACAAAAATAACAATTGAACAAGGAGTTTAGTATTAATTTTGTCTCTGTAGTATGGAATTGTTTGATTCCTTAACTTTCTAGAAATGGTAGAGTTTATCAGGTACATTATTGAATTTTATTTCTGCTCTTAATTTCTTTATCCTGTGCTTCCCACAGAACAGGAACTCTTCTCTTCTCTTCTCTTCTCTTCTCTTCTCTTCTCTTCTCTTCTCTTCTCTTCTCTTCTCTTCTCTTCTCTTCTCTTCTCTTCTCTTCTCTTCTCTTCTCTTCTCTTCTCTTTTCTCTTTCTTCTCTTTCCCCCCCCCCCTTTGGTTTTTCGAGACAGGGTTTCTCTGTATAGCTCTGGCTGTCCTGAAACTCACTCTGTAGACCAGGCTGGCCTTGAACTCAGAAATCTGCCTGCCTTTGCCTCCCAAGTGCAGGGATTAAATGTTTGTGTCACCACCGCTGGGCTTTCTCATCTCTTCTTAAACATGACTCTATGTGATCTCAAATTTCCTATAACATGATGACCTGGCAGTATTGTGTAGAAAAGGTCATGTTTTCCAGATAGTTAAGCACCTATTCTTTAGGTCTTCATTGTGAAAAAGTCTGGTGTCCTAAATCAGCAAACCACCACTTTTCAAACTTAAATGTCTGCATGTTGGTCGGTGAGGAATTTTATTACGGTGCAGATTCTAATTCATTATGTGGATAGAGCCTGGGAGTCTACGCTTATAACAAGATCCCTTGGGATACTAATGCATTTGACCCTACTGCCTCACACTTAAGAGTTCCTGTTCTAGGATTATATATCTAGGAGCTATTAATCTTTGGAATTGTATTAAACCAGGACCAGTTATCTTAGCTTTTCTTTAAACAAACAAAGAAAGGACTTTCAAAAATATAACAAAATGCTTTCTCTTTCACCGCAATAGAACAAGCAAAAGTATTTCTTATGCATTCTATCACAATCAGGCTGGGTTAGATTTGCTAAAGACATCTAAATGTTTCTTTAGAAAAACCTGCAGACATCTTACAGTCAGCTAAACTTTTGGAATGGCTGTGTTTTATACCTAGATGGCTAGAGTGCTTTCTCTGATCTTCTGATGGTTTCTGTGTTGTGCCTCCCTCAGAGTGATATTGCATCCTCTGTACGTAGATAAGCACAGTGTCTACATTCTACTGGCTGGTTACAGAATGAAATGCAGGAAGAGTGGGCCTTGCTTTACCTGTCCGTGTTACTTTTCTCTAAACTTTCATAACAGACTATCAACTTTGTGTGCTACATCTCTTGGTACCAAATTTGTCCTAAGTTATACACTGAAAACTATTCAGTCTCAGAATGCATACCTAACTATAGAGTTCTTCTGATGAAAGAAAGTTCAGGTAGTCACTTCAGAATCACAATGGATGATGACATTTGAACACCATCTTTAAAGGATGATGCATTCCTGTCTGTTGAATCCTGCCCATAAACCAGTTCTGAAATGTTATTGAAGTTCAAAGTACAATCCACATTTCTTTTGGTTCTTATGATCACTTCAGTTTTATTTTTTTGTTTAACTAGTTGGTTGGTTTATGTATCTCCTGTTGTGTAAACTTCAGCCTAGGAAAGGAGATTGATTGATCAATAGTGCATTTATTAATTATACCTTCACTGGATAAAAACTTTTCCTTGAAATTCAGTTGGAACCTCCATCATAGATTTTGTGCACAGTGACAGGGCTGGCATTAGAACAAGAAAAGCATACTACACCTTGATGTAAACATACTGGGACCTCATATTGTATTCTAATTTCTGTGTCTTAAAATGCAAACCTTTATAGCTAAACTTTCTCCACTAGGAGAAGTATGAAATAGTCCTTTAGTGGAATGTGTTTTTAAATCCAGATGACTACTGTATAGTTCTTGGTAAGAACGAACCAGTGCCTTACAGTGGCTCTCTGGAGATGAAATAGAATGGATAGCAATAGTGTTTGTGACAGCCATACTACTGTGGATTACCAGTGAGAGATGCAAACTGCATAGCTTGTACATAAACTTCTTGGAACTCAGCAGACCAGCTGTTCCGACCACTCTTGAAACTTTACTTCTGTTATCAGAAGGAGTTATATTGGTGTGTAGATCTTAACCACCATTGGAGAAGTTGGGAGCAAGCTCCCTCACGTGTGTTCTTAACTCAGTTTATTAAGTTTTCTTCCATCTCTACATTGAGGTTGTTTCAGGGATGTTGGGAGCTCTGGCTGACCTCCACAGCCTGTGATGCTGTGCGGTGCAATTGGGTGCTTTTGTTTTGCACGGGGAAGCATGCCTATCCTCACCGATAACCCCGCCTCCTTCTAAAAATGAATGTTGACCTAAATTTCATGATGAAGAACTTTTGATAGTAATGTTGAAAGCTGAGGGAGACGAGTGCGTTTCCCCACAACAATGCTGCTGTCTTCTACTTAGATCTTTGAGGCAAGCAAAACAAACAAAAAAAAGTTTATAGAAGATGCAGAAATCAGCTAAGACCTTCGACCTTTGGAAATATGACTGAAATACCAAAATGCTATCAAGCAGATTCCTAACTCTTAAACCATCATGCCAAATTGCTATAATTATGGGCACATCATCTTTTTTAAATTTAAACTTAATGGCAAATGTTAACAGCAAGAAGCATCTGTAAAACTAGAAAAGAGAAAGTCATCGTCAGACAGCTGTTAGGCCCTTATATCTTGGCGTATAGGCTCAGTTGCTGGAAGTCTTTTAAATAAGACAAGAAAGGGATGGAGTCTTTTCTCTAGGAAGGAAGAAGAAAATGTACCCGGACTTGCTCTCAAGATTTGCTATTATCATAGGGTTATATAGTTATTTTTTTCTTTTACTTATTAAGGACAAGGGGTCATTTCATTAGCTATATTCTAAAGTTCAGTTAAACAACAAAAACAAAAAGATCTGGGAGATGACTCCAGCATCCACATAAAAATTTCAGGCATTGTTGCTTAGCATTCTAAACCCTTGCACGTTGGCAAGAAAAGGGAAGTGGATCCCAGGAGCACCTCGGCAGCCAATCAAGTCACTTCACTCTGTAAGGCCTGGGTTCACCAAGAGACCTTATTTTAAACTTAAATTGATGAGCTCTAGAGCAAGACACCAGCAGTCTTCCTCTGGCCTCTAGGTGCACATGCATGCACATATAATACATAACACCCAAAACGTAAACCAAATGCTACACTTTTAAGGTGCGAATACATATCTGGCACCATGCATATTAATAGTGGAGTGATACTTACCTGCCATACTAACAAATCAAAACAAACAAACAGAAAACCAAGAAAACTAAAACACATCTGACCACGACTTTAAGGCACTCTTAGGATGACATGATTAGTTGGAAATGGCATAGCCTCAGCCAACAATGAAGATACCTGTAAGATATCTTGTAATCTTAACTTGATTTCTTGTGTCACAGTGACTTGTTTCTAATGCCAGCTTTAGTATCTGTGACCAAATGTCATAAACGATGATATGTAATTTGTTTTAAGGCTCAATGGGCCTTAGGTGCTGAAGAATAATATAAGACATTTAAGTTAGGTACAGTAAACTACATCTATGTCAGTGTTTCTTAAATACATTCCAGCCTCCTCTAATCGTCCCTTTCAAAGAAACAAATCTGTTTCCATATCCAAGTGACCTCTTTATCCCATTTCTACCTCTTTGGTCAAGACATTTTGAAACCATTCAGATGTTAGCCAAGGTAGTGACAAGGTTTTCCCAGAAACGATAAAGATTTTACTCACTCTGTTTCTAACTGATGCCATTATGACACTGTATCTAACATGGAAATTAGATTGAAGCCGTTTACTTTTCAAAATTATATTAAAATTTCCAGTGAAATATAATTAATTGCCTTATAGATACTTTTAATTGTTGTTATTGAGTTTTACCTTTTCCTTCCCAGCATATCCAAACCAAGCTCTGAATGGGTACAGATACTTTCTTCTCAGTCTTAGGCACTCTGGAGTTTGGCCCATTCATTGGATGTTTCTAGCTCTCCTTTCCAGGACTGGGACATTATCCAGCCCCCCGCCCCCCACCAAATAGGAGGGAAGGGTTGAGTGATTGCCTTTTTTGTTTTTGTTTGTTTTGGGGAGTGCCCTCAGTGAAAGCGCTCCTCTTCAGTATCTTTTACTAGAGAATGACATCTATAACACGTAATGACTCTATAACTCCCATCTTCTGGCTGCAAAAGTTACAGTTTAGAGCATTAGAACTAGGCATACAACAAAAGACTGCTGATAAGAAATTAGATAAATTAAAAAACAGAACACAATTCTGAATTCATCTGGTGCTATTCCTGAAAATGCCTGTGGCACTAGGCTTGTTTTGAAGTTTTCTATCTGTCCAGACCAGTGCCTAAGTAAAACTAGAGTAAAATGAATTGCTGGAAATATGAAATGCATGAAGACAAGTCCAGGTTCTTAAAGTACTGGTAGATGAAAGAACTGTCCTATATTTTTGTTGACATGCTATGAAGGTCTCTCAGTATGTCTGCTCTTTGTGTTTCTGTTGCAGCACACTACTGGACAGCATGCTGTGAAGACCAGTCTTTGAACAACATTCATCTCTTGTACTCACTATTATTCAGTTGTAGGTGAGGCGGGTCCAAGTCTTTTTACTTTTTAAATAAATTGTCATTTAAACCCCGAGTCTGTTTCAGGTATAGCTAAATCCTTTCTACTATCAGTCCATCTCTTTACTTCTTTCTTCCCCAGATGTGGCCTCTCTGCTCTGAGATTCCTTTGTTGTGAGAAATTTTACCTGTACCTTCCGACATTTTCCCAGCCCTCAAAGCTCTGTTTGGTAGTTCAGCATCTGATGTTAGGAATTGGAACAAGAGTAGAATGTTTGAGGATTTTGATAAGATTTAAGTTGTTATCTGTGCTGTACTCTAGTAACTAATTATCATATATATATGTGTTTTCTAATCCTCGGATCTTCTAGCTTATATAAAGTTATGAGTTACAACATTTATTAAAGGCACATATTTTAATGTGAGAAATGCTGTGTATAACTTTTCTTCTGGAAGACAGACCAAGGCAGGATTAGAAGATTATGATCAAATAATATCACAAGTATTTATACAAGGAGCTTATCCAGTGCTTTTATTCATTTCTTAGTTGGCGGTCAAAGGGTGTGCTCTGTGCCAGTGAGCCCTGTGGCTTTAGAGATACTAAGGAAAGTAAAGACCCTTACATTTTTGAAGGTTATATTGTATGTGTGAGCAAGCAAATGGACAAATACATCAAACACTAAAGATACATATAACTTCATAGCTGAGAAAGCGAAGGATTGAAGATGTGGTCCTTGTTATGTCTTGGACAGTCAGCAAAGCCATCTAATATGGGAGCATGTGAGTGATGGCCTGAAGGGAATGGGGACAAAGGACATATTTCAAGGGACAAATGTGTTAGGGGTCAATGGATTCATAGGACTTGCAGTGCATGGTGCTTTACACTGTTTCTTATTCCAGTTCTGTGGTCTAGCTAGTGGAGATGTCATTATAACTGTTTTTATACATGAGGAAGTTAAGGCAAAATAGTTTGACTCTCCCTGTATTATACTTGATAGGTGGTAATGGAGCCAGAAGTAACCTGCCTTCTGGACTGTAGAACATTCTAGTTTAGAGGTGCTACAATTTTTATCATTTAATATGCTAGGTTTTACAATATGCCCATCTGGGATTGCCTTTATAACCAATTCTTTGGTTGGATAGTGTAGTCTTTGAACATCAGTTTCTATAACTATAAAGTGTGGGCACATGTGATGCCCTCCCAGAAGATACTGTTTCTGTGGCAAGGTGTCTGATTGTCATGTAAAAATTATAAATTGACACTATTCAAGGCAGTCTTAGTTAGGGTTTTACTGCTGTGAGCAGACATCATGACAAAGGCCACTCTTATAAGGACAACATTTCATTGGGGCTGGCCTATAGATTCAGAGGTTCAGTCCATTATCACCAAGGTGGGAGCATACCAGCATCCTGGCAGGCATGGTGTAGGCAGACCTGAGAGTTCTACATCTTCGTCTGAAGGCTGCTAACAGAATCCTGACTTCCAGGCAGTGAGGGTAAGGGTTTTAAACCCACATCCACAGTGACATACTCCAACAAAGCCACACCTCCTAAGAGTGCCACTCCCTGGGCCAAGAATGTAGAAGCCATCACAAAGACTGAGAGGTTTAGTCCATTGTCATCCTGGCAGCAAGCATGGTGGCCCATAGGCAGACATGATGCTGGAGAGGCAACCCAGAGTTATACACTGGTAGGCAAGCAGAAGAAAGAGAGAATCACACTCAGTCTGGCTTGAGCTTCTGAAACTTCCAAGCCATTCCCCAGTGACACACTTTCTCCAAAAAGACCATGCCTACTCTAACCAAGCACACATCCTAATAGCACCAATTCCTATGACCCTATCGGGACTTTTTTTTTTACCCGTTTCTTTTTTCTTTGTTAACTTTTTATTTTTTTGTGATTTTTCTAGTCATGTACCGAGGCCCACTTATCTCCCTATCCATTCATATCCTGTCTCTACCCTTACAACTTCCCCTCCAAAGTAAACAAAAAATAAAATCAAACAAAAGCCAAAATAAAACATCTCAGCATGAAATCTGTAGTGTGCCTTGATGTGTTCCACCCTTTTGCTCACAGAGCTTTACTTGCAAATGTTCATTGCAGTGCATCATTCTTTGGTCTGGTTTGAGGCCTCTGGCTTCTACTGCATTATCAATACTGGATCCTTATTGGGACTCCTCCTGGACATCCTGTTGTTGCCGTGTGTGATGGAGAGCGCAGGTTTGGATCAACAGGACTGGTCCCTTCATGTGCTCCAGCAGTTCATAGATGGGATGGATGTTGGCTTGGGCTGCCTCAGAGGCCTGGATCTGGTCCTGGGTAGAAGTTGAATTGGTCAGATCTCTATGCCTTTGACACCAAAGTCAGTTTGCCAAGGAAGGCTACCTTTCCTCCTCAAGCCCTCTGGCCAGAGGAAGGGCTGGGTCAACTCTCCAGGAGTGCTGCAGTTGGTGAGGGGAGGAGCTATCTCTCTGGAGGGCATTTTTATTCAAGGGACTATGTGATGTGACTACCTCTCAGGGATTGGAATCACAAGCTGGAGACTAAGCTTTCAACACATGGACCTTTTATAGGGGATACCAGCACCATAAGTGTTTCCACTCTGCAAAAGATCAGATCAAAAAAAAAAAAGTATTAAAAAAGAAAGCAACCAAAATATTAACATTATAGTATGTTTTTAAAATTTTTTTCTTGTACCTCTGTGGAATTATTTAGGCAATTTAGGTGATAAGATATGGATATTACCAACTGTATATAACTTTTATTATAGTCTAATTTTAATGGGAGTGATTTGTGATATTGTAAACTTTTCAGCAAATGTTTATGCTTGAAAAAATATTTGTAAGCTTAGTTTTTAAATGTTTCTAAATCTTTATCTATAGTATTTTTGAGTAGTTCCTACTTTTTTTTTGGCTTTACTCTCAGAAGACAGTGAGGTAGACATTTCATGTCCTCGATCAGATATTCCACAATCTGATAATCAGTTTGTACACCACAAAGTAAAAGCTTGCCAACTTGCCAGCTTAGACACCGGGCTTACCGAGATTGCCCACAGTAAGGCAGCCTCTTGATTTCAAAACCATACCATTCTGCACTGTGTCTTCTTTTACTTTAAATGAAACTAGATCACGAGTGCTCCATTTTCCAGTTAAGATTTCATATCAAAAATAATCTCTTAAAATATCTAAATCAAATGACTTTTAAATAAGATGACTACTAAATCATATCAACAAAATATATATTGAGATACTCTGGGCACAGGAAGCTAAATTTTTTTTATACAAAAGATCATTATCAATGTCAGTTGAGACAATAACTATTTTGGACTTGTTCTTTGAATTGCATTACATAAATCTGTTAAATGGTCTCATATAAAAAGCTCAGTAAAAAGTAAATGACATGCCAAAAAAATAACAGATTTGAAGTTTTTGTACTTTAGAGTATTATTATGTCTTTAGTTATACATATTTTAGCTTAAGGTGTTAATATTTAAGGTGGAAAGTAATCCGATATCCCTTTACTGATATAAGGTATAGATTGAGAAAAGATCATCCCGAGGCCCTTCAACTTAAAAAAGGAATACAATTGTCATTCATATGACTTTAAAAATAGTCTGAGCCTTTAGATAAATAGAAATATATCTTTAATGAAGATGAACTCATTGTCAAGAAAAATCCCATTACTGTAAATGCTAAAAATTAGAGATAGTTGATTGCTTTATATCTCTGCACACAGGTCTTTTACTCTGCTCAAAGTTTCATCTTCTTTCTATAACAGTTTATTCTTATAGTGGATAACTTCCTCTCTAGCCAGTTCAGCTCAGATCCTACTTTGGTGTCCACAAGATGCTTGTGGAAAGTCTCAGGTGAGGAAAGGAGATCCAGGAACTTCAAGTATTGTGGATCCTTTCTTGATTTCACACTATGTACCACCTCGAATGTGTGTTTAGGAACTGGCTCACTAAAGAATTGTACATATTCCCTTATCAAAGTCAAAGAAGACAGCTACAGTGAAGTGGCAGTGGTGACTGCCACTTCAAAAGGATGAAGTGGAGTATAAAATTGGCCAGAGACCCACTATGTTCCTCTTTTCCCTATGTCATGGAACTCATCCCCCTGCTGTTTGCAGATCAGAACAGAAGCCTTCTATAGAGGCCTAAGGATTCCAAACCAGACAGGTGGGAGCAAAGAGCAAAAGACTAGAGTCTTAGGGTGGGAACATAGAGAAAGACCTGTATTTACCAAGCATGTTTCATATCTGCTTTATCCTAGACAATACAGTCACCACCCATCAAATGCCCCCTCATGTAATACTGGTTTAAATAGATAGCACTGGGCATTTTGTTTCTGGTGAACAAGCTAAAGCTAATACTACTCATACCCTCACTGACCTAGGGTGCTGTGTGTAAGGAAGTTCTGAAATTTGGACTGTCATCCCCTGGCATAAACACAAAGGGGACATTGGAACAAAACAGAATGATGCAAAAGAAAACAATATTTTGGAATAATACAAAGGAGGAAAATTTGTGTCAATCCCATTTGAGATAAAACACTGGCCTATACATTACTGTAGTAAAAATATTCCTATAATTACAGCAGATTCAGATATGTTCCTGCTTATTATTTAGAAAAGATACCAATACAAATAAGGAATTAAGATGAATATATGTGTAACGAGTTTTCTATCATCTCATTGTGACTAGTTGCAAAGCCAATAGTATCCTTTTAGGCTGGGATATTCTCCATCTTTGCAGATGTGAATAGTGTAAATAACAGACACCCATACACAAGAGTAATGATTTCTAATCTTCTAGTGTCATTTCTATAAGCCAGCAAAGTAACAGTAACTCATAAGATTGCATCAAATATTTCACTGATAATTAGAAGAAAGGAGCCTGAAAGGTTCAAATCTAAGAAGATAAAAATGGTAACTACTTAAAGATCTGTACATAGGCCGGGCTGTGGTGGCGCACACCGTTAATCCCAGCACTCAGGAGGCAGAGGCAGGTGGATTTCTGAGTTCGAGGCCAGCCTGGTCTACAAAGTGAGTTCCAGGAGAGCCAGGGATACACAGAGAAACCCTGTCTCGAAAAACCAAAAAAAAAAAAAAAAATCTGTACATAGGTATATGTGTATATTAAAAATATCACAGTACAAACGGGAGAGCTGGCTTAAAGTTGGGAGCATCTGCTGCATTTGCAGAGGACCTGAGTATTATTCTTAGTTCCTAAATGGTGGCACACAGCTCCAGGTGATCTGACATCCTCTTCTGGCCTGTGGGCACCAGGCATGATGAAGATGGTACACAGACATACATTCAGGCAAATTATCATGCAAATAAAAACAAAAATCATACTGTACCCTGCATGGATTGTACACATTAGTGATTAATTCCAAATGATAAGTAATGTATCAGTGTCGCATTCTGGAAAGAAAGAATAGTACTTCCTCTTTATCCAAGAGTGAGTCTCAATTTGAATCTCCACTTCATGCTTCCTCTGTCTTCGATCTACCTCTGTCATTTGCTTGAGTCTGTGTCTCTGCCTGCCCAAAGGTGTGTCCTATGACTGTCCCTAACAAAGGGCTTTGTTCTCTTTTTATTGTACAGCACAGAGAGCATCACTTGAAGAAGGAATGAGAGATACATTACAGGGGTCTTTGGCAGAGTTTTACAAGGGATTAAGTCAATGGCTCCAAATGATCATAGCTGACCCAGACAGCAAATATCATTGTTTATAAGTCAGTATCCATTTTTTTTAAGAAGGTTGCTTTCAATTTCTGTATTTGCTGATTTCAGAAAATGACACATGTTATCTGGGTCAAGAACACAGAAGAGTACCTAATATAAGACTACAGCTATGCTTAGGTTGTAAAAGTTGACCACACAGGGATTCCACAGCAAGTAAGGTTGACTGTTAACATTGTTTTCTTAAAGGCAGTTTCAACAGTAGAGTGCACAGTAGGAGAGCAGTCTTAAGTAACTTCAAGGTGTATTATTAACTCCAGCTGTGAGTTCCACCGAAAGTTCACGGTGTCTCAAAATGTAAGAGATATTTTCAGAATATTGCATTGCCTCAGCACCCCGATATTTACAATTATATGCTGAACAAACCTTAGTTTTTAAAAGAAGGAAAAGCCTGCCCAATGACCAGGGCTTTAGTGGGAGCCTTTTTCCCCCATGCTGACTGTAGTCAAGTAGAGTTGCTTTAGGCGCTCTTTATTGATCTTTTAGGGCTTTAAAAGTACTATAAAAACGACAGAAATTACTTTTCTTACAATTCTGGAGAGTAGAGATCCAAGTGCAAGGTAGTCATGGAGAATATTTGGCAAGTGTCTCCTCTTGGCTACTAGCCTATAGTCATTTTGATGTGTCCTTGTGCAGCCTCTCCTCTGGACTCCTATGCTGGTGTCTCTTCCTCTTCTTCTTAAGACTTCAGTGATAATGGATTAAGGCTCTATCTTTATGACCTCATTTAACATTTATTACTTGCTTGAACATCCTGGTTCTAAATACAATTGTTTTCCAATTGGAAAACAGAGATGCGACACTATTCAGTCCATAACAGATATATAAATCTGCTTAGGCAAATACTTGGTCTAACCATTTAGGTGTGAAGTTCCAGCTGGATGCAGTCATCCAGTTATTCACTTTAAACCTCTAAGTTTTGTTTTGTTTTGTTTCAATCTGAGACAACTTTGACTCAGTGTTTTGATTGAAGATGTGAGACTTGGTAGAGATAGTCCCTTCTAGTTCATTATGCTCCCAGATTGCACAATAGCAAGTGGGAAGGTCACCCTCATGGATAATGTTCTCAATGCCAAGTCACTGACACCCTTTGCCTGTTCCCAAAAGTCAGACCTTGAGCTGTGTGACAGAATGTTATTCTTTTCACTGTAGAGTGATTATAGCAAAAGCTATCTATGTTTTTCCAGCCAAGGTATTGTAATGCAACAGAGAACAGAGATATAGTCAGTTCTGGAAGGAAGAGCAAGAGAAAGTAAGAGGTGGTGTATACACATGCAGACCTGGCTTAAATACATGCTTTAGCCCTGGCAAATGGTCTGTGGCCTACCATCAACATCTGGAACATCAGTAATTTTGTGTGGTTTATAGTTTTTAAAAGAACTATGAAGCTGTGCTTTTCATTCAGGACTTTGTTCTTGCATACACATCCTTTGTACTCACCAGTTTTAAGTCTCTATACCAAAATATAGTTTTTCTATTTGGGAAATTATTTTTTGATAGTAAAGAGGTCTTACATTATGTAGTCTGAGTATCTTTTTGTAAAATGTTCAGGGTTCTTAAAGTTTAATTGTAAACCATCCCACAAAATTTATAAAGAAGATCTTTTCCTATGATAATCTGAAGCAAGAGGTATAGAAAAATCAGAGTGTATATTCTGACCTTAACTAGGTTTCATTATAGATGAGAGAAAGTTCAAAGTTTAGTATGTATAATGGAAATATTAGTGACAAGGCCATCAGAGAGACAGTTGTCATGTACTCTCGCATTTTTCATAAGGTCTGAGGGATAGAAAGAGAGGTGGCTCAGTTAGGAGTGTTTACTGCTCTTCCAGAGAACCCAGGTCAGTCCCTGGCAGCTCACAAATACCAGCTCACAATGGCCTGTAACTCAGGTTAGGGTTAGGGAAATCCAATGCCCGCTTCTTACTTCCTAGGGTACTGTACACACATACTTATAAGGGGGCAGGCAAACATATATATATATATGTAAAAAATAATAAAATATAATATATTATATATGTGTATATATACAAATCACATATAGGATAAAATTTTATATAATATATATGATATATATGTGATAAAAGTAAAAATATTTTTATAAAAGATCTGAAATACTTAAGCATGACTATGTTACCTCAGATATCAGGGAGAGTCACTGAATCTATGCTGAAGCATACTACAAGACCACAGAGAATAGCAAAACCCAACTGCAGTTATAAAGAATGACAGCTATAACCAATCAGGAAATTTTACTGGCTATGAATTGCTTGTTGTGAGCTGCATTTTAATGTGATTATTAGTCTGAGTTCAAAGGAAATATGAAATTGTCATCAAAGATAAATGTATTTCAAAATACTTTGCATAATTCATCGTGGTCTTTGGTGAAAGTGTATTCGTAGATTCAGGAATTTAATTCAAGACCCGCCACTATGCTGATATTTACACAATAAGCCATGGGAATTCCTGCAAACAAAAGTTCACTCACTGAAGCATCAGCACTCACTAGAAACTCTTCTGTGCCCTTGTCACTACCCTCTCACTTGAGGTGATATTATGAATTCCTATTTCTTGATTAGCTTCCTTCTGTTCTCTCGTATTGAGAAGTGAGCACAACTGAACTCAACTGAAATTCCTGCAATAACCAGTGAGAGAGATGGGAAAATAGTCTTTGTAACTTAGGACATACTTAGTACATACAGTTTCCGTATTGGTGTCTGCTCCCTGGACATCAGTTGTGTCTCTAGAGACACGTGAGGGTTTAGTGAAGTAGCTCTTGTTCTTGGGGTGTCTCATCAGCCATCTGTTGTAGAGAGAATAGTTTTCTCATCTTCACTATAGGTACACTAGGAAGTAGGGCTTCAAATCACAAGTTTTATACACACACACATACACACACACACATACACACTCTGTATTTTTGCTTAATGTTTCCTTTCCACATCTCTGCAGAACATTACTGCATTTTAACTTAATTCAAGTCTAGATTTTTTAGCATAAATATACTCACAGTCACTCTTTTAGATTTGTATATTTAAATGTTTTTTTTCTAATTTTACATATAAAAAACAATTTGGTAAGGAACATTCTTTCAGCTTAATCATTACACTCATCCCTTCGGTGGCAAACCCCAGATGTCTTAGTCAAAGTTCTATTGTTGTGAGGAGATCTCATGACATTTAACTGAGGCTTGCTTACAGTTTCAGAGGCTTACTTCATCATCAGCATGGCATGTAGCATAGCAACAAGCAAGCAGACATTTTGCTGGAGAAACAGCTGAGAATGCTACAGTTTGATCTTCAGGTAGAGGGAAGGGAGCGAGCTACTGGGTCTGGCTTGGGCTTCCGAAACCCCAAAGCCTACCCCTAGTAACATGCTTCCTCCAACAAGGCTATACCTTCTAATCTCTCTTAAGTAGGGTGACTCCCAAGCACTAAGATGTATGAGAGCCAATTTGTGTGTGTGTGTGTGTGTTGGGGGGGGGGGCATTCCTATTCGGATCATCACACCAGGTAGTCTAAATATTCCTTATGGAGATTTCAATTCTTTTTAAATGCATAGGTATCAAATTATTAAATGTGAAAATTTAATTGTATGAGGAAACTGGATGTTTTTTATTGTCAATCTGTTTTTTTCTTGATTGACTTATAAGAAATCTGTAAAAGGAAGCAACCTTAAATATATAGTTTGTTGATGCTTTGCATGTGTGGACCCATATTTAAACACCACCCAGTTTAAGACATTCAATATTTCCATCATCCCAAGGTCTTTCCTTGTTCCACTTTCCAGCCAGTAGTGTCAATCATTAAAGATCAGCCCCTTCCTGGTTTTTTATCAACTGAGATAACCTGCCTTTCCTGATCATCATATAAAGGAACCACACAGTACATATTAGCCCTTTTAATTATTGATGTCTTCCATTCTATATGCTTTTTGAGATTCATCCATGTCGTAGCGATAATATCGGTGGGTCTTTTTGTGGGATGGTGGTGTGTTATTGCTGGCAAATGCCTGTCATAATTTGTCATCCACGTTTGTGGTAGGTTGTTTCCAGTTTGGAGCAACTAGGAAGTTTCTCCACACATTCCGCTGTAGCTAGAAAAGCCACACACACTCATTTAGCTTGGTTCATAGATCAAAGTAAAATTTCTGAGTCTTAAGAATGTTGCCCTTGATTTTATCACAAACAACAGGCTAAATTCCAAGTGCTTGTGCCATCTGACACTGCACTTGCTATGTGCAAGCAGAGCACTTGTTCAGACTTCAGACTTCTCTAGGCATAGCTTGATACAGCCAATGCTTGCTTTTGTTTGTTTTGGTTTGGTTGTTTGGCTTGAGTATTTTGTTTGTTTTTGATCCCCTGGTAGACATGTTTTTTCTAATTACTTCCCCCACCCCCTCTCCTTTCACAATTTCAAAAAAGCATGTATTTCTAAACTGGACCTAAATGTGAGAAGTTTGATTTTGCATATGAAAAGAATGTTTATAGAATTCCTGCATATAACCCTCCTTTTAAATAAGTTAAACAATAGCAACATAGCTAGTGTGCACAATTGAAGTAAGGCATTTATATTTCTTCTTTTTATCTAAAACGAGACTGGTAACTTGACTCTGTTTGAGAGTAGGCTTTTAAATTTAAGCAATAATTTTCACTATTAGTCTATCCTGGTGTAATACATTTTATGTAATTCTCAGGAGAATCCTTCCTTCTCCATTTTGCATACATCCCTAGTTTTATTTTATTCATAACTGCTTTAGATTTGGATGGTCAACATTTATTTCTGATGTTTAACCAGAAACGGACTACTGGGGGTCTGGGTTTTTTTTTTGTTTTTTTTTTTTTTTTTTTTAAGGGAGGACAGACATCGTACTTTCCCTATCAGGTACGTAATGCTTCAGTGTCAGGCAAAGAGGTAATTTGTCTTCATGATTTTTATGGCAAGCTCATTGGGCCCTATCATTGTCACAGCCTGCTATGAACCTCATTTTCTTGTCTTTCAATCACAGGAAAATAGCCCAGAAACCTCTAAATAGCATACTGAAAAAAAAAAAATAGGCATGACCGAATCACAGAAGCTCAGGGAAATAGTTTTCTGGAAATTTCTCTTGTTATTTATCCCAGTTGCTATTTGGTATAGAGTGCAATCAACATTTCTCTCTCAACAGAGATCTGCCTTTTTGAATCTATGTGAGATGCCCTGAGAAAGCCTGGAGTTTACTTTGGACTCCATGTTGAATTAGAAAGTAAGCATCCACAGAACCCACATGCTTGTTGTGGTGAGTGGGGGCTTTTGGTTTCTGCATTGTTCCCCTGTAGTTCCGTGCTCTGTTGGCGTGTTATGTAGGAGGGAGTCGGGGATGATAACTGAACGGGGCAGGCAGATGATTTGGCTTTACCCCAGTGGAAGCAAGCTCTTTGACGATACTCAAAGGAAAGAGCTTGAGATTTGATAGTCCTTGGGTTTCAGAGGCTAAGACTCAGAAGTGTGGATTTCCCTTACATAAACCCTAAGAAGATGGAAAAAGTTGAATACTCTGAAAAACACGAGAAGACATGTTCAGATTGTTTGCATGTATTCCAGTCTTGCTTCGAGTTTGGAAACTGTGGTCTACTGTTGCCACTGTTTATCTATTGGATTTTTTCTTTTCTTTCTTTTTTTTTTAGGTTTGTGTTTTTGTTTTTTGAGACAGGGTTTCTCTATATAGCCCTGGCTGTCCTGGAACTCACTTTGTAGACCAGGCTGACCTCAAACTCAGAAATCTGCCTGCCTCTGCCTCCCAAGTTCTGGGATTAAAGGTGTGCGCCACCACCGCCCAGCTTCATCTGCTTTTTTTTGTTTTTTGTTTTTTCGATTCATTTTTTATTATAATTAATTAATTCTCATTTACATTTCCAATGCTATCCCAAAAGTCCCCCATACCCTCCCCCCACCACTCCCCTACCCATTCACTCCCACTTTTTGGCCCTGGCATTCCCCTGTACTGGGGCATATAAAGTTTGCAAGTCCAATGGGCCTCTCTTTCCAGTGATGGCCGACTAGGCCTTCTTTTAATACATATGCAGCTAGAGTCAAGAGCTCCGGGCTACTAGTTAGTTCATAATGATGTTCCACCTATAGGGTTGCAGATCCCTTTAGCTCCTTGAGTACTTTCTCTAGCTCCTCCATTGGGGGCCCTGTGATCCATCCAATAGCTGACTGTGAGCATGCACTTACGTGTTTGCTAGGTCCTGGCGTAGTCTCACTAGAGACAGCTATATCAGGGTCCTATCAGCACAATCTTGCTAGTGTATGCAATGGTGTCAGCGTTTGGAGGCTGATTGTGGGATGGATCTCTGGATATGACTGTCTCTAGATTTCAACTGCTTTTGAATAGATTATTTTTGATTTTATTTGTCTTTGGCAGATTGTTCAGAGAAGTAGCTGCTTATGTTCTTTATTTTAAGTACCATAAGTAATGATTAAATAAATATCATTTCTTTAAGATTGCCTTCCAAAGATAGAATTACAAGGCTAAGAAATGTGTATATTTTCTTACCTTCAGGTTATTTTGTTAGAAAACATGTTATGTTTGTAACCTTCCAGGTAGAAACGAAGATTCTTTAAAGAGATTCATGCTAGCCTGGTCAACATGAGAGCCTGGCTTAAAACACAGAAGCAGATACCTGTCCAGAGAGGTTTTGAGCCCTTTCCTAGGGAATACCTTGATTGTGAAGACATAACTGAACAATTGGAAAACATGAAATGCAATACCAGATACCATGTGGGAGAGTGTCTAAAATCCTGCATGAGGGAACAATAAGATCTTGGATGCTAACATAAGCAATAGCCCTGCCTGGAAACGCACTTGGTACTGCTCCAGTACCCTGGCTAGTTGTAGAATCAAAGGAATAAATATATATGCCAAGTGTAAATAAAAATAAAAATGGGCCCAAAAGCTAGTAGCATCCATCTACTATTTCTGGGGAATAAATAAATACTTATAGTACTCTGAATTTCTCTTTATAGACTGTTTCTATGTATTTCAGAGGAATGCATCGAAACATTTTTCCTTTTAAATTGCTGACCTTTTGCAACCTGGTTTTTAGTGAAGCTTGTTGGGAACCCCAAAGAATCCTAATTCCTAAGCTTCTCTTTATGACGTATTCCCCTCCACTTAGAAAGCTTTTAAGATTCCTCTATTCAGAGTGCCCTATAGCTTTAAGGTAATATGTTTTTAGATCCTCTTTTCATCTACTGTACTGTGGTCTAAAATGCCTTTTATCACTCTTCTGTTTCTATCATATTTTCATTAATCAATTTCAATCCATGAACCCTCTCTACCCAACAGTCTCTCCCGTTTCTTCCCTCCCCATCCTTCTGCCTTTCCCCTTCCCTTATCTCTTCCTTCCTCTCCCCCTTCTTTCCTCCCTCCCTCCCTCCTCCTCCAGGATCCTTCTATATAATTTATGTAGGGTTTTTCTATGAGTATATTAGTTTTTCTGACATTTCATTATTTGGGAGTGGATGATCTTTTGATGACATACATGCACAGTGTGGTCTTTTAGTTTACCATTGGGTACCACTGAGTCTGGAAGCTGTTTATCAGCTTATGTTCTGGGCATTATTTAGATTCATCTCTATGGGGACTTGACCATTAGGAAGAATGCCAGTGGAAGCCATTCCCTGGAAGAGCATTATGAGGCCTCACACTATAGAGCCACTCACTGGCTCTGTGAGAGGTAACAAGCTGCATGCCCTCTGCTTTGGCCATAGGGTCTGTGACAGGTACGTTGCAGGTGCAGTCTAGCTTTATGGCCAGCTCAGGCACACTTGGCTTCCAGAGTCAGTAGAGATAGCAGTGATTTCTGCTTCAGGAGAGTCAGCCTCTTGATAGAACTGATAGGGAATAGTGCAGTGGTATGTCTTGGGGTGTTCTACCATGCCTGTTTTGCCCTGGTGGAGATTGTCACTTAATAGTAAAATATTTTTTTACTAAAACTATGGATTATTTTCACTGCAAAGGACCTGATTTGTGCAACCTGCTGGGTTCATTACTCTAATTTCTTCTTTCTTTCTCTGTGTTCTAACTCTATCTGAGGGAGAATAATCATTCATTTATAACTCGATAGTTTAGTAAACTGTGTTTTCAAAATTTTTAAGTATGGATACATATGAATTTTGTGTCAACTATATATATGAGGATACCTTGCTTTACACATCTTATTGATTTATGGAGGGTCTATCTTCCTTTTTTTCTTTCTGACAGTATTAATGATAATTTTAAACTGTTTAGTTCTGCCTTCTGGTCCCTGTTTTCAGTAGATGCAGTTAACATGCTTGGTTCTGTGACTTTATCCAGGAAATATGATTCAGTGACCCTTGGCTATGTGAGGTCTTAAAATCTGAAGAGGTATCTTAAGCATGCTCTTCTGTGGCATGGCCTACCAGCTCTACTGTGAGGTGGTCCACCTATGCTTTCTAATGGGGACATAGATATTGATATCTTTATGACTCTCTTCTGCTCCAGGTTAGATTCACCAGAGGAGTGCTTTCTAATGTTCTACCTTTAACAGGTAGGTTATTGGCCAGAGGCTTAGGAAGAACAAGAAGGAACAGTAAGTAGGAAGAACAGGAAGTCAAAGCACAAGTGTGTGAATAGTGTTCCACTTGCATTGAACTGCTTCCAATTCAAGAGAGTCCTGGAAAGGACAGGGAAACCCGGGCATCTAAATATATCTTAAACAGATATCCGGTGATTTCTTCTGTCTTTGCTCATCTCTCCCCCTTTCCATAAATACCTCCTGCCTAAAACACTTAGCTTTGGGAAGTCCACTGATGTTATATTAGGTTGCTTTTTATTTTGTTTTGGATTTTCTATGTTGTCAGCTTTCTCAGTTTCAGCTGGGGTCACTAATCACTTGTCCATATGCTTTTTAGGTGGAAAAGTTTTGTTAGGATTGTGTTTTTCGTTGTTAGGGTTTCTAGTACCACAATGAAATGCCGTGATCTAAAAGCAAGTTGGGGAGGAAAGGGTTTATTTGCTGAAACATTATAGTCACTAATTGAAGGAAGTCAGGACAGAGGCTTATACAGGACAGTGACCTGGAGACATGAGCTGATGCAAAAACCATGGAGGGTGCTGCTTACTGACTGCCTCACCATGGGTGCTCAGCCTGCTTTCTTACAGAGCCTGGGACCACCAGCCCAGGACTAGTACCATCCACAATGGGCTTGTCCCACCCCACAATGATTAATTAAGAAAATGCCCCACAAGCTTGCCCTCCAGCTAGCTCTTATGGAGGTATGTTTTAAATTGATGTTTCCTCCTTTTAAATGACTGTAGCTTGTGTCACGTGACAGAAATCTGGCCAGGACAGTATTCCTTTTATGTATGCCTTGAAAACTGTCTTCCTGTTGTCATTGTCATCATGCTTAAGAGAAATTTTAAAAAAGTGTGTGTGTGTGTGTGTGTGTGTGTGTGTGTGTGTGTGTGTGTGTGTGTGTGAACATTTCAGTCTTGACACAGATTGGTTAATTTTCTGTGAATTATGAGGCTTAGAAAGTTACTATACTGGGTTTGATTTTTAACATCTTTACCTGGTTAGATATCCAACTTGACCATATAGTGTATGATATCTTTAAACTATATGTTATTAAACTTAGCTACACGTGTGCATCTATGCTTAGAATAGGGAATAGCTAAAAAAAAAAAAAAAAAAAAGACATTTGGAGTGTCCTAAAAAACACTCTCATGTATTCTGGTTTGCTAGTAGGGTTGCTGTAAGCTGTTCTAGCACAAAGACTCATCCCTTAAACTGTCTGGAAAGCACTTGAAGGGAAGTCTCTACAGCCAGCATCTCTGTGCAGGGGAAGCCTGGGCTCCCGTTTTCCTCCACCATGTTCTGCGTGTTAAGAGTCTGTATTTGCCATCCAAGCAGCATGCATCGTGGTGGTTCCTGTTGTGGAATTATGGCAAATCAGAAATGATTTGCTTGAGTTCTGCGAAACCTTTCACATCAGCACATTCTCAGTATTCTTCATCCCCCAAGTGCCTCCAGCAAAGATTTAATAAGCCCTGTTTGCAAAACAGAAAGAAAAAAAGCTAATGGCTCAGTGGAAAGCCCCATTAATGTTTCAGACCACTGACTGCTGAATCCAAATATAGATTTTTAGGAAAGAGCAATGAACAAAGTAAATTTTCTCTAAAATAAATTTAGAAAAAAAAAAGTTTTCTTCCTTTCGCTGTACACAGAGTTGGGTAGTTAGTGACCACAAGGAAATAATTAATGGTATCAGTATTAGCCAAAATATGAGTGGCCTTCCTTTGAAATTATTTAATTTCCAGTAACTTCAAATTAGCAGATTTAGGATTTTGTGATACTGAGGGGGAAAGCAGGGATCCTTTCAACAAAAGATCCATTTAATAAGGGTTGCATTAAGTACCAAATTGTGTGTGTGGCATGAGAATGCTGAGATGTTAACTGTAGAGAGCTCATAGTTGTGTAGAAACAAAATACTCTTCCTGCCAAAATCTGTGCTCATTCCATGCTCTGAGCCATGATGTCACTTAGGGAGGGGCAGATGGCCTGAAGTCTCTGGTTCCGTGTTAGTTCCATGTCTAGAAACAGAGATGAAGAGGTTTCATGTTTCCAGCAAAGTGTTTGCTGCCTCTGTGAGAGTGTCTAGGAGGAGACAGCATGGCTTTGTACAGCTGGTCCATCTGAGACATGTCGCCTCACCTGTGGATTCAGCAATCTCAGATGGAAATCTGCAAAACGCGTATATTGAATCTGTACTTAATGTGTATGGGCTTTCTTCTGACTTCGTAAAGAAAACAGTGTGAGAACTGCTTATACAGCATACGTGTTGTATAAAGAGTTAAGGCAATGTAGAGATTATCTGAGATCCATGTGAGGATATGCTTAAGCTGTGTACACATACATTGTCACTTCATGCAAAATACTTATCTGTTGATTTTAGATTTAGGTGTTCCTGTAAACTGTCTCCCTCAGATGCTAGAGAAAGATAATTAAATGCTTAAGAACATGGGCTTCTCTTCAGAGGACCTCGGTTTAGTTCCCAGTACCCATACAGTATCTAAGAACTCCCTCCCTCCAGTTCACGGGTTTTCAATGCCCTCACATGGCCTCTGAGGGTCCTGCATGCAGAGGAAGGACAGACATACATTGCAGGCAGAATACACACACAATAACGTAAAAATAAATAAATAAGCCTTAAAAACAAACAAAAAGTGGAGGTTGACTGTTAGCAGAATTTGGCAATAATCTACATTTTTTGTCTTACTAGTGCACGCTGTGGGGGTGGAGCAGGGTCTGTGCAGATGGATATGGAGGCCAGAGCACAACCTCAGATCTCATTCCTGAGGCACCATCAACTTTATCCTTTGAGATTTTTGTTTGTTTGTTTTGTTTGTTTGTTTGTTTGTTTGTTGTTTTTGATGGCCTGTAGTCTAGGTTGGCTGCCTCCCAGTGCTTTGATCCTGACTACCTATTACTATACCTGGCTTCTGTTTTATACATGAACAGTGAACTTTGATACCCATGTTAGTTTGACAAGCAACTTACCCCTCCTATTAAGTACTTTAAAAGTTGAATTATGCATATTTTTAAATCCTAAGTAGCTAAAAGTCATGTGAGAAAAGATTAAATTGTAATGGAAATGTAAAGGAAATGGTAATATTCTTGAAAATTCTGTATAAGTTCAGGCTCTCTGAAATGTGGGATAAGAGCTAAGTCTTTAAAGCTAGTGTGAAATGTCAGCTTATGAAGGTGAATAAAATCATTGGCATTCTGAAATAGGATGCTTTAGCCAACAAATTCCAGAATAAAATATAATATCTAATATGAATTATTGATGGGCTCTAGATATCCAAAGCTTTCCAAAGATGATTTTTATTAAAATAAGCTGCATTTATTGAACATTTATTGTATAGTAGGCCCTCTACTAACAATCACAGTATACATTATTGCTGATCGTTGAAATAATGAGCTAGTACATATATACATATGTATATGTATATATGTATGTATGTATGTATGTGTGTGTGTATATATATATATGAATGGTGAGCTCTACATGTCTCAACTGGAATCATATAGACAAAACTTGGAAAACTGGTCACATCTGCATCTGCCCACTCCAAATCAACGTTTTAAATTCACTGTATTGCAGAGCTAGCATTCACTGAGGATAATTTCAGATTGTAGTATAATAGATACATCACAATTTCTTCCTCTCTTCTCCTTTCCTTCTCCCTCCCCTTCTCCCCTTCTCCTGTTTCATCTTTGAAGATAGAGTCTTCTCTCTCTGTAGCTCAGGCTGGCCTTGAACTTGCTTTCATCCCCTTTCAATCTCTCAAATGTTGGGATTTCAGACTTGTGCAGCTAGCTTCCTTTATGCCATTTATTAATTATGAAGCATGCAGGGAAGTAAATAACTCATCAAATCATCATCGTCATTATTATTTTTATTATTACTCATCAGACAGTTGTGCTCTGAGGGAAAAGCTACCCTAACTAAAGCATCTGAGAAGACATGTAACATGTAAGCTATAGAGAAAGCTAAAACATATTTATAATGATAAACAGCAAATTTATAAGGGGTAAGTTAAAATATCTTACCATTCCCAGTGAATCCAAACCACTTAATTTCTCACATTTTTGCACATAGTGGTAGCGGGCAGAAAAAGAAGTTTCTCTACTTTTGTGATGTCACTTTCCACATACAGGCAGAACCCACTTCAAGGCACAGTCATAGCTTTCGGATTCAGAAATTTGAGTGTATCTTCAAGAAGCAACACTGGGAAAGTAGTGGGTTGTACACAGTAATAGCATCAGATACTGCAGATCTGCATGTCTCAGTGAAACATACATGGCTTTGGTCAGCTGCTATGTGAGGTCGTTTGAGGCTTCAGCAATCAACAAGTCCTAAAAGAAAGCCACAGCGTTATCTCTGGCTCTTGGCTTATTTGGAGAAAGTTCTCACTTTTTATTGTTGTTGTTGACCTTGGTGTAACAACTATTTGAGATTTATTGTCCATAGGTAAATAGTCAAAATAGAAATCCTTTGACGTGCACTTTAAAATGCCATTGGGATTGAAAATGGCAATCTCTTTATTCAGAAATGGAGATACCTACCAGCACTTTTTCCTAATTTTTGCTATGAATGAAACATGGGAACCAAACAGTGTTTGTAGCTGTTCTTCAGGTGATTTTACCAAAGCTTTATTAATATTATGACTGTAGATATGAGTGTGATAAGGCATAAAGGAATTATTCCAGAGGGTCCTCCCCCCAGCTTTTACAGATTATGTAGGTCCAAAACTTGCCCCACTCTACAGAAAGTAAGTGGCTGATGGATATGAATCCATCAACTCTTCCTGGCTTATTTCAGCTCTCTTGTTCTTCTGAAAAAAGGCGTGCCCATTTTACAAAGATAACTGGACAGTTACACCCTGAAGCATGATTCTGAGGTTTCTTTTGAAAAGCAAGGGAAAGCAGCCTTTGGGGACAGAAGCTTTGGGGAGTGTTTGCTCTCAACACAGCATCACGTCCTTTTGTTTGCCAATTACTTAACAGCGTGCTGTATGTAGGAAAAGTTCTGACTCAAAACATTTTTATAAAGTGTTCTCTTTGGAGAAGGGTCATCTGATATTTCCATTAGCTGTGGAAGAATTCAGGGGTTAGACAGTACAGAAACACAAATAGCTGGTCACTAAGCCAGCTCAGACACCACGCTCAGCAGCACGAGACGCTTCCTAGCTACCAATTCCGTGCCAATGAGTGGAGCAGATTGTTTTTCTGCAATAAGCTGAATCTTTGGTCAGTTTTTCACTTCTAATAGTAGCCTTTAAAACCATTCTACCCGAGCATCATAGGAGACAGGGGTTACTGATCGAGACAGCTCACTTAGGGAAGACCTCTCCGTAGCTGCAACCACTCACAGACACTGTTCTATCAGTGGTGTAGTTTTATGCTTTTTCTCATGACAATTTCTTAGCAGTATATTTTCTATTGTTAAAGTATCAGTGTCCTTGATGGGATCCTACTAGAGCAAAGACATGCTAACTAAGGAAACTGAAACACAATGTGCACTTTATAGCAAGGCATCAGTACAGATACATTTTTTATACGTCTCAACATATTCTATGTTAGAGGAGAGGTTTTTGTTTTGTTTTGTTTGTTTTAAAATGTGTGTTCATAGAAACTTCAAAAAGTTTAGAGAAGTAATATGCAGAGGAAAACATTTGGAGTATATTCATACACAGGAAAGTACATGCCTTTTATAGTATAAGGAGATACATATACAGCACCTTCAGCCCCTGACCATCTTTCCATGCCACTGTATTTTATAGCATTGTATTTGGTTCATAATATTCAGATATATGAAAATATTGCAGAGCATTTAACCAATTCCTTCTTTTTGGCAGTAATTACTCGCATTGAATTATCCTACAAAGTTCCATGATGCAGTTTAGTTTTTAAGCTTCATTAATATTCATCTGTTATGAATATTAAAAAGGAAAGAACATTTACTGATTCTGTGAACAAATGAATGTATGATGTTCTGGAAATCTAGAGCTACTCAGGCTCTGTTTATTCTCTGTTTGAAGTTTTGTGAAGCATTCGTAGGGGCAGTGTCAGGAAGCAGAGGAAGTTACTGAGTCAAACCCTTGAGGCACGAGAGAAAGAGCAGAGTGCATGCCGCCCAGTGCAGGCTTGGCACAGAGCAGAGCTCTGCAGACAGGCAGGCCATGCTTGTCCTTTTGCTGGGTGTGAGAAGGTTACAGAACAGTTTTGCCCTCAAGGCTCAGGCATCTTGACTAATTAACACAGAGCTAGGTTTCTAAGTATGGGAACCCTACTTATGACCCACTACTTAGAAGGGGGCTAGGTGTTGTGGTCCACTTTATATCGGAGCCTGTCTTGACAGGTTAAAAAAAAAATCCCTCCAAGAAAGACAAGACATTGCCGCAGTGCAGGATGGAGGAAACAATTTACAAGTATCTGCTTGCCATCTCCAGCAAGCTGGGATGGATCTTCTTATGAAGATACTCACATGTCTTTCCTATACATTACCATACAGTTGGCCCTGAATCCTCCTCTCTTTCCCCTCATGTTCAGAGTTGCACAGAATTGTGTCTGGTCCCATCATTTTAGTTATGCTGCCCTACACAGACCAGCTGTGCAAGTGACACACCATGCCGGTCATGGTACCCCATACCTGTAATCCCCATACTCTACTCAGGGACCTAATGTAAAATCATGAGTTGGAGGCCAGCCTGAGCTACTAATCAAGTTCAGCATCTGCCCAGCCAATATAGCAAGTCCTTATCTGAAAAGCAATCAAACAGCAGTCACAACAGCAAACCTCACTTCCATGTTCTTACTGAGAACTGTGCTCAGTGACATCCTAGTCTGTGCTCCTGCTTCCATGGCGTTTTAGTAAATTCTTCTATCGCCAGCCATTCCCACTCATTAGTGGCTGTACAGGGACATCACTGGCCAGTCCTGTTTGCTTCAGACCTTCTGATTTTGTGGATAGCATCTGTATTGTTTCACATTTGTCATCCTTAACATTTGTTTTATTTCAAATGTTCTCTTCCTGTAAAGCTAACATCTCACTGACTTGTGTTGTTTTCTAAAGTTCACTCTCTGGACAGTGTTTTCTTTTCTCCTGTAGTGAAAAGACTATTCTGTTGTAAACTACATCTGCTGGCTAGAACTCTGGCCACCCACCACAGCCTGGGGAAGATGGAAATATTCAGAAAGCCAATATACCAAGAAAGGTATTCAGAATGGTGCTTTTTGAGTCTCACCCTTGAACTAGCAGCCTTCAAATACTGAACATAGCACAGTCTGCTCTTATTGCTCCCAGCACTGCATTCTGCTAGATTTACAGACAAAACCCAGAAGGCTTTACAACATCACCTGCAAAGTACAGTCTGTAGAAGAAAACGTGGATGGCAGTAAAAAGACAGCAGGGACAATGTCTGAAATGATGTGGTCACATTTGGACATGACCCTTGAGGTATAGATTTTGAAGCAGTGACAAAGAATACTCTCAGGAAAGAAATGCAGAAAGCCCTATTGATATTTTTATATAAAATGACAGTGGCATGATGCGGTGGGAGGGGGTGCCTTGGTGGGCCTATACTGAGAGACATATCCCTCTCCACCTCCCAGGTATCAGTCATAGGACAGGGCTGGTAGAAAATAAATCTTATTTGGGACATAGGAAGAGGGTCTGGGGAAGGAAGTAGAGGCAGAGAAAGAAAGGAGACAGAGAAGGATAGAAGGAGAGAGAAATAAGGGAAGAGGCCGGTCAGGAACACATTGGGAGGCAATAAGAAAATGAAGAGATGGAGTGGACAGATGGGGAGAAAGGGGGAGGAGAGGAAAAAAGAAGGGTGTGGTGCAGGACAGCCAACAGTCCTTGTATATATACTTAGCCAGGTTCCCACCTGGCTGTTACTAGGTAACTATTGGGCAGAGCCTAGAGGACATGCAAGCACCTATGAAATGGGACTCTTCTAACCTTTCAGAAGTTGGAGTTGTCTTACACTGTCACCAACTCAACCAGTTTCTCTGCCCTCTAGTTATCCCTTCTCCCCCTTCTTTTCTTCCTAGAACTGTGACAAGAGAAAATAAATGTACCATAAACATTGGCTCATCATACAAGTCCACTGTTTTTCATCTGATGATTTTCAATAAGCATCTCTCCTGTAGATATGAACTGAGCTAATTCCAGATTATTGCTACTATATTCCCTTTTATTTTATTTTAATTTTATTACTTTTTATTTTACATTCGTATGCCAAGTCTCTAGCACCACATGGTGGGGAGCAGTGGCTCACACCCGTAGATCCATTATTAACACTTCCAACACATTTCTCATATGCACAAAGAACTTTTTCCTCTCTGGAACCTTTGATATGCTAATCCTCAGTCATGCCTGTGGCAATGGGTGTAGAATGGGATGAATCCTATGTATGTGAACTCAATACCTGTGGACCTTCAAGAGATGGCAGTTTATTTTACGTTTTCTGGGAAAGTCTAGGATTCTTTGTTCCTGGCCTATCTTGGCACTAAAAAGAGGAAGAAGAGGAGGAAGTGGGAGGAGGAGGAAGAGGAAGGGGATGGAAATGGAGACGAACAAGTTAAGTTAGATTGTGAGAAGCAGTGATTACCAGTCCCTCACACAGTCTCTTAGCTTTTTGCTCACAGCTGTTTCCAGTCTCTACTCTGAATACATAGCTCTCAAATCTGCTGGTACAGGTGGCTCACCATTCAATAGATGAAGACAGAGAAAATGCACCAAGCAAACTGAAAGAAGGAGAAATACATCACCCAAGGTTTGCTCCCATATCAGTAGCTGGTGTAGAACAGGTGGCAGCCCACACTTAACCTAGCGCTCTGTGGGGGCCCCACAGAAGATACCCTGCTCTTGCACACATCCCACTCGCCAGCAAGAACGACACTGCAACAGGATCCTTCTGCACACGTTTATTGGGAGAGCTTGATTGCAGAGGCAAAGAGACCCCTAGCCCAGAACTGGTGCTGCTTATATAGGCATAGGAGAGGCGTGTCTCACACCCGGATTGGTTGTGCATTCTACCTCATTTGCATGTTCCTCATCTGATTGGTTATTCTCTCTCAGTACCTCACAAAACCTCATTAACATACCTCATTTGCATGTCTCACATCTGATTGGTTATTCTCTCAGTACCTCATTATCATACCTCATTTGCATGTCTCACATCTGATTGGTTAACTCTCTTAGTACTTTGCAGAGCCTTATTATCATGCCCGGGCCAGGCAGTGTTTTGGCTAAAAAACTTTACTGCATAAGTACGCATTGGTTGTTTGCCCAAACTTATGCGTAGTGGCCAGCAGTAGCCAGCACCACCCTGCAACGGCACATGTGGCTTCCCACACCCTGCTGCTCCTGCTATGGGATCATTCTGTCCACCTTCCACCTGAGTGTTTATTGTTCACAGAGTTCAGCTCTGCCAGCCAGGATCCTGCTCATAATCTGTTCAAGCTCCTGAAGCTCGAGAAAGAAGAACTCTGGAGAAGCAAGAAACATTCCAAAGGCAGGAAGAAAATTAACTGGGTCACACTGTTAGTGTTGTTCCTCTCCTAATGGTCCTTACCCTTTCTGAAAATAATGGGTTGAGGTCATAATAGAATGTTCACCAAGCAAACCAAGTCAGTTGTCTTGGATGCAAGCAAGAAGGTAACAGTGGACCAAATGAGATGATAGGGTCTGAATGAGAAACATCAATCCAGAGCAGAAAGCCTGGGGCATAACATGCACAAAAGTTGATTCTATTGTGGGATTAATAATATCTTGATACTAAGTATTTATTCCAGTATCAAGCAGATTAGAGGAGAAGCATTAGGGTACAGAATTCCTTGTGCTTCCTTATTCTCTTGTCCTTTCTATAAAGAAGAGCCACATAGTATTTCTTTATATATACAATAAACACATATATAGAGAGCTATGGGAATAAATGATCATTGTTTTCTAAATATTATTAGTTATTAATTATTTAATAGGGGTGAGGAACTGAACGAATGGAAATTTATTTCTCCTTAAAATGAATGAAGGTGCTTCCCCATTTCAGCACCGTCACTTATGTGCTTAAAAATTGTTATTGAAATTTGAATATATTATCTGGCATTTTAGTTGCAAAAACATCATCTTTCATTGAGATATTTTCATTTACATTTACAGTATTATCTTCTCTGCTTGCCCTCTTCCTCTCCTCTTGGTCCCCTTCTTTTCCTATGAATCCCCCTTCTTTCCTGTCTCCCTGCACTACTATGTTGTACATGTGAGAGGAAACATGCCTTTCTGAGTCTTTTTCCACTTTACATAATGACCTAAGTTCACTCCTTTTCCTGCAGATGACATAGTTTCATTCTTTTAGCCGAAGAAAACTCCATGATGTTTTTCATCGTCCCTTCACAGATTTTGGGTAAACAGAGGGTTCTGTAACTTGGCTGTTGTCTACAGTGTCAGAATAAAAGTGTATGCATTTTCACCTTTGCTGACTTTGAAATGACTCTTATCATATCATAGTCATAATATTAGTCATTTGGGGGGTGGGCAATTTATATTTCTGCCATCTGGAATGACCTACATGCCATCCTTGGAGACATTTGTTGTTGTTTCATTTCTTGATTATTGGCTCCTTGTTTGCCTTGGTTTTTTTTTTTTTTTCATCTTTATTCTTCCTCTCCTCTCCTCTCCTCTCCTCTCCTCTCCTCTCCTCTCCTCTCCTCTCCTCTCCTCTCCTCTCCTCTCCTCTCCTCTCCTCTCCTCTCCTCTCCTCTCCTCTCCTCTCCTCTCCTCTCCTCTCCTCTCCTCTCCTCTCCTCTCCTCTCCTCTCCTCTCCTCTCCTCTCCTCTCCCCTCCCCTCCCCTCCCCTCTCCCCTCCCCTCCCCTCTCCCCTCCCCTCCCCTCCCCTCCCCTCCCCTCCCCTCCCCTCCCCTCCCCTCCCCTCCCCTCCCCTCCCTCCCTCCGTTCCTTCTTTCTTTAGTTTTTATTCTTTCTTTTTTGGTTTGTACATTTTATTGTTTCGTAAAATTCCTAGTCTCATTAAATCGGAGGCACATGGCTGTTCATGCCAAGCACTGTTCATCAAGGATGTTAAGTATCTGTGTTTTCATAATAATTATCCTTTCTTGCCCACCATTTTACTGCAGTGAGAATGAGCATAGGTAGAAGTTTCTTTAGTCCCTTCCTAGTTGTATCATTTACATTAATTGTCCACACATCTCTAAGGGAAAAAGCAATTTTTGAACTGAAATAGGTAAGTGACCAATGATCAAAATGAAGTGTTTCTTATGGCTGAACATCCTGGCAGGTTTGTTGAGAAGTCAGTTTCAGAAGAGGTCACTATGTACTTGAGTTTGGGTTTTCTGTCCACCTGAGATCAGTTATTAGGGAAGATTGAAGCCTACATGTAGAATTTGTATTCTTTTTTCATATTTTTTTTATATTTTCTTTATTTACATTTCAAATTTTATCCCCTTTCCTGGTCCGCCCTTGCCCCCAAAAAACCCCCTATCCCCTCCACCCTCCCCCTGTTCACCAACCCACCCACTCCTGCTTTCTGACCCTGGCATTCCCCTACACTGGAGTATAGAGCCCTCACAGGACCAAGGGCCTCTCCTTGACTGACTAGGCCAATCTTTGCTAGATATGAAGCTGGAGCCATGAATCCCAAAATGTGCACTCTTTGGTTGGTGGTTTAATCCCTGGGAGCTTTGGGGGTACTGGTTAGTTCATATTGTTGTTCCTCCTATGGGAATGCAAATCCCTTCAGCTCCTTGGGTACTTTCTCTAGCTCCTTCATTGAGGACCCCGTGCTCAGTCCAGTGGATTGCTGTGAGCATCCACTTCTGTATTAGAATTTATATTCAATATACATGAAAGGAAAGACTGGTGTGTGCTAGAGGCAGTATCTCAAGTCTGTGAGAAAAATGTTCAAGTGTTAGTAAACAATATAGAAGCATTTGCCATCTGGACATTTTTAATTAAATCCATGCTTTGTATCATTTTTTTAAATTTATTAAAATACAATTATATCACTTCCCCCTTCCCTTTCCTCCTTCCAGCCCCACGAAAATTTCTCTCCAATTCCTTCCATGCTCAAACTGGTAGCTGCTTCTTCCTTGATTATTATTACATATGTATGAATGTATTTTTCTATGTAAGTACATATGTTCGTGTATGTGTACACACACACAAAAAAAAATCCCTGCAAAGTCCATTTTTGTTCTTTGCATATATGTTCCGCAGACTCTCTGTATTAGATGACAAATTAGGAGGCTCATCCCTGGGAGAGGGATCCCTGCATTCATCATTTACCTATAATTTCGAATTCTCAATAGATACAGTAGATAAACATAAAAATTAATTGCATCACAAAAATACTTACAAAGGGGTTAGGATAAGGACAGACTTCCTGGCTGGCTGATAATCTTGAAACCATAAGATACAACCCTAACCCTAACCCTAACCCTAACCCTAACCCTAACCCTAACCCTAACCCTAACCCTAACCTTAACCCTAACCCTACCCCTGGGAGCCATCCTTAGATGAATAGATGAAAAAAATTATACGGAAGTATTGCTTAGCCGTAAAGAAAGACATTTATTTCATTTTTTAAAAAGGAAGATGTATGCCTCAGATCCTGTGGTAGGTGAAATAAGCCAGGCTCAGACAACTACAGCCTTTTCTCTCATGTGGAGACTAAGGCAGATAAAAGATGATGAGAAGTTGAAGGTGAAGATTTGGGTGAGTGCATAAGTGGACAAAGGGGGTTGGAGGAAGCAAGAGGAGAAATAAGTGAGGGGAGTAAGGGTGAATATGAGCGAAACATGTTATGTGCAAGCATGAAAGGCTACTGTGAAAGCAACTATAATGTACAGTTAATATGTGGCAATAAGAGGAACTTGAGAATTTCTACCTCTGTGAATCTAAAAAAAGGGTTCCAAGATTCAGTATTGTTTAAAGCAAGTAAAACCTTTATCCCTGGGTGTAAAGGGGAAATGAGAATGCTTGTTCATGTGTGTCACTTCCACATGAAGAAACTGTAGTACAAGAAGGGAAACGGCTAAGTAAGACCGACTGTTGTATGCCGGCTCGAGGCCTACATGAACCGGGTACACTTGGGAGGCAGGCTGGGGCTGAAAGAGACTTAGACTGCGAGAGAAGATAATGGAGACCAAGACATGTTTCTGTTCAAGGCCTGAGAGTTTGTGCTTATAAGGGGGAAGGCGCCCCCACTCCCCCACCCCCACCCCCCCAGTCCACTCTTGGTGCCTGGAGCTATTCTGTCAGCACTTTGTCAGTCACCAGGCTGGTTTCGTACTCAGGAATCTCTCAGGAAGACAGGTTCAGCCTCTCCAGGTAGCAGAATAGCAGGGCAGTTGTCACTTCAAAAAAGAGCCAGCCAAGTTGGAAAAGCTGCACCGCAGGTGGCCCCACCTCAGTGGCCACAAGGTTTGTACCAGCCTGCTTCAGGCTGGGGGAGGCTACAATGGACACAGACACAGGAGTCCAGGAGTCATATGTCTTAGCATATTATTTTTGAATCATGTAAATGTGTCGTCCATCTAAAATAAGATTAACAAAAGCATAATGAGTCCCTGGGTATCGGCTGCATTTGTAAGTGGTTTTGAGGGATTTGGGAACTGGCCATCATGAGGAGCCATCCCTTTCAATTAGCAGACCTCAAGCTGTCTGCCAGATGCCAGAGTGCACAGGTGCTCACAGGTGCTCATTGCTGCTTCTCTGTGGTATTAAATAAGGTCGTGCTTGCCATTCCCCTGTGGAAAAAAATGAATATTGTTTATTTAACAATTGAGCATTGAATGGAGCGCTTTTCTGAAGTGCCAAAGGGGGGAAAATGTAAAATGTTGTGATGACCACTGACAAGGAAGGCAATTTAAGAACACTCAGTATCCGTACACCTCTTCTGACACCATGGGTGTTAAACTTGTGCCAGAATCCATCGGCTTTCCATCTGCATCCCAGTCATCACCTCTCTAATTTTCCCTGTTCTTAAACATTACCTGTTGAAGCTGTTAAATCTGGCAAGTACTTTCACATACCCAATTAAATGCCCAATTACCAATCTGAGGCTTTTGACTCCTGTTTTAAAATGAAATGAACCTGCCCCGCAGCTGTGTTGTTGATGGGAGCAGATCTTGGGGGTGAGCGCTGCTAACTGTTCTTGCTTAGAAGTGCTCTTCTCACAGTTTAAACAGAGGTCTGATGCTGCCAGCCCCATGAGCTGAGCACATCAGTGTCAGCTGGAATCCACTATGTTCTCTCAAGGGAAGGAAGAGGATGGGGGCAAACAGGAATTGTCAGAGTCTGGCTAGGGTTGCTGGAATAATTTCCTTTTTGAGAAAATAATAGTGCTTTTGTGTTAAGGCCAGGAAATGAGACCGGGAAGTCTAGAGTTCTACTTTAGAATATAAATATATATTTAACAAGATTGCTTCCTAAGCATTTAGTTTGGACATAGAGAGTACACTGGCTTCTTGGTCAGGATGAGCATCGGCTTCAGATTCTTCCCATCTCAGGGCAATCTGAAAGGAGAAGCTCCTCTCGGACTGACTGCATCAGTATATGCTGGACCAGTCCTTCCCCATTGGTGAAGTTCATCTGTTTCCTTGTGAAATCAGAAAAGTGTTTGGGGAAAGAGGCTCTGCTTCGTGCTTTGCTTCCCTTGAACTTTCTCTTGGGGACAACAGACTGGAAGGATACTTCTTCCATCAAGAAGATGAACTCAGCTTACCTCTCCACATCACCATTGAATTCAGAGTTTGTTCTTCACACCCCTGATACCCGATTCTATGACAATGTGGTATTAAGAATTATGTACTGTGGCATTTCTAATGGTCTGCCTAGATTCTAGCAGTCAAGGACTTGGCCTTTTCTTCCGAGGTGCGTCTTCTGAGGAGTCCAGCTGTGCTGTGTCACCTTGTCTACTTCCCGTATTGTGTCCCCATCTGCATCACTGTCACCTTCCTTTCACTATGTACACAATAAACATTTCCCCAATGAATGTTAATTGTGCCTTTAGATTTTCTAGAAGAAAAAAAATTCATGCTACTTTGTGATCCATATTTTGGCCATTTTACTTCCTCTTAAGTGACAGAAAATTTACATGCATATCTCATATGCAGCTCTGATTCACTCCAAGAGAATTCAGGAAATTTATGAGCATAGAGTTTTGCCATTCCCAGCAGAAAACTTTCTCATAGTATGAAACTCCTTTTCTGCCAAGAGACCTCCTGAACTCTACTCTCAGTCATGTCTCCTTAGCCATGTAGAGGAAGCTGCAAGTCTGGACCTCCCTTTATGCATCTTATGTAAGTCTTTACAGAATGGTTGTATATAAGGAGTTAAAGACAGCCTGAATGTTGGACATTGAAAATATCTATTTCACATGTTCTTCTTCGATTAGCACATGTATATATCTTTCTGTGATACTTCAGAAGTCCTTTGCAGTGTTTGTGTCTTAGTTAGGGTTTTACTGGTATGAACAGATGCCTTGACCAAGGCAACTCTTATAAGGACAACATTTAATTGGGACTGGCTTATAGTTCATTCCATTATCAGCAAGGCAGGATCATGTGTGTCCAGGCAGGCATGGTGCAGACAGAGCTAGAGTTCTACATCTTAAAGCTTCTAAAAGATTGGCTTCCAGGCAACTAGGAAGAGGGTCTTAAAGCCCATTCCCACTATGGCACACCTACTCAACAAGGCTGTACCTTGTAATAGTGCCACTCCCTGAGCTAAACAGATATTAACCATCAAAGTTTGTTTCTCACCTTATTAGGAAGGCATTTGGACATGAGAAAACGGGCGCCACAGTGTCAGTATGTATTTCTTCTGGGATCACAAAAAGACTCGAGTCAGGCATGTTGGCACACACCTTTAATTCCAGCACTCAATAGGTAGAGTGGATCTCTGTGAGTTCAAGGACAGCCTGGTCTATAAAGTAAGTTCCATGACAGCCAGTGCTATAGAGAGAAACTGTGTCTCAAAAAACAGAAACAAAAAAAGGTTAAGACTAGAGGGAGTTCATCGTGTCTTTCTGACCAAAGTTCAATGTTAAAGTTAATAAATAGACTCAAACAGGAAATGCTCCATGTTCATAGACAGAGAGGCAGCAATTACCCAAATTCTCCAGATTCCCAGTCCTCTCTGCTCTCTGATGTCACCTCTGATGTCACCTTCAGGTTATTGTGGCTGTTCTTGGTTATACCCAGTGTTGGTGCACAAGGTTCTTCTCTACATGGACAGACATCCCAGGGGAGGGGACATATATATTTTAGATCAAATCTTATGGCATTCATGTTGTTTTGTCCCCTGATGAACAAGAGGAAAACCAGGATGATTGGACAGCAGAAACATTGACCTCCACTGAAAAGTCAGGTTAGTAAGAAGCTTGTCTGGCAGAAAGTCAGCAGAAAATGGCAGTTTTCTCTTGGAGGCAACAGGCTTATTTGTAATTCTTTGAACAGTGTAGACCTGGAACACCAGGAAAACATACTTTTTTGAGCCCCCAGCAGGAAGCCGTTTTTATTTTTTTTCATTCCTACATAAAACCTTTACTTATTCTCTCAGCAAATAACCTTTTTCTCATAGGAAAAAAAAAAGCCACTAATTAGCTTTGTCTTTCTAATAGAGATGACCTTCTCCCTGTCATAATGCATGAACTATATAGTGGCCTGCTTAGCTTTGACTGTAATAAGCAAGATAGCATGGATGGGAGTTGACCTGCAATGTAACAGAGGTCTGTTTCTGTGGGTAGAATTGGGACAGAAGTCTTCGTGACAATCTTTTCTTGTTTAGAAGCAATGCTTTTAGGTGACTTACCAAGAATGAATTTGATGTGACATTACTTGCTCATATACCGCTTCCCCATTGGCACTTCTCTTTAGAACAAACCTGTACAATCATCTCTGGTAGTGTTGACTTCAAATGGACACCACTGGTACGATGAGCCCATCTTGACACAAATCTGGACTTCCGATCATAGTGGCTGTCCCTTTCAGCTTCTCTTGATCGTAACTTTAGGAAGCCTACAAGTCTTCTTCCCATGCCCTATGCCCTCATTCACCATTCAGAGCACCACACAAAACCTTCCCATGCACTTTCCATAAGGCAAAAGTGAGCAATTTACCAAGAACAAAGAAACCAATAGGGTATTGCCTTCAAAACTCATATTGCTTCAGATTTGAATGCTCCCAATTGGAGTGTTCAGTATGGGCTAATTTTAGATTGTAGTCGGGAATTCCATTACCTCATCCCTAGGATAGAAAATTGTCAGTCGAAGATGTCTGCACCTTTACATCAGCAAGATTAGGCTCCTTGCCTATTGAAGGCAGGTGAGACAGTGTATGGATTGTCAGATGTGTCCTAGGAAGGACTGTAGTGGAGTTTGGGCAGATAGAGTCAGTGTCTGTTATGTTTGGACACTGTTGCAGTGTTCTTCCTCCACATCCTCATTGTTCTTAGTCAAGGAAGAAGCATCCAGAGAGTGGACTTCCAGCTGCAAAATAAATCACCTTACAAAGAGCCCTCAGGACATGGGGGAAGTTAATGGAAGAGAAAAACAAACAAAGCAACACCACATGCAGAAGGGCACTGACCTTTCCTGACCTTTCCTCTGCCTGGCTGTCATGGTAGCCCCAGCCCAGAGACAGAGTCACTGTGATCCTGTCCCTTTTGTTACTGATCCCCAAAGATTTCCATCTTTACTTTCTCTCTCCTGAGAATGGGATTTACTATTCACTTCTACATATATGCAAGTGAGTGTCTACAGTATTTATCCCACCTCCTGAGAGACTTCCTTTCCTTTCCTGCTTCAAGCCCACTTTTGAATTTGGCTCCCTTTAATGATTGCCTTAGCTTGTTAAACCTCTACCTGAACAGAAATATAACTACCAGTTTTTGCTTTTGTGTGTGTGTATGTGTGTGTGTGTATGTGTGTGTGTTTGTGTGTGTGTATGTGTGTGTGTGTGTGTGTGTGTGTGAGAGAGAGAGAGAGAAAGAGAGAGAAAATGTGTGTTAGATAAGTGCTGTACCACTAAGCTCCATCCCTAGCTCTTGCTTGTTCTTTTCTAACCTGCAGACCCTGGAGAGTAAAGGACCATTTCCATTTTTGCTTGGATGATTAGTATTCAGATTGCACTACAGCATTATCAGGGAATGTTCTCATTTGAGGGAGCTTCATGTATTCTAAATTTAAATTTTTCAGTAATTACAAGTTTTGATGAAGCCTCCCTTTCCCTACCTAGGGGTTAAAATGCTTCTAAATCAGCTGTATCACACAAATAAAGTATATATAACAAAAATATTTACCCACTAAATTAGAATTTAAAAAAGGAAAAGAAAAGAGAAAAATTCTGACAGTATAAGACCAACCATTTGCTTGAAAAAGAATCTCTTTTGTGCTTCTGCACAAACTAAGCAAAGTACTAAAGCAAGTCTTAAGAAAAATACCTGGAGAAATGGCGTGACCATGAGCAGGATTAGCCAGGAGGGTCTTGTAGCAGAGCAGGAATGTGGAGTTGGTGTGTGAGTACCTCATGTTTTCAGAAGGTATCCAGGAAGATATCCCAGGCTGAAATTTAGTGTGAGCAATAACAGCACACAGGTTGGAAGAGCTTTGCTTGTGTATGGCTTGAATCCAGACATGGGAATGTGGACTAAAAAGATAGGATGGGTAAGTGGGAGCTATGATGTTTGGTTTTAATGTCAGTGTACTACTAAGTAGAGAGTGAAGCCTCACCTGAAGAAATGACTGGATTGTTCCCATGGATGTGGGAAGAACCACCCTAGTTGTGTGTGTTGTCTTCTGATAGCAATCCAATTAAACAGGGTGTTGCAGGAGATCATCTCCTCTTTTGCTCTTTAGCCTTCTCTCTTGCTGCTGAGTTGATTAACTGTGCTAGTCAAGGTGATGGTGGTGATGGTGATGATGGTGAAGATGGTGATGAAACCTTTGCAGATATTAAAACCAGACTTTCACTGTGGACTAGAAATCAATGGTTGCCCATTAATGTTTGGGCTGTTGAGGGACTCCCCCAATTGCTGAGGCACCCAGCCTCAAGTACTGAGTAGCTATTATGTTCTCAGCTCTCAGGTGTGATACTGGTATTGTTGCTATTTTAAAGCTGACCTAATAAATTAGTTAATATAATATCCATATCTGTATCTATCTACCAATCCCATTGGTTCCGTTTCTCCAGAGAACCCTCATTAATATAGGAATGAGCTGGGCATCTTGTACTCACTTATGATGATCCACTTTGCTTAAAGAATTTACCTTTATTCTCTAAAGATCCTTTCTCAATAGTTCAGATTTGATTGATGGGCACTTCTGACTAAGCAAGCATGGTCTACCTATGACAAAAGGGTTGTTGACAGCAGTGATATGGATGCACACCAAGGCTGTTTGTAGACAGGATCTAGAAAGGGCTGGCTTGGTGCCAAGAGGTCATCCTTTCAATGTTTGAGACCGACAGTGTCATCTCAATCTGGTATTCTCAATTACATTACTGGCCTCCTAAATGAAGGGTCCACACAGGAAACATTAATTTTATCCTTGTAATAATATGAGTGGTTCTTATAATCGCCATGTTAGTCATTTTGTCTAAGTCTGCTCAGAGTCAACAGTTTTGGTAGTGCTTGGGTTCTTTGATGGTGGTGGTGGTACGGGTTGTATGTGTAAGTGTGTGTGTGTGTGCACATGTCATACAGGGTAACATGTTATAAATGCCTTTGAATACTAAAGTGTGTGTTCCCAGGATCATACAGAATCATCAACTTCAGGTTCACAGTGGTTGAGAAAATATGTAATATTTAATATAAAATCCTCATGATACCTTTCTTTCATTGTATTAACTTGCTAAAATAGTTTTATATTACCAGGTACACAAAAAGTCTTTCATCTTTTTTTTTCTAGGTGAGTTCTTTACTCATGAGTGAGTATCTTCTGAAACCTCTGTGGACTTCATGTTTATGCTAGAGAATGTCTAGGAGGCATCTGCCAAGCAGATGGTCTAAAATTGAACAAGTGAGTCTTTGAGGAAATCATGGCAGCTTAGTTTCTCTGTGACCTTGTTGACTGTTGCTAGTTTCTGGAGGGTTTTCCCTCTTTACAGATCTTTCTGAGGGCCACCAAAGGCTGCTTTGTTAGGCTTTCTGATGGCCAGTGATATACTGAACTCTATTATGATGCACATCTGAAATCAAAGCTAAGTCCTAGACCTTTGGCCACAGTGCTTTCTCACTATTTGGAATGGAGGAAAATCTGTCTGAAGATAGAAGAAAAATTGGTTCAAATTTACACTTATATAAGAAATCTTATTAAGGAGGTTTGAAGACTTATGGTGCTGATAGGTTTTAATTTTAATGGAACAGGTAAAGGCACTAGTGTTGGGGAAAACTTTAGGGAGACACAGTAGCTTGGTTGCCTCCTCTGGCCCAGAGAACTGTTTTCTAATAAAGTTACTGCTTCTGACAAATGAGGGGTGTGTCTTTTTTTTTTCTTTTAAGATAAAGTTAGTGTTTTATTTTATGTAAAATAGTCAAACTGGCATTGGCTTATCATGGTATAGTCACATATAAGCATCTTTCTGTAGATATTAATTAACATAGAGGTACTCATGGTGAGTCTCCAAAGAAATGGAGGCAATGAACAAAATATACTTAACAGGTTACATCTCCTAATTGCCAAGGCAGAAGTTCTCCTCCAACCAAAGCTCTAGTTTTATTCTGGTCAAATGCAGTCTTACTATTTAAATGCTAGACTTGAACTTACTGTATATCTGTGCTAGCCTCAAACTTGTGATCCTTCTACCTCTTCCTCCAGAGTGGCCACCATATTTGAAGGAATCAGTACTTTTTACACCTTTAGATCACATCACAAATGTACTAGACCTGTAGCTAGTGCCGTCATGCCCATTTCTGTAGCAGGAAAAGTCATTCAGATCTCCTTGGTCAGATTCCAGTTAAACCTCACCCCTGAAATGCACACACCATGTACAGCAAGACCCAAGTTTCTAAGAAAAGACAAGCTGGGGTTGGTAAGGGTGTATGAGTATGTGAAGGAGGAGGGGGTAATTCATTTTCTCTAAAGCCCTTGGTTTAATATCCAGCATAACACTAAAGAAGACAATTACACAGCTAAGACAAATACAGCAATACAGGGTTACAAATAGAGCTCAGTTGAGTGGGTGCCCAGCATGTTCAAGGTCTACGGTCCTATCTGGCACCAAAATGCTGCTGCTGCTGCTGCTGCTGCTGCTGCTGCTGCTACTGCTACAATAACAGCTACTACTACTACTACTACTACTACTACTACTACTACTACACAACATGAAAATCTTTGAGAGAAGGGGGGAATCCAGCCACTGCCCTAACTTTAGGTTGAGTTATAACATCCTCACACCTCACCTGGCAAATTCACAGGAGGAATTCCAAAGCTTATGGGGTGCTAAAATGTGCATACTTGGCCTCCAAATTTGCCTCCAAATCACTGGCAGAGAAGTTCTGCTGGAACTGCATGTAAGCCTGTAGACTCTACCCCACAGTTATGGAAAGGAACAGTCCATGCCCAACTGCTTCAGATTTGAATACACCAGGCATGAGTGTTTGTTCCAGATCTGCTTGCTCCAAGTTAGTTGCTCCAGGGTAGATCGGTCCAAGTCTGATTGTATCTGGGTGAGCTGTTTCAAGTATGGCTGTCCTACACTGGAAGATTTCCAGGTGTGTTCAACTGGTAGCCCTGGGGATAGCTGGAAGGGAGGCTAGTATACCCTACAGATGCTAAGCCCTTCTCAGTCACATTGTTGCTAATCTTCAGCCATTGGTTTTTCTGCCATTGCTTGTATTTCATTCTCTGGTTTTGGAATCAGGTTTTAACCTGCTTCTAGCTGTGCTTTAGAGTGGCAGAGACAGTTCTTGCATCTGCCAGAGGCTGAGATACCTCTGCCCCTGAAACCTGTCCTTAAGTACACACAGCTTTGGCCTGAGAGAACACAGTCCACATATTCTGCTTCTTGGTGTGGACTTTGTTCTCTCCCATCTTCTCAGTGCTCTCTTCACACTCAGAACTAGGAAGCTTTAGTTCAGAACAGGTAGAAGAATCGGGGCTGTCCTGAGGATGTAGGTCCAAAAACAAAGGAAAAGGAGAGGCAGTCTCTATGAGGAGCATCTGAACAGCAGACACTTGTGAACAAAAAATAATTTTCCTGAGGACCATGAATTCAGGCATTGGTGAGGACCCACAGAATTCAGTGCTTCCTCAGAACAAGGTACACTGTGGAAAAATCCACAGTCATGTTAGTCATGTTAGTTAGAAGGTAGGAGAAAAATCAGTGACTTTTGTTTTGGTTTGGTTTTTTGTTTGTTTGTTTTTGTTTTTTAATTTTTGAAAACAAAAATGTTAAGACATTAAAACTCAGCATCTAAGGGGGAAATGTCATAGAAATAAAAAAAAAATTAAGATGTCCAGATGGAAAATTACCAAGAAGCCAAAATAAAGTGAGCTTCAGTCTTCCCAATAAAAGAGCAAGAGACCAACTCTGATGGTAGTGTCTTAATCCATGATCTGCAGCAATGCTATCTGAGTGAGTATGACTTCAATTAAATATAATCATCAAAGTTTTTGAGTTAGTGGCTATTTGCAAAATTTGATCCAACTTTAAACCATTTACTTGTTTGCTTTATGTGGTTGTAGTTTTATGGCCTGCTTCCAGGACATTGTATAGAGATTAAACGACAGTTTATAGGACTTGGTTGTCTGTTTCTATCATGTGGTCCTAGTGATCAAACTTGGGCTAGCTTTCTGGCAATCACCTTTACTCCTGAGTCATATTACCAGTCCAGTTCTGATCCTTTATTACCACAGGTCCTCAAATTCCAATCAGCAATCAGCGGTGGGCTTTCTCTGAAAAATAGCAGCAGCATGCAGACAGGCTCCACTGGGTAGGAGATGTTTGATCCTTTGCTTCTGTAGGTAGTAAATGTTCAGCCGGTTGCTGATTGTGACAGTTCTTTTGATCTTTAGACCCACTGATAACATCATCAGGCACATTCCTAGAAGACAACTTGACGGAGCAAGTTCCACAGCTCCTATTTATCTTCACCATAGACATTCCCCAAACAGTCACAAATACTTACATAGACAGGGTTTGTAAAAGGCCTCTCTCTGTCCTTCTCTTGGTACCTTGGAGTCATCCCTACATTTTGAGCAGCTTATCCTCTTAATCTGTACCATTCCTTCAGTGTTTAGGCACTACTGGTTCCATCTGCCAGATACACTACTTGTTCAAGTGGGCTTTCCTGCCCTGTGAAAATCATAAAGAATGCAAGAAGACATGAAATGCTGGCGTGGCTTATAGAGAAAAAAAAAAAAAAGCTTCCAAAGCCAATTAATTTTCTCTAATTTCTTTGAGACTGTCGCCAAAAATGAGATTGTAAACAATCACTGTAGATAACAAGATAACCATAGATGTATGGCATCATAATTAAAACAAAACAAAATAAAACAAAACTGGTGTACCCCAAAAGGAGTTGAGATCAGGCTGGTGCTGAGCATATACTTAGGCTACATTTGATACTTTGTTTATGTATTTTATATGGCTTATATTTTCCTCCATGTCTGAAAATGGGAGATAGGGACCTCAGCAAGGGTCAGTAGAGGACCAAAAGAGCAGTAGGTGACGTGTTATGGGTGAGAAGTATGATCCCCATATTGTAGACTATATAAGGAAGGTTTTAGCAGCAGTATTAAAAACAATACTGGGACAATTTAAATGACAACTCTCTGGGCTGGAAATGCAAATGGTGATAATTATATTCTATAAAGAGTTTCTTGTCAACAAAAATTTTAACTGCTGGCATAAGTTATAAATTATTTTGATGAGAATAAGAGGAGTTGATGGAACATTTATATAATGTGTCTTAAAAAAAGAAATGTAGCCAAGGGAAAGGCATGAATAGAGAATAAAGCTCTTGAGATATCTTCCTTGATAGACAGAAGTGCAAAGCATACACATAAAATATGTAAAGTGAGCTCTATGTAGATTGGTGTGATGAACTGAATAAAACTTTGCTTTGTACATTGGAAAGTGGAAAACATCACTTCTGAAAAAGAGCTACAGTTTTAGCATCTTATGGATCTAAGGACTTTTATATCATATTGGTCTCTAAGTTTTTAGCTTTAAATCTAGTATAGGTTATTTGATAATAGAGAGGTGCTAATTTCTGCTACAAAGTTCGTTGAAATAAAGTGAAATGTGTACCAAGCCAATATCATGCAAAACATTGGAGAATTCTGTAATAAACATCATGCTTTAATAAATTTGTTCTCAGTCAGACATAAACCACACATATCCATTATTTTATTTCTACTATTCAATTTTTAATTTGATACCCTGACCTTCCTGTAGAAGATTTGAAGTGACAGTCACTCACTAGAAGCTCATTTGCTAGTGAAGGCCCTGAAAGGTTAAAAAGCCTTTTGTATATATCTTAGAGCCCAGGAGAATCAAGGTCGGTGATTCCCATAAGTATTTACAAAAGCAATAAAATTTACAAAACCTGCTTCCCTTTCTGTCAGAGTAATGACTCCTTATAATGAGTGGTCTCTGCTTCAGCTTGCCTTTATCAAGGGTGGTAGTTTGGTTGAGAATTACTACTATTGGTTCATACATTTGAAAACTTGGTGCAAAGTTGTCAGAACTGTTTGGGAAGGATTTGGAGGTGTGGTCTTCTTAGGGAAGATGAGTCACTGGGGATAGGCTTTGAGGTTTCAAAAGCCCACACCATTCCCAATTAACCGACTGTGTGTGTGTGTGTGTGTGTGTGTCTATATGGCATGCTTGCTGCTCAGTTCTCAGCTACTGCTCCAGTGCCACGCCTGCCTGCCTGGCACCATACTCATGGTTGTGATAGTCATAGACTCACGTTAAACATGTAAGCTCTCATAAACTCTTTACTCTATAAGTTGCCTTGTTCATAGTGTTTCATTCCAGCAACAGAGCAGTAATGAAGATATCAGGAGTGTCACTCTTCCAGGTTGTATAGTGAAAGGAGGGGCCAAGCCAATGAAGGACTGCATGCACCATGGCCATCTGAGTTAGGACATGTGGATGTATTGATAATTGTACCTCACTTCCTTAAGACAGTTTATCCATCCTCCATGTGTGTTCTGATTTATGTGGGAATTTGATATAAAACTGAGCACACTGACAGTCATTCAATATCTAAATCTTCATCAAGATTGTATTTAGGAAAGACCCTAGGGATTTTTCTTGGGAAGAAATCATTTAATACATATGGCATTATTTCAGAAATGATTCCTGGGCTGTTACAAAATAATAATGATATGCATAATAATGTGTCCCACCTTGGAATTCATAGCAGAAGTCACAGACATGCAGAGATGTAGCTCTTTACCATGTGGAATGATCTGATTGTCAGTAGTGACTGTTTATTCTCTTTGCCATATCTACCTTCAATGAGCCCAAGGTTTAAAAATAACAAAAACAAAAAAACAAATGAACAAAAAAGAGAAGTGTGGCCATGAGATATGGAGGGTGGGGCATTTCTAACCACAGTGATCCGTACATATAACCCTGTGGCTATTTTTAATGGTGTGGGGATGATGTAACATTCTGCATATTAGAGCTATGACACTGAGTCTACACTCCCAATTACTTTGAAAGAGAGTAGTCTCAGCATGTTTATACTATGGTAGTGAGACAACACATGTACATAATAATACAAAGCAGGATTCATAAACAGTAGCCTTCTATCCACTAGGCCTCTGGCTATGGAAATGGTAGCTGTTTGGTAACTAACCTTGAGGATTGGTTTGTTTGTTTATTTGTTTATTTGTTCTAATTTTGTATTATCATAATTTGGATCTTGAGGTTTTTCTATCTGGGGGGTCAACAGTTATACAGAGTTGAACAGACTATTCACTGTTATCTCTGTTTCTACTTCTGTTATCTGGTCTAAATGGCTTTTGCTATTTCTTTCCAGGACTACAGGGGCACATGTTCTAAGGATTTCCTTGCCGAGACTTATGCACCACAACAGCTAATATAAAAGAAAAGTCAATCTAATTCCATGCTTGATTCATGTTTACCTAGCCACTAGGCTCAATGACTTTCCTCTTCTCTCTCTCTCTCTCTCTCTCTCTCTCTCTCTCTCTCTCTCTCTCTCTCTCTCTCTCTCTCTCTCTCTCTCTCTCTCCACCTCCCTCCCTCCCTCCCTCCCTCCCTCCCTCCCTCCCTCCCTCCACAAAAAGTTTCACCACCCTAGACCAAGAAGCCTGTCTTCTTTGAGGTGGTTTAGTCCTCAGTCCAAAAGCTTGAAAATATGGGAAATGATACTGTAAATTCAAGTCCAGAGTCAGGAAAAGAGGAAATGCGACATTCTACCTCAAGCAGTAAGACAAGAAAAATAGAAGGAAATTCGCTCTTCTCAAGCCTTTTCCTTGCAGTCCTCAATCTCAAAGGATTAGAAGATGCCCACCTACATTGAGGATGGTCTTCTTTACTGAGTCTATTGATTCATATGCTAATTTTACATATAAAGCAACCTCACAGACATACCCAGAAATAATATTTAATATAGTTTAGGCCCTAAACAGTTGACATGTAAAATTAACCATTATAATGTATGTTGGTGTAGGGAGCCACACAGTGAAACAGAAATGATGAAATCTGAGGGGGAGAACATTAGGTTTAATAGTGAGGTGGCACTTTTAACGTACATGGAGCTCCTCATTTAAAAGTGTTAGAAAGCCAGGAAGCAAATTGTAGACTACCATATCCTGTAGAAGAAGGTAGAGGGTTAAATGATTGGCCTTGAAAATGCAAAAGATACATATATTCACACATAATGTAATTACATATCATAATATAGTTAATATGATATAATTTTATGATCAATATAATGTTATATAATTAATATAATAATACAATAGCACATAATATATATTAAATACAAGATATTGAACTCAATTGTACAGCCTGTTTAATCAGTCCAGGAAATTCACCCTCATTCTTTTTTTTTTTTTTTTTTTTTTTTTTTTTTTTTTTTATTACATAATTTCCTCAATTACATTTCCAATACTATCCCAAAAGTCCCCCATAGCGCCCCCCACTTCCCTACCCACCCATTCCCATTCTTTTGGCCCTGGCATTCCCCTATATTGGGGCATATAAAGTTTGCAAGTCCAATGGGCCTCTCTTTCCATTGATGGCCGGCTAGGCCATCTTTCGATACATATGCAGCTAGAGACAAGAGCTCCAGGGTTCCGGTTAGTACATCATGTTGTTCCAACAATAGGGTTGCAGATCCCTTTAGCTCCTTGGGTACTTTCTCTAGCTTCTCCATTGGGAGCCCTGTGATACATCCAATAGCTGACTGTGAACATCCACTCCTGTGTTTGCTAGGCCCCGGCATCGTCTCACAAGAGACAGCTATATTTGGGTCCTTTCAGCAAAATCTTGCTAGTGTATGCAATGGTGTCAGCGTTTAGAAGCTGATTATGGGACGGATCCCTGGATACAGCAGTCTCTAAATGGTCCATCCTTTCATCACAGCTACGAACTTTGTCTCTGTAGCTCCTTCCCTGGGTGTTTTGTTCCCAATTCTAAGAAGGTGCACAGTGTCCACACTTTGGTCTTCATTCTTCTTGAGTTTCATGCGTTTAGCAAATTGTATCTTATATCTTGGGTATCCTAAGTTTTGGGCTAATATCCACTTATCAATGAATACATATTGTGTGAGTTCTTTTGTGATTGTGTTACTTCACTCAAGATGATGCCCTCCAGGTCCATCCATTTGGCTAGGAATTTCATAAATTCATTCTTTTTAATAGCTGAGTAGTACTCCATTGTGTAAATGTACCATAATTTCTGTATCCATTCCTCTGTTGAGGGACATCTGGGTTCTTTCCAGCTTCTGGCTATTATAAATAGGGCTGCTATGAACATAGTGGAGCATGTGTCCTTTTTACCGGTTGGGACATCTTCTGGATATATGCCCAGGAGAGGTATTGCTGGATCCTCCGGTAGTACTATGTCCAATTTTCTGAGGAACCGCCAGACTGATTTCCAGAGTGGTTGTACAAGCTTGCAATCCCACCAACAATGGAGGAGTGTTCCTCTTTCTCCACATCCTCGCCAGCATCTGCTGTCACCTGAATTTTTGATCTTAGCCATTCTGACTGGTGTGAGGTGGAATCTCAGGGTTGTTTTGATTTGCATTTCCCTGATGATTAAGGATGTTGAACATTTTTTCAGGTGCTTCTCTGCCATTCGGTATTCCTCAGGTGAGAATTCTTTGTTCAGTTCTGAGCCCCATTTTTTAATGGGGTTATTTGACTTTCTGGAGTCCACCTTCTTGAGTTCTTTATATATATTGGATATTAGTCCCTTATCTGATTTAGGATAGGTGAAGATCCTTTCCCAATCTGTTGGTGGTTTTTTTGTCTTATTGATGGTGTCTTTAGCCTTGCAGAAGCTTTGTAGTTTCATGAGGTCCCACTTGTCAATTCTCGATCTTACAGCACAAGCCATTACTGTTCTATTCAGGAATTTTTCCCCTGTGCCCATATCTTCAAGGCTTTTCCCCACTTTCTCCTCTATAAGTTTCAGTGTCTCTGGTTTTATGTGAAGTTCCTTGATCCACTTAGACTTGACCTTAGTACAAGGAGATAGGAATGGATCGATTCGCATTCTTCTACATGTTAACAACCAGTTGTGCCAGCACCATTTGTTGAAAATGCTGTCTTTCTTCCACTGGATGTTTTTAGCTCCCTTGTCGAAGATCAAGTGACCATAGGTGTGTGGGTTCATTTCTGGGTCTTCAATTCTATTCCATTGGTCTATTTGTCTGTCACTATACCAGTACCATGCAGTTTTTATCACAATTGCTCTGTAGTAGAGCTTTAGGTCCGGCATGGTGATTCCACCAGAGGTTCTTTTATCCTTGAGAAGAGTTTTTGCTATCCTAGGTTTTTTGTTATTCCAGATGAATTTGCAGATTGCTCTTTCTAATTCGTTGAAGAATTGATTTGGAATTTTGATGGGGATTGCATTGAATCTGTAGATTGCTTTTGGCAAGATAGCCATTTTTACAATGTTGATCCTGCCAATCCATGAGCATGGGAGATCTTTCCATCTTCTGAGATCTTCTATAATTTCTTTCTTCAGAGACTTGAAGTTTTTATTATACAGATCTTTCACTTCCTTAGTTAGAGTCACGCCAAGATATTTTATATTATTTGTGACTATTGAGAAGGGTGTTGTTTCCCTAATTTCTTTCTCAGCCTGTTTATTCTTTGTGTAGAGAAAGGCCATTGATTTGTTTGAGTTAATTTTATATCCAGCTACTTCACCGAAGCTGTTTATCAGGCTTAGGAGTTCTCTGGTGGAATTTTTAGGGTCACTTATATATACTATCATATCATCTGCAAAAAGTGATATTTTGACTTCCTCTTTTCCAATTTGTATCCCTTTGATCTCCTTTTGTTGTCGAATTGCTCTGGCTAGGACTTCAAGTACAATGTTGAATAGGTATGGAGAAAGTGGACAGCCTTGTCTAGTCCCTGATTTTAGAGGGATTGCTTCAAGCTTCTCACCATTTTCTTTGATGTTGGCTACTGGTTTGCTGTAGATTGCTTTTATCATGTTTAGGTATGGGCCTTGAATTCCTGATCTTTCCAAGACTTTTATCATGAATGGGTGTTGGATCTTGTCAAATGCTTTTTCCGCATCTAACGAGATGACCATGTGGTTTTTATCTTTGAGTTTGTTTATATACTGGATTACGTTGATGGATTTCCGTATATTGAACCATCCCTGCATCCCTGGGATGAAACCTACTTGGTCAGGATGGATGATTGTTTTGATGTGTTCTTGGATTCGGTTAGCAAGAACTTTATTGAGGATTTTTGCATCAATATTCATAAGGGATATTGGTCTGAAGTTTTCTATCTTTGTTGGGTCTTTTTGTGGTTTAGGTATCAGAGTAATTGTGGCTTCATAGAATGAGTTGGGTAGAGTACCTTCTGTTTCTATTTTGTGGAATAGTTTGTGAAGAACTGGGATTAGATCTTCTTTGAAGGTCTGATAGAACTCTGCACTAAACCCATCTGGTCCTGGGCTTTTTTTAGTTGGGAGACTATTAATGCCTGCTTCTATTTCTTTGGGGGATATAGGGCTGTTTAGATCATTAACCTGATCTTGATTCAACTTTGGTACCTGATATCTGTCTAGGAACTTGTCCATTTCATCCAGGTTCTCCAGTTTTGTTGAGTATAGCCTTTGGTAGAAGGATCTGATGGTGTTTTGGATGTCTTCAGGATCTGTTGTTATGTCTCCTTTTTCATTTCTGATTTTGTTAATTAGGATGCTTTCCCTGCGCCCTCTAGTGAGTCTGGCTAAGGGTTTATCTATCTTGTTGATTTTCTCAAAGAACCAGCTCCTTGATTGGTTGATTCTTTGAATAGTTTTTCTTGTTTCCACTTGGTTGATTTCACCCCTGAGTTTGATTATTTCCTGCCGTCTACTCCTCTTGGGTGAATTTGCTTCCTTTTGTTCTAGTGCTTTTAGGTGTGTTGTCAAGCTGCTAATGTGTGCTCTCTCTAGTTTCCTTTTGGAGGCACTCAGAGCTATGAGTTTTCCTCTTAAAAATGCTTTCATTGCGTCCCATAAGTTTGGGTATGTTGTGGCTTCATTTTCATTGAACTCTAAAAAGTCCTTAATTTCTTTCTTTATTCCTTCCTTGACCAAGGTATCATTGAGAAGAGTGTTGTTCAGTTTCCACGTGAAGGTTGGCTTTCTATTATTTATTTTGTTATTGAAGATCAGCCTTAGTCCATGGTGATCTGATAGGATGCATGGGACAATTTCAATATTTTTATATCTGTTGAGGCCTGTTTTGTGACCAATTATGTGGTCAATTTTGGAGAAGGTACCATGAGGTGCTGAGAAGAAGGTATATCCTTTTGTTTTAGGATAGAATGTTCTGTAGATATCTGCCAGATCCATTTGATTCATAATTTCTCTTAGTTTCACTGTGTCCCTGTTTAGTTTCTGTTTCCATGATCTGTCCATTGGTGAAAGTGGTGTGTTGAAGTCTCCCACTATTATTGTATGAGGTGCAATGTGTGCTTTGAGATTTACTAAAGTTTCTTTAATGAATGTGGCTGCCTTTGTATTTGGAGCATAGATATTCAGGATTGATAGTTCCTCTTGGAGGATTTTACCTTTGATGAGTATGAAGTGTCCCTCCCTGTCTTTTTTAATGACTTTGGGTTGGAAGTCAATCTTATCAGATATTAGAATGGCTACTCCAGCTTGTTTCTTCATGCCATTTGCTTGGAGAATTGTTTTCCAGCCTTTCATTCTGAGGTAGTGTCTATCCTTTTCTCTGAGATGAGTTTCCTGTAAGCAGCAAAATGTTGGGTCTTGTTTGTGTAGCCAGTTTGTTAGTCTATGTCTTTTTATGGGGGAGTTGAGTCCATTGATATTAAGAGATATTAAGGAAAAGAAATTGGTGTTTCCTGTTATTTTTGATGTTAAAGTTGGCATTTTGTTCTTGTGGCTGTCTTCTTTTAGGTTTGTTGAGGGATTACCTTCTTGTTGATTCTAGGGCGTGGTTCCTGTCCTTGTATTGGTTTTTTTCTGTTATTATCCTTTGAAGGGCTGGATTCGTGGAGAGATAATGTGTGAATTTGGTTTTGTCGTGGAATACTTTGGTTTCTCCATCTATGTTAATTGAGAGTTTGGCTGGGTATAGTAGCCTGGGCTGGAATTTGTGTTCTTTTAGTGTCTGTATAACATCTGTCCAGGATCTTCTGGCTTTCATAGTCTCTGGTGAAAAATCTGGTGTAATTCTGATAGGCTTGCCTTTATATGTTACTTGGCCTTTTTCTCTTACTGCTTTTAGTATTCTATCTTTATTTAGAGCATTTGTTGCTCTGATTATTATGTGTCGGGAGGTATTTCTTTTCTGATCCAGTCTATTTGGAGTTCTGTAGGCTTCTTGTATGTTCATGGGCATCTCTTTCTTTAGATTTGGGAAGTTTTCTTCTATAATTTTGTTGAAGATGTTTGCTGGTCCTTTGAGTTGAAAATCTTCATTCTCATCCACTCCTATTATCCGTAGGTTTGGTCTTCTCATTATGTCCTGTATTTCTTGGATGTTTTGAGTTAGGATCTTTTTGCATTTTCCATTTTCCTTGATTGTTGTGCCGATGTTCTCTATGGAATCTTCTGCACCTGAGATTCTCTCTTCCATCTCTTGTATTCTGTTGCTGATGCTTGCATCTATGGTTCCAGATTTCTTTCCTAGGGTTTCTATCTCCAGTGTTGCCTCATTTTGGGTTTTCTTTATTGTGTCTACTTCCCTTTTTAGGTCTAGTATGGTTTTGTTCATTTCCATCATCTGTTTGGATGTGTTTTCCTGTTTTTCTGTAAGGACTTCTACCTGTTTGATTATGTTATCATGTTTTTCTTTAAGGATTTGTAACTCTTTAGCAGTGTTCTCCTGCAATTCTTTAAGGGATTTTTGTGCTTTCTCTTTATTGTCTTCTTCCTTTTTAGCAGTGTTCTCCTGCATTTCTTTAAGTGTGTTATTAACGTCCTTCTTGAAGTCCTCTATCATCATCAGGAGATATGCTTTTAAATCCGTGTCTAGCTTTTCCGGTGTGTTGGGGTGCCCTGGACTGGGTGAAGTGGGGGTGCTGGGTTCTGATGATGGTGACTGGTCTTGGTTTCTGTTAGTAAGATTATTACGTTTACCTTTCGCCATCTGGTAATCTCTGGGGTTAGTTGTTATCGTTGTCACTATTTAAAGAATGGAGCAGAAGCTGTGTTCCACTCACCAGCAGTCCCAAAATCCTGCGGCGGGGGTCGTGGGTAGCTGGCGGGTGTCAGGCAACCCTGCGCTCCCGCTACCCTGGCGCTGATCCGGCCGGGTGAGGCCTGTGGCCCTACTCAGGCTGGTTTCTGCTTCCCTAACTAATGCAGTCTCAGGTCCCGCGCAATTGGATTGGAGCAGAAGCTGTGCTCCCCTCACCAGAAGTCTTAAGATCCTGTGGCGGGTGTTGTGGGCAGTTGGCGAGTGTCAGCAGACCCTGCGCCCCAGCTGCTCAGGTGCTTTTCTGACAGGAAGAGGCTTGTGGCCCTGTGTGGGCCGGATTTCTCTCTCCCCAACCAGAGCAGTCTCAGGTCCAGCGTGATTGGACTGGAGCAGAAGCTGTGTTCCACTCACCAGCAGTCCCAAAATCCTGCGGCGGGGGTCGTGGGTAGCTGGCGGGTGTCAGGCAACCCTGCGCTCCCGCTACCCTGGCGCTGATCCGGCCGGGTGAGGCCTGTGGCCCTACTCAGGCCAGTTTCTGCTTCCCTAACTAATGCAGTCTCAGGTCCCGCGCAATTGGATTGGAGCAGAAGCTGTGTTCCACTCACCAGCAGTCCCAAAATCCTGCGGCGGGGGTCGTGGGTAGCTGGCGGGTGTCAGGCAACCCTGCGCTCCCGCTACCCCGGCGCTGATCCAGCCGGATGAGGCCTGTGGTCCTACTCAGGCCGGTTTCTGCTTCCCTAACTAATGCAGTCTCAGGTCCCGCGCAATTGGATTGGAGCAGAAGCTGTGCTCCCCTCACCAGAAGTCTTAAGATCCTGTGGCGGGTGTTGTGGGCAGTTGGCGAGTGTCAGCAGACCCTGCGCCCCAGCTGCTCAGGTGCTTTTCTGACCGGAAGAGGCTTGTGGCCCTGTGTGGGCCGGATTTCTCTCTCCCCAACCAGAGCAGTCTCAGGTCCCGCGTGATTGGACTGGAGCAGAAGCTGTGTTCCACTCACCAGCAGTCCCAAAATCCTGCGGCGGGGGTCGTGGGTAGCTGGCGGGTGTCAGGCAACCCTGCGCTCCCGCTACCCTGGCTCTGATCCGGCCGGGTGAGGCCTGTGGCCCTACTCAGGCTGGTTTCTGCTTCCCTAACTAATGCAGTCTCAGGTCCCGCGCAATTGGATTGGAGCAGAAGCTGTGTTCCACTCACCAGAAGTCTTAAGATCCTGTGGCGGGTGTTGTGGGCAGTTGGCGAGTGTCAGCAGACCCTGCGCCCCAGCTGCTCAGGTGCTTTTCTGACCGGAAGAGGCTTGTGGCCCTGTGTGGGCCGGATTTCTCTCTCCCCAACCAGAGCAGTCTCAGGTCCCGCGTGATTGGACTGGAGCAGAAGCTGTGTTCCACTCACCAGCAGTCCCAAAATCCTGCGGCGGGGGTCGTGGGTAGCTGGCGGGTGTCAGGCAACCCTGCGCTCCCGCTACCCTGGCGCTGATCCAGCCGGGTGAGGCCTGTGGCCCTACTCAGGCTGGTTTCTGCTTCCCTAACTAATGCAGTCTCAGGTCCCGCGCAATTCTCACCCTCATTCTTTTGAATGTTCTTTATAACTTCTATTTAGTAGAGTAGAAAGGAAGTGTACATCTGATCATGTATACCCTGAGCCCCTGGCATTGAGATGTTGCCTTGAGATACACAGTCCTGACTCATAATTGTGGTCTCCAGGCTAAAATTCCAGTATTCTAGAACATCTTAATAGGCAGTGTATAGTTTCTTTCACCACACCTACTCTTACATTTTTTTTTACATACAGTATAGTTTAATAATATACTCCCCCCTTCTCAGCTCCTCCTTCCTTGATCCTTCCTACCTCTCTATCCACCCAACATGATGTTCTTTCTCTGTCTGTCTCTCCTCCATCTTAAAGGAAGGAACAACACAACAACAAAATTAAGTTTGTTCTCTTGCATATCAGAAGAAGTCTGAGGAGGGAGAAATAGAAGCTACAACTAAGAGAAAACATAACTTTAGTTTAAAATGAATAATTGAAGTAGAGACAAGCATTGTAGGGGCTCTAATCCAAGGCCTCCTCATGCAGTCTGGCCAAGCTCTCCATTGAAGCCCTGGCTTCCACATCTTTCATGATGTGTCTCCAAATGCATTGCTTGTTTTTGTTTTTAAATTGTCTTGTTTTCTCTCTATTGAGTTTTGAGAGTTGATACAGTTTAAATCTAAAATGTCACTCCCATGCCTATGTTCCAAATTCTGAGTCTCTCTCTCTCTCTCTTTCTCTCTCTCTCTCTCTCTCTCTCTCTCTCTCTCTCTCTCTCTCTCTCTCTCCCTCTCTCTCTCTCTCTCCCTCTCTCTCTCCCTCCCTCCCTCCCTCCCTCCCTTTCTTCCTTCCATATTTTCTTTCTTTTTTAAAATTATTATTATTCTTTAATCTTTTTACAGTCCAATAGTCATCTCCCTCCCAGTTCACCCTCTGACTATTCCTCATCCTATTCCTGCTCTCCCATCTCCAAGAGGATGTCCTCACCCCCACCCTGCCAGACTTCCCCATTCCAAGGGCAGCCATATGAGGCTCCTGTCTGTAAGCCCACCATAGCATCAGTAATATTGTCAGGCCTTGGATCCTTCCCTTGACCTGAATCCCAATTTGGGCCAGTCACTGAACCTCCTTTCCATCACTCTCTTCTCCATTTTTGTCCCTGAAGTTCTTTTAGATAGGAACAATTCTGAGTCAGTGTTTTTGACTCTGGGATGGCAACCCCATCCCTCCACTTAATTTCTACTAGAGATGAGTTCTACATGTTCCCTCTCCCCACTGTTGGACCTTTCCCAATATCCATCTGAGTCCCTTTCTATTTGGGGAGGTTCTGGAAACTGGATTTAGGACAGAGCTAGGTCTCTGGAGATGTGTCCTTGGAAATCCCTAGCTGATTGCTGTCTCACTCTACCTCCTGCTTGCTGTGATATGAACATTACACAGATTACTGGCCCTGAGCCATTATGCCCATGTACATGAACAACATAGAACACTCAGAAACCACAAGCCAAAATAAATCTTTACCTTTCCATGTTCTCTGTATGTTCCTTCAGATAAAGTATGAAAAATATCATCTTCTATTTGAGAGACTCTTTTAAAAAGCAAGCTTGATAATTTTTTGTTGTATTTTTTGTAAAATCCTACATTTGTTCTTTCATGAACTTTACACTGTAGCTGCCATTTTGTGCAGGCCAGTATCCCAACTATTTTGTCCTGTGTATGCCCTTATAAATTTATGTTCATTGATGTTGACAGTGCTTGAGACTTCCATCATTCAGACTTATTTTGTGGTTTTGTTACATCCAGTTGTTTTAGTTTTGATTGTCTAGAATGTTTCACTGCTGTGGATGCTCAGAGCCATCCATTAGACAGAGCACAGGGTCCCCAATGAAGGAGCTAGAAAAAGTACCCAAGGAGTTTGAAGGGTTTGGAGCCCCATAGGAGGAACAACAATATAAACTAACCAGTATCCCCCAGAGCTCCCTGGGACTAAACCACCAATCAAAGAAAACATATGGTGGGACTCATGGCTCCAGCTGCATATGTAGCAGAGGATGGGCTAGTCGGTCATCAATGGGAGGAGAGGTCCTTGGTCCTGTGAAGGTTCTAAGCCCCAGTATAGGGAACTGCCAAGACCAGGAAATGGGAGTGGGTGGGTTGGTGAGCAGGGGGAGTTGGGAGGGGATGGGATTTTCTGAGGGGAAACTAGGAAACGAGATAACATTTGAAATGTCAAAAAAGAAAATGTCTAATAAAAATAAAAAATAAAGAAAAAGAAAGAATGTTTCTCTGCTCACCATGTTGCTTTATGTTTATGTCAAAACCCACTTGTTTTGTATGTGCAGAGATCTTTGCCCTGGGGTCTCTGTTTTCTTCCCTGGGTTATATGTAATGCACTGACTGGGTTTAGTTTTATATAAAGTTTTGTAATTGTATCACATTGATTCTCCAGCTCTCACACAATGTCTGTTCTTCAAGCCTTGCATTTCTGGATGAATTTCATACTCAATTCCTACCAAAATGCCTAGTGACATTTTTAATGAGTTCTCAATAAATCTTCAAGTCAATTGGGGACAATTGACCTATTAATCATACTGAGTTTTCTAGCCTGTTGCCACTGTGACTCTTTATATTAATTTGGAGATTGTTGCATCTTAACATTGCTGATTCATTCAGCTACTTGAACATGAGGTATTTTTATATTTGTTTAATTATTTAAAGTTTTTAGTATTCAGTGTACAAGTCTTTTATTTATTTGACTAAATATATCACTAAAATTTTTATTCTTTTTTAACACTTGAAAATTGAAAAATTTGGTTGACTTATTAATGTTTTAGTATATTAATTTTTTCTTAGAGAAACTAAGCCAATGGTTTTACATCCAGATAATCTGACTGCTGTGCTCTAACTGACAGTTCTGTTAGATTATGATGATGCAAAATTATATTCATAATTCCATTCTGCTTTTCACATTTAAGTAGTCAAAGATTTACGTTTGATATTTGAAACTTTTTTATTAAAATATAATTTGTGTTAGATAAATTTGCTCAACCATTATTTAATTTTATTAATGTGGTGAAATTTTTGTTTGCATCAGAACATTTTGCTTGATTTTACATTCCACTGTAAAACAGTAAAGAATAAAAGTATCAGGTTATGAATGACATCATTCAGTTTTTTGGACTACCAGTGAAGCATGCCTTCATTTAAAATATATAATTAGAAGTGTATCCAGTAAATGGTGGTGAAGAAGAGAGCAGCTATCTGTGTCTTTGCTTGACTGGTAGTTATAATTATATTTGACAGCTTGTGTTTGCTAAGTAACACAAAATCCTAGTGATATAAAATGTTTACTAATATCCCATTAGGAAATTATATTAATTCTAAATCTTCAAGTTTTAGCCACCTTCTCTTCTTCCTTTCCCCTCCTTCCTTTCCTAACTTCCTCACTCTGATAGTATTGTCACATAAGAAGATCCATTCTCCTGTGACATCTTTTCATGGTTCCTTTATACTTGATATGTTTTGTGAAATACTATCCTCAGTGGAGATGCATGGTTGAAGTAGTAAAATGGGGAAACTAAGTCCCAGGCCTGCATCATACAGTAGTGAACATCTGTTTTTTGTTTTTGTTTTTTTTCCTTTTTTGTGAAACTGATAGGGAATAAGATACTTCCACCTCTGTCTGCTGTGAAATGTATTTTTTTCAGCTTTATTCAGCTAAACATACTTTTCTCAGCTCATCAAGGTATTATGGATACTGAATTTTTATCAAATACTGTATTTTCCTGAGGACAGTGACTGTCTGATCTCTATTTTCTAATATGTAATGTTGATGCTGAAGGAAAGCATAACACTAAAGCACACTGTCTCATCTCCAGCTTCTTACAGGGAAATTTGATCCTTGAGTTGGGTAGCTGCTGCTTTCATGCTCCTGTGCCTTGCTCCACTGGAAGTCTCTTCTAAGAATAGATCGAAAACAATGTTTACATCATCTTTTTCAGAGCTGAGGAAGCAAGAATGAAACAGGCTCTTTGCCTGTTGTTAATTAAGCCTCTCTGTTTCCTTGTTGTATATTATAGTCCTTAATGTCAACTGAGTTGAATCTCCTTCAGACTCCATCGAAGTTGTTTGTCTGAGCATTTACTTCCCTGGCTTGGCTGTTTGATTCATAGTTCGTTGCATGAAGCAGGGATCTCATATACTTCTCAGATAAAATGCAAAGTTGCAACAGCTAATACTTAATTTTGTATTTTTTATGTTCCATCTCACCTTCACCCCAAGCACATGTAAATTGATTTGTTCTCTGAGTCTATAATGAATTGTGAAGGAAGTTATATGTCACACACAGTGGGAATAGGCCAAATCCCAAGGGTAAGATCATGGCGTTTGGGATGTGAGAACAAAAGAATTACTTTCTAAAGAAGCTTCTAGAATAAGGTTGTAATAAAAATTAATATACATGATGTTAATGCTCAAACTCCTCTCCTTCTATTCTATGTCTATTCCATTCTATTTCTCATGATATTTCTATAATTTCTTGATGATTACTCTTTCATCTTTCTCAAAGTCCTGGGATATTCCTCTTTTCCAGTAAGATGTTCAAATTTCTTAACACCAGCTTGATTTTTAAACCCTAGGAGTTCAATCTGAAAGAAGATTTTTGTTTGTTCCTGGTTTATGGTAGGCATAAAGCTGTTCTTCCTTATCTAGGGGAGCCATTCAACTAATCACTGATTTCTTGTTCATGCATACACCAATTTGTACTGTGTATCACTTTTTGTTTTTGGAGACATCAGATCTTAGTCATTGGTCTGATGCTGTAAAGAGATACCATGGCTAAGGTAACTCTTAGAAAATAAAGCATTTAATTGGGGCTTATCTACAGACTCTGAGGTTTATTCTATTTTCTTTCTTCCTTTTTTTCTTTTTTGATTTTTTATTAGGTATTTATTGCATTTACATTTCCAATGCTATCCCAAAAGTACCCCACATGCTCCCCCACCCACTCCCCCAAACACCCACTCCCACTTCTTGGCCCTGACGTTCCCCTGTACTGAGGCATATAAAGTTTGCAAGACCAAGGGGCCTCTCTGTCCAATGATGGCCAGCTAGGCCATCTTCTGAGACATATGCAGCTAGAGACACGAGCTCCAGGGAGACTGGTTAATTCATATTGTTGTTACACCTATAGGGTTGCAGATCTCTTTAGCTCCTTGGTTACTTTCTCTAGCTCCAACATTGGGGGCCCTGTGATCCATCCAATAGCTGACTGTGAGCATTCACTTCTGTGTTTGTTAGGCCCCGGCATAGTCTCACAAGAGACAGTTATATCTGGGTCCTTTCAGCAAACTCTTGCTAATGTATGCAATGGTGTCAGCCTTTGGAAGCTGATTATGGGATGGATCCCCAGATATGGCAGTCTCTAGATGGTTCATCCTTTCATCTCAGCTCCAAACATTGTAACTCCTTCCATGGGCGTTTTGTTCCCAATTCTAAGAATGGGCAAAGTATCCACACTTTGGTCTTCGTTCTTCTTGTGGTTCATGTGTTTAGCAAATTGTATCTTATATCTTGGGCATTATAAGTTTCTGGGCTAATATCCACTTATCAGTGAATACATATTGTATGAGTTCTTTTGTGATTGGGTTACCTTACTCAGGATGATGCCCTCCAGGTCCATCCATTTGCCTAGGAATTTCATAAATTCGTTTTTTTTTTTTTAATAGCTGAGTAGTACTCCATTGTGTAAATGTACCACATTTTCTGTATCCATTCCTCTGTTGAGGGGCATCTGGGTTCTTTCCAGCTTCTGGCTATTATAAATAAGGCTACTATGAACATAGTGGAACATGTGTCCTTCTTACTGGTTGGAACATCTTCTGGATATATGCCCAGGAGAGGTATTGTGGGATCCTCTGGTAGTACTATGTCCAATTTTTGAGGACCACCAGACTGATTTCCAGAGTGGTTGTACAAGCTTGCAATCCCACCAACAATGGAGGAGTGTTCGTCTTTCTCCACATCCTCACCAGCATCTGCTGTCACCTGAATTTTTGATCTTAGACATTCTGACTGGTGTGAGGTGGAATCTCAGGGTTGTTTTGATTTGCATTTCCCTGATGATTAAGGATGTTGAACATTTTTTCAGGTGCTTCTCAGCCATTTGGTATTCCTCAGGTGAGAATTCTTTGTTTAGCTCTGAGCCCCATTTTTTAATGGGGTTATTTGATTTTCTGGAGTCCACCTTCTTGAGTTCTTTTTATATGTTGGATATTAGTCCCCTATCTGATTTATGATAGGTACAGATCCTTTCCCAATCTGTTGGTGGCCTTTTTGTCTTATTGATGGTGTCTTTTGCCTTACAGAAGCTTTGCAATTTTATGAGGTCACATTTGTCGATTCTCCATCTTACAGCACAAGCCATTGCTGTTCTAGTCAGGAATTTTTCCCCTGTACCCATATCTTCAAGGCTTTTCCCTACTTTCTCCTCTATAAGTTTCAGTGTCTCTGGTTTTATGTGGAGTTCCTTAATCCACTTCGATTTGACCTTAGTACAAGGAGATAGGAATGGATCAATTTGCATTCTTCTACATGATAACCACCATGATAACTACAGGATAATTGTGCCAGCACCATTGGTTGAAAATGCTGTCTTTTTTCCACTGGACGGTTTTTGCTCCCTTGTCAAAGATCAAGTGACCATAGGTGTGTGGGTTCATTTCTGGGTCTTCAATTCTATTCCATTGGTCAACTTGTCTGTTGCTATACCAGTACCATGCAGTTTTTATCACAATTGCTCTACAGTACAGCTTTAGGTCAGGTATGGTGATTCCACTGGTGGTTTTTTAATCCTTGAGCAGAGTTTTTACTATCCTAGGTTTTTTGTTATTCCAGATGAATTTGCAGATTGCCCTTTCTAATTTGTGAATGTAAGAACATGCTAAATAAGTGACTAGATTTTCAAAGTATTGCCTAGATATCTGGTAGTCCTGTGACATTGGAGCTGTACATTCTAACAGGAATACTTCTTCCCCTTCAGTAATTTTAAAACATTAAAACAAGGTGGTGCCTCCAAAGTTCTGGAAAGTAGGTGCTTGCTCTCTCAATGCTCTGGACTGCCTTAGAGAAGGTTTGATGCAAGATGTCTTATTATAATTGTTTATAAGAGAAAACAGTTTTTATATAAGTTGTTCCCGTTTTCATATTCTTTTGGAGAAACTTTCTGTATTTCTCACCACTGCCAACAGTAAGTCTACCACTACCACCATGTCATCCACCTTGTTCCCAAGCCCATTTTTCTCTTCTAGCTTGAAGATAAGAATGTGACGCAAGCACTGCACCAGGACGTAGTATTACCAAATAAGGGATCTTTTGTGTAGAAAGCTTGTTTCTCTATGATTATCCCCGATGGAGTTAATCGTTTCCAAAACCATGTATCCTGAGATTCTACCTTCTTCCCTTGGAGCTAAAGGACAGGGATGGCTTAGAGGTGTTCTCCCCCATCCCCACAGTTCCTTATTAAAACCCATAAATGTAAGGATACTGTTGGGCTCACTAGGTTCTTTATAGAGATCCTGAGTTTCTAAGATGGGGAGAAGACTGAACTCCAAAGACAAATCTAGCAATTTGAGAAAATGGTCTGATTTTAGAGCCCAGGGTCCCAACCTTCTGGACTCCAAACATACATAGGTCCTAAAGTAAACACACCTTGAATGTAGAGGGAAAACCTGTATGCAAAGCCATGTGCCCAATTTCCCACTAGTGTAACAACTGAGGGTTCCCTACTCTGAAAATATTTGTGGTAATGATCCAGAAGTTTCTGGTTTTCAGCTTTAAAAACATTCTATTGCAACCTCACCTGAAAAAAAGTTCCGGTGAAGCCACAGACCTGAAATGTATTTCTCATGCATATTATAAAGTCTAGCAACCATAAATTAACAGCGCCAGAAGGAAACCAGATCCAAATATCCATTTCTTTATTCTGCTCTTTTGCAATGTTGGTACTCAGAAACCATCCTGAAGTTTGCTTTGATTTCCTGAATCCATGTTGCAGATTTATTTTTGTTGTTGCTGCTATATATTTTTTTTCTCTGTCAGATGCTTCTGATGCAGCTAAAGAGGAACAGTGGTAAGATTCTATGTAAACACTTTTTAAAAAAACCACATGAATTATATATTTCTTATCAAACATCTTAAAATCAAAATGTCTGGCCATTAGCTGAGTAAGAACATGGGTCATACCATTAACACTGAGTTGCTCAAGATTATGATAAGACTAATTATGATAATATTTATGTTACCTAAAGTATGTATGTAGGTATGGTGAATTTTCTTATCACTTGCCTAGCCCTGGGTTCATGCTCTAATGTGGACATGGATTGAGTTTTTGGTTGTTAATTTGCAGAAACAGTAACATAAATTTATAAAAAAAAAATTAAGCTCTTGTGTAATAGAATTTTCATGCACACGTTAATAAAAAATATAGTATGAGATAAAAGATGCCCAAAAATAGCATAAAGTCAACTTGTTTATATGGCAATTGCTTGTTACATGTTTAGAGTTCAAGGCCATCTTAGTCTATAGAGCTAGTTCTGGGATACCCAAAGCTACACAAAGAAACCCTATCTCAAAAAACAAAACAAAACAAACAAGCAAAAAAGATAAGTTGTATGTATGACAGGCAGGCAAAATGCAGGTGTTTTGTCTTGTTTTGTTTTGGTAATTATGCAGAAATGATCCTGTGAATCATGAGACTAGGGAAAGTTATGCAGATGTTTGAGAAAAGTTGTCATTCTCAGCCAATATTTCTTGAAATTGAAGGTTTGTACCACCACCATTGGTAGCCTTTTATCTTGCATAATATTCAAGACATGTCCATTTATGTCTGTCCTTTCCTCCTTAGTCTGTTTGCTTCCCTCCAAGTGAACTTTCCTCTAAGACCAGGTTTGATATGATTGACCGGGGCTTTTTAATGGATTGATAGTAGCAGCAACAGTATTGACTCCTCCTTTTCCTCTTCCTCTTTCTCCCTCTTCCTCTTCTTCCTCCTTCTCAAGACATGGTTTTACTATGTAGGTCATGATGGCCAAGAACTCATTATATAGCCTAAACTGGCCTTGAACTTAGTGATTCTCCTGCCTCCATCTTCCAAATGCTAGACATAGAAGTGTGTGTTTCCTAGTCCAGCTTGCCCGTTGGTTTCTTTTATTAGATATTTTCTTTATTTACATTTCAAATGCTATCCCCAAAGTTCCCTGTATCCTCCCACCTCACTGCTCCCCTACCCACCCACTCCCACTTCTTGGCCCTGGCATTGCCCTGTACTGGGGCATATAAAGTTTGCAAGACCAAGGGGCTCTCTTCCCAATGATGGCCGACTAGGCCATCTTCTGCTACATATGCAGCTAGAGATACGAGCTCTGGGGGTACTGGTTAGTTCATATTGTTCTTCCACCTATAGGGTTGCAGACCCCTTCAGCTCCTTGGGTACTTTCTCTAGCTTCTCCATTAGGGTCCTGTGTTCCATCCAATAGATGACTGTGAGTATCCACTTCTGTATTTACTAGGCACTGGCATAGCCTCAACATGAGACCGCTATATCAGGGTCCTTTCAGCAAAATCTTGCAGGCATATGCAATAGTGTCTGGTTTTGGAGGCTGATTATGGGATGGATCCCAGGGTGGGGTAGAATACCCAAGATACAATTTGCAAAACACAAGAAAATCAAGAAGAGGGAAGACCAATGTGTGGATACTTCATTCCTCCTTAGAATAGGTAACAAAATACCTATGGAAGGAGTTGCCCGTTGGTTTTTAATTAAGTAGGATGCTTTCTAGTTGGGCTTACTAAGAGCTGGGGATCTCCATCCCATAATTCCAGTCTGGTTTTATTTTTATAGAATGTTTCATGGAGAGATCATCTACTAAAACACATTTTGGAGTTTTTAGTTCATGAAATAAAGATAAAATACAACGTGTGTGTGTGTGTGTGTAACAATGGTAATGATAATCTGGCCACAACACTTGATATCATTGCTTCTTAGCTGTAGTTAAGCTTCTCTTGAGGATCTAGTATCAACTCTATATTAAGAATAAAGAAAAACATGAAGCCATTCTTTTTCATCAGAGCTAATAGCAAAATTATCTGGGATTGATCTTCTACAGGCTTTGGTCTTTCTTTGATGGAAGCATAGGAACCAGTCTCTATCAAGAATGGAAGAAAGAGATCAGGAAGCATTAGTCCTGGATAACCCAAAACATAAGGAATGAGCCTCAGTATGTGCAGTATATAAACCCAAGAGGAACCATTTATTGATGTTATATTCTATCTAGGAATGAATTCTCATTTTGATGGTCTTTAACACCTGCTTTAATTTCTAATCATCAAGTCACCAAAGTCTGGGCCTCAGATGCCAGGCCCTCTCTAGTTTGAAATTAATAGTACATGTATTTATTCCTTTCTACTTAATGAAAACAAAGCTGTACATCTATTTATGTATTTGAATGTATTTTGTCTATTATTAACTTTTTAAAGTAAAATGTATGGTTATTTAAATGGGAAAATAATTCAGGAAACAATAAAAACCATAGCAGGGATTATTGGAAAGAAAGGCTTCAATTAATTCAATATTCAATGTTTGCTTCTCTGAGATGTTTGTGAAGGACAAAGTCAGACAGTTCACACATGCTGAGTCCCTAAACATATGTGATATGGATAAATTTCCACATGAATCTAAGCTACTACCTACCAGTTTGTGACTGGTAGGACATTTGACATTTCAGGAAAAAAAAAAGTGCACTTGAAAAAAGCAGAGGCTCAAAGTTTATCACATAAGTTGTAGATTTTCCAATTTTTAAGTGTAACTTTGGCAATGTATCCTTTTCTGTGTCTCAGTTTACTTATCTATGAAAAAATTGAGGCATGGTTTCTGCCTTAGTCACAGAAATATCCAACTGCACTAAAGACATGTCCAACATTGCATACTATTTTTAAAAATGTGTAGGAGCCTTTCTCACAAACTGGTAGGTAGTAGCTTAGATTCATGTGGAAATTTATCCATATCACATATGTTTAGGGACTCAGCATGTGTGAACTGTCTGACTTGGTTCTTCACAAACATCTCAGAGAAGCAAACACTGAATATTGAATCCAGACTTTAAAAAAAATATGCAAACATCATTCAATGCAGAAATGTGCTGGGACAAGTCTTTCTGTGAACTTAAGTTATAGTCTGAAATATGAGCAGTGAGCAAGAGACAACTCTGAGGAAACAAAGGAAGTGGTGTTTCTACCAAGGGGACCTCACTGGCAGGAAGTCGGGAGGACAGACATTGCCAGGAGCAAATGACAGCCAAAGCTTAGTGTACAGAAAGGGAAGTGAAATATTATGTCCTTAGTACCCAAGAGCTGTACCCAAGGTCATCTAATGCTTTATAGGTCACGGTCAAGGGCTTGCATTGTATTAAATGCTTTGAAATACCACTTCATTTTAAAAGTATAATTCAGTCCTCTATATTCAGAGGCCAGTTGGAGAAAATCATGAAAATCCACATTAGGGATAATAGTATTCTGCCAGAGATGCTGCCCCTTTGCAACAACCCTTTGGCTTTCTCCAGTGAGTGCCTTATTTCTTAAAGCTTCTCACCTATTACCTCAGACAGCTTACACATTTGGAATCACCCCTCCCCCCGCCATGTGCTTAGTGCTCCACTGCAGAATAAAAATCCCTCTTGCTGCTTCCTTGATTCTTGAGAGGTTCTTGATTCAAATATCATCTTATTTTTTTTTCTTTTACTAAAATATTTTAATATTACATAGCAATCAGAAGAGCAGCATGTCTTCAAGAAAATGAAATAACTGGTAAAGACTGTGTAATCTGAGTTCACATTCTAGTTCCCAATAAAAGAATCAAAATTATCACATGATAACTAAGTAAATAAGACTTCATGTAAAAGGTTTTGAATGTGTTTGTTAGTAGCGTGCAGTAGTCTTATTATATTAGCAAATATTGTATGTGTCCAGTTTAACGCCATTTAATTTTTCAAATATATTCACTATCCATTATTTTCAAATTCGTGATTTTTTCAGCTTTCGATTTTAGAATATTGTTCATTTTATAAGGTACAGCAAGCATATACCAATTGTTTAATTTTCTACAAAAAGCGTAGCTTTCTAATATCTCAATCTTATCCATGTGTCATTAAGGGTAGTTGAGGAATCTTATTAAGTCCTGGAGTTACTCACAAAATATATGTGCCTTATGTATCGAAAGATGGCCTAGTCGGCCATCACTGGAAAGAGAGGCCCATTGGACTTGCAAACTTTATATGCCCCAATACAGGGGAATGCCAGGGCCAAAAGAATGGGAACGGGTGGGTAGGGAAGGAGTTGGGGTATAGGGGACTTTTGGGATAGCATTGGAAATGTAATTGAGGAAAATATGTAATAAAAAATATTTAAAAAAAAGCCAGACTCAGAAAAAATTATATATATGTGCTTCTTAAATATTTGTTAAATTTATAGATATAATGTCTAGTAGTTCTTGGCAGTCAATCAGCTTGGGAATTAATCAGGTAGATTTAAAATGTGTATGTCGGGGCCATGTTCTCAAGGGCTCCCATTCACACAGTTCATTGTATTTGCAGTATAAAGGGCTAGGTGTTCCTGATGCTCAGTTAGTGCTAACAACTGAGAAAGATGACTGACACTGCAGTATCTTCTGGGACTGTCATACCCACCTGCTAGTACAAATGCTTCTATCAATCTGTCTTTCATAGTTATTGACTGCACAATGTAACTTACAGTCGTTACTTGGTCTTTAAAATTATTAAAAAAATAATTAATTGAGGAATATACTTTACATTGGTAGTGAAGAACACAGAACTCTGACATTGTTTTAATATATTATTTATTCTTTCAGAATATCATACATGTATGCAATGTATTTTGATCACACATACATACACACACAAAAACACACACTTCTCCATTCCAGCTCCCTCTTGCCTTTATCACTGACTACAGTTAGTGCTTCTAATATGGACATGGGTTTAAGGTCAACTGCTGATGCATGAGCAACTTATCAGGGGCCACATCTTTGATGAAAGCTGACTCTTCCTCCCCAACCCTCTCTACCAACCCAGAGCCAATCAAATGCTTCTGTTAGGGGTAGAGCTCAGCCCCATCGTCTATGCTGAACATCGATTGGCTCGGTCTGAGTGCTGTGACATTTCTTATCCAGGAAATTAGTTTGCATTTGATGGGTTGCTTTTCACTAACTTCCTGGTAGACTTCTGTCTTCACTGGACACATGCAATTTGAGGGCTTTAATTTTAAAAATCAGCTCGAGACTCCCAAAACAAGGAAGAAATTAGTTTCCATTTTCTTCAAGCTTTGTATTCGGATAGTCTGGAGTGGTACAGCGTTGAAGTATTTTGATTTTTGTGAGAGGAAAATCTCATTTAATTCTATAATAATGTGTATATAATAACATGATTTTAAGGCACCTGATTCAGACTCAAAACTAGGATGTTGGAGATAATAACAATAAACAAAAATCAAAGCAAACTGGGCTTGGTGCCCAGGAAAGCTAGCCAGATGCCAAGAACTGGGCAAGCAATAAACTAATAGTGGAAATGAGGCAAGAGAGGATGAGACTGTAACTATATACTTTATAGTATGATTTCTGCTGGGGAATTTTGTGGGGACTTGGGTCACTGTGGGTGGGGTTCCTGACCAGTTCATTTCATTGACAAACATTCCGTGGAACTTACCTTCCTGGCATGTACATCTTAAACATGCAGGAATATAGAGTGCTCCTCCATTGTGTGAGAGCTTTTATAATCCTATAAACTGCTTGGAAACAAACAGACCAGGAGTAAAAATAGGTGTTCATAACAACTGTAACTGAAGTTAGAAGGAAAATCTTCAGTTTCCCAGGATGCTGAAATGCCGTATGATTTACATAAACAAGGGAGGAAATCCTCTGAGGGTTCAGGGATGTGTATCTAATACACATGCCTAACACACATGTTTCCTGTTATTGAAAAGCAGTCTTTAATATTTTAAGGATATTTTAGGGCCTGGATATATACCAGGTATGTTTTCTCTTTAACAAGAAAGTGTAAGCAAAGAGGACAGCTATCAGAGAGAAGCCTATTCAAGTCCTTTATTCATATCTCCCCCTCTCCCTCACACCCTCCCCCTCACACCCTCCCCCTCCCCCTCCCCCTCTCCCTCTCCCTCTCCCTCTCCCTCTCCCCCCCCCCCTCTCTCTCTCTGTGTAGAAAACTGTCATTCTCAATGATTACAAGAATCTAGAGCACTGGTTCTCAATTTGCCTTGTGCTGCAACCCTTTAACAGTTCCTCATGTGATGACCTAGAATCTTAAAATTATTTTCATTGCTACCTCATTATGGTAACTTTGCTACTTTATGAATCATAATGTAATTATTTGTGTTTTCTGGTGGTTTTTTTTTTTAGATATTTTCTTTATTTACATTTCAAATGCTATCCTGAAAGTCCCCTATACCCTCCACCCTGCCCTGCTCCCCAACCTACCCACTCCCGCTTCCTGGCCCTGGTATTCCCCTGTACTGGGGCATATGATCTTTGCAAGACCAAGGGCCTCTCCTCCCACTGATGACCGACTAGGCCATCCTCTGCTACATATGCAGCTAGAAACACAGTTCTGGGGGGGGGGTACTGGTTAGTTCATATTGTTTATCCTCCTATAGGGTGCAGACCCCTTTAGCTCCTTGGTTACTTTCTCTAGCTCCTTCATTAGCAGCCCTGTGTTCCATCCAATAGGTGACTGTGAGCATCCACTTCTGTATTTGCCAGGCACTGGCATAGCTTCTCAAGAGATAGCTTTATCAGGGTCCTGTCAACTAAATCTTGCTGGCATATGGAATAGTTTCTGGGTTTGGTGGTTGTATATGGGATGAATCCCCGGGTGGTTTACGGAACCCCTGATTAAGGATCCTTCAACTCCCAACGGGGTCGTGACTCACAGGTTGAGAACCATGAGGCTAGAGAATGTCATGAGAATTTGTGATCAGAGACTATAGCATTTCTTGTAACTGGGGTACTGAGGGAATGATGGCTTTCTAACCACGAAAGTAAATGCAATTGAGATGAAGTGTTCAGGATCTTTTATCCAACTATATCTGAAGCAATAGATAATAAGCTAAAGCATTGGCTAAATTCAGGTTAGGAAAAAAGGACGATTGTTCTAAGGCCATAAAGTCATGCTGCGACTTGGCGACTTTCACCACAGCTAATGGCAGTGACCCCTTTGACTTCTTTCTTAGGCTTTTCTACTTCAATAATAAGCTTTAGGATACCTGAACCATAGAGGCTTCTTTGAAAAATGTGTGTGTGTGTCTGTGTGTATGTGTGTGTGTGTGTGTGTGTGTGTGTGTGTGTGTGTGTTACTGTCTGTCTGCCTTTCTGTCTCTCCATTACTAGAGCTAGAGTTGCCGGTATTTGTGAGCCTCCCAACATGGGTACTAGGGAAACAAGTGCTCTTAACTTTTGAGCCATCTCTGCAGCCCCTTCGAGGCTTCTTCTCACCAACTACTAGAGCAATATCTTTCTCTCCCTTATGTCTGGAAACTCTTTTTTGCCACCTGCTAAGTGTCTGCATAGTTATTAGAAACAAGGGGGAAATATTCCCCAGATACACACTCTCCCTAAAGGCAGTGACTGGGATCAAATGCATCGCAGCCAGTGGTGTTTAGTGTTTTTCCTAGGTATTTATGGTTTTGCTATTTACTCTCACTGACTTCTACACCTATGGCTCAGTAGCTCATTGGAAAGATTTCTCAACATATGTAATTACCTCTTCCACCATCCTTGAACCTTAAAGATCTCAAAATAAGAAAAGGTGGAAATGTCTGGGATGCCTGTTTACCAGTATCTGTGTTTGACATCTCCTGAGAGATGATGCTGTCCACCTGCCTGCAGCATAGACGATTAATAATTGCTCAAGGTGGAATGATTGTCCTGGTCCCCAGGTTTAGTGAATAAAAGAATTCGTGTTGGAACTGTGCCCAGGACGCCAGGCAGATAGTCTTAATCAGATGCAAACTAGATACAAACTGGGTCATGCTATAAAGTCAAGTCTATTACTGAGGCTTCAGTATTTTCAATGAACTATAAAACTGGAAATAAGACTGGTAGCTACCCCAAGGAATCAGTAACCTTCCCCTCACTTAAAATTCAGCCTTCCTAATGAGCCCTACCTGGTGTCTGATTGCCCTGTACACTTTTTTCCTGAGAGCTGTAATTGTGCACTTGTAGCCTCTATTAAATTACTTGGTGTTATTCAGTTCAGATATCTTCAGTTCAATTGTGTGAAGACAAATGAAACAACAATTATATTAGAAGCTGCATTGAGAGGGGAGGTTATCACTTCTTTTTCTCTTTCATTCACCTCTCCACAAAGACAGCACTCATCTTCTTTCCTTGCACATGCATATTTGGTGTCCTTTAAAAATAACACTGAAGGAGGAAATCAGACAATGTACCTCCCCATTAATCTGACTGTATTTTTTTTTCTTTTTGACAGTGACAAACAAAAAACCCACACAGGCATCTATCACGAAGGTCAAACAGTTTGAAGGCTCCACATCATTCGTCCGAAGATCCCAATGGATGCTTGAGCAGCTTCGCCAAGTTAATGGTATTGATCCTAATCGGGTGAGTATATTTTTCCAATGCTGAGCAAAGGAATTCTCTTCACATGATGACTGTGCTTTAGCACAGTGGTGGTGATGGTAGTTAGAGTCATTCTTACAAGGCTATTTCAGTTGTGTGACCAAAACTTCCCCATCTCTGTTACTCTCCTATGGGAAATTATAAATCTTTCATGTTTGATAGAGAAATCCAAAGGAATGCATATGGAAAGATGCTATCTCCAGCAGTATGTATCAATACAGGGCAGAGTTCAAAGAATCATGCCCCCGAGTGTCTATATGAAAACCCCGGACTTGTCAAAATTTCATTTGCCTCCTAATCCCCCCCCCAAAAAATCTAACAGCACTTTAAAATAATGAATTATGATTCCTACAGAAATATGTTATGATGTAAGCGTTTACTCAAAGGACCCATTTCCTTTTGTGCTTACACATCATAATATCCCCAAATATTAATGAAGTGCTAAAGTAACAAGGGGCAGTCCTTTCCAACCCATGTATAAAATATTAACAAATCACATATTTGAGAGCTTAGGAGAATTTTCTTCTTTCTAGTAATTGGGTAGATGATATATGGTCAGAATTCTGACACAAGTCTTAACTCCTGCAGGGACATCTCTAAATACAGTACAGTTTGGATTTATTAGCTTGACATAGACATGCAAACTCTCAATGAATTTAGTTCTCGGTAGAGAACAAATGTATGGTCCATATCTTGGGGGATCTTTGTCTTAGTTTCTATGCATCTTTTGATGAAACAGAGCTCACAGCAGAAGATTGTGTAGGTCAAGATCAGTAGTTATTCCACTGTCTTTTCCAGGATTCTGCAGAGTTTGATTTGTTGTTTGAAAATGCCTTTGACCAGTGGGTTGCTAGCACGGCCTCAGAAAAGTGCACCTTCTTCCAGATCCTCCACCACACCTGCCAGAGGTACCTCACAGACAGGAAGCCAGAGTTTATTAACTGCCAATCCAAAATTATGGGAGGTAAGTGGGCACTTACGCTATTTTAGCTATCCTATTTCCCAACACTCATTTTCATATAAGAAGCTGGGTGTTGAGCAACATAATTAAAACCAAACAAAATGCCTCCACATTTAGAGGCAAAGGCATCCTTTCATCTAAAACTGATCTTTTTAGAAAACATTTCTACTTAACTAAAATGGTTTGTATTATGAAAACAAGCCTATCTTTCTTATTTCTATGAAAAGCTTTTCAGTTTGATCTCTTTGTTGCCTTTGCTATAATTCTATTGCAGAGCTCTCTTCTGTATTCCTCCTATTTTTCTTCTCAAGATATTTTTCAAATTCCTCCTCATACTGACCTCACTGTCTTGTCTTGTCTTATTTATTTTTTTTTTTTTTTGTAATAGAACACTTGACTGAAACGACTTAAGGAAGAAAGGATTTATGGTGGCTGATAGTTCAGAGGAATGCAGCCCATTCCTGGGGGGAAATGCATTGACAGTGTGGCTAGAATAGCTGCATCTGTGAAGCAGAGATAACCTGTCACCTTGTCCATCCACCTAAATATAAGCCCCATGTCCAAAAAGATCTGCACCCTCCCAAAGCAGCGCCACCAACTGGAGACCAGGTGTTCCATCACATGACCCTGTTGAGGGCATTTCCCATTCAGACTGTAACACTGCCTATCAAAAGCCATTCCTGTTTATTCAGGATCAGCACACAAAGGGGAATTGGTATTCTAGGCCAGGCTTAAGGTGGCAAGCATTGGCCACCTTAAACAAAGAGAACCATTTAAGGGTGACCACATCTGTCTTTCCAGTGTCAAGGCTTTTAAGAAACCCAAGCGACTAAAAATGCAAGCCTTGCAGTCACTCCAAATTGGGGAAGATATTTTATAACCTTGGTATTTGCACTGACCTATTTTCTAATTTAGAAAAATAGTTTTTAACTGTGCCAACTTTGCCATCATCAAATACTAAGAGATGGTCTCATTACAGATGTTGCATCCTCTCCTTGGCCTCTCCTGTCTTCCATATGACTATGGGGTGCATTGCTCTGTGAGAACAATCCATACGTTCATGCCTGCTTTGCTATTTGTCTATGAGATGTTCCATTGAGAATACACTGCTGACTTCATTATCGTCCCTGTGGTTATTTACACCTTAGCAACCTCAGAACATCTTTTTTATGCCTCAAGGTAGTCTTATACTATAGCTCAGCTCCCCTGTTTAGTTCTCAAACATAAGGGATGATGGTTGGTGTGTATTTTCTTTAAGGAAGCCACTTCATACTGCATGAAACTGAAGACAAGTGTAGAAAGGAAGCGTCAAACACTGACCTATTTGGAAAATATAATGAAATATATAGTCCCCTGCTATGCCTTTGCCTCTGGTAAATCATAAATTAATCCTGATTTAAAAGCCCATCCTTAAGCAATTTGGTAAATTGGCAAAGTAAATTGTGTTAGGACCACTCGTGGCTGTTTTTAGTGAGTACAAATTTATCTACGAAAGGAAGCTTTTACTTGCTGTTCATCAGATGTGATTCTCTCTTCTGGCCTAATGTCAGATTCACTCCTGTTATGAAACATTCACTTAGGTTGGTGTTTATGCTGGAACCCTTGGGACTCTTGGAGAGGACTCTATCTAAGTAATGTGCTTCTCTACACTGCGGACAGGGAAGCCAGAAGGAGACCCAATGTCATAGGAGCCCCTCCAACTCTCACACGGTCTTCATTCACCTTAAATATATTTCTCAGAAGTCATACCCAGCTGGGTCTACTGGCCACTGGCCCTATCTTCTATTCCCTTCTATTCCCTTGTGAATCCTAAAGATGCAGCGCTGAGATGGAAACCCTTATTTCAAATGCTAACCACGTTGTATGGATATTGGATGAAACTAGATTGCTTTTCTGTCATCAGAAAAAGAATAAGACCAGACACCTGAACTAATACTGCCTTCTGTGACTCTAAGTGTTTGTTTTATTTCTTTAGATTTTAGTTTTTTCCAGGTATAACACCTGATAATAGACTAGAGGATTTCGATTCTATGGTTCTGAGAATCTATAATTCCTCGGGCATAGTTTATTGTCTAATTATTTCTTGACTAAGGAACTAAATAATTTATTGGGTTAAATATCAGCTGTTCCTCCATGCCTTAGAAGAACAGAAATGTTCGTATGGAGCATGTTGTAATTTGCTGGCAGCATGTATGTCCCTGATGAATGCAATCTGTCTTATTCAAGCAGTTGTGAATCTTGGATAACAGTTGTGCCAACACAGTTTAATGAATCAGTACTCTTTTTCGTCTTCCTTCCTTCACATTACATAATTCTGAAACTTAAAAAATGGTGTTTCTTGGATCACCCCTTTATTTTGTGAACCCCTTTCATCTTCAGTAGATTACATTCTCTGTAATTTCAAAAAAATCTTTTCTTATCACCTCATATGCAGGTCACAAGTTGTAGGTAGGTGCCAATGTTCACTTTATTTTGAAATATGACAGCTTGTGGTGTTTTAGAAAACAGATTGCTGTTGGTATTCTGCCCTTGGAGAGGACTCTATCTACATACGTTATCTTATTGGCATGAATGCATCCTTTGGAAATACAATTTATTTTCTCTACTGAGTAGGAAACAGTATCAGAGTTGATAACTAGCCAGCCAAGGGTCTCGTCACTGGGCAGGGGTGAAGGTAAGAGTCCAGCAACAGCTTTCACAGATCTAAAGGCACCTTCCTTAGAGAGCTAGTGCTCCCTGGTGTTGGGCAGACACTGTTGGAAAATTTTAGTCAGAAACTCCTGTGTTATAAAGGGGGCCTGAATAGGAGGGGTGAACTAGAGATTATGGAGAGTTTTAAATGCCTTTCTTGCTACTTCATGGATATATAAGATAATTTTCTACTTTTTGTCCTAAGAGCCACAGATTCATCAGGGACCTTCAAAGTCAACTTGCTTTATATTGCTCGAATTTGGGGAGGGTCAGAATTCCAGTCGATTATATAGATGAAAGCATAGAGAAGATGGTGCAGTTGTAGTCATCCACACACTGCCTCCCAGAGATGCTGCATCAGCTCCAGGGCCATTCTCAGGAAGACTAAAACTCAGTGGATTTCAATGACTTTATCAAGATCGAAAAGAATATGTCTGTCCCCTGAAAAACACTCTTTTTTTTTTTAATACCAGTTCAACATAAGGTTATCACTTAAATATCAAAAACCTCATGACTGCTATTGTACCCCTATATTTATCAACTGTGCAGGGCATGTGTGATTGTGTGTTTCTTTTTTCTTGTGGGGAAGGTCAGTTACATAGAAATGAAATTGTTTGTTTGACATATTCAAAATTCTCTCCTCCAAAATGATATAGGCCTTCTCATGCTAGTTCACGGTGTGCTAAAGATGTGAGTAAAGTCTAGGCTAGTTGAAGGCCCTCACAAAATGGAAAGAGAGCATCATCTCAGAGATATGCAAAGGAGAACATTCTGGCATCCGCTCATGTGTTTTGTGGCTGGCGTCTTCTTATCGCTAGATAGTTGAAGAGCCAGGAGCTAGGATAGCATTTACAATCTTATTCCTAGTCTTTTTACAGGACCCTTTCATACATTAAGAATCATTTCAAAATTAAACCATTCATTTACTTTTCTGGTTCTTAAAAATACCTAGCAAACCACAGAGATTTATGACACCAGTGAATGCAAGTTAGAGCTGCTGAAACGTAACATGGCATCATGGTAGGAATCCCTGAGGCTAACATATCAAGTCCACATGACTTGGATATACTTTTGGATATACATCCTAGCTTTTGTTTTTCTCTTTATCTATTTTAAACATAAATGATGGTATGACATTATGCCCATGATATCATATGTATGCTTGAATCTTAGGCTCCTGAGGTGAAACTTTGCACTAAGTCGTTATAAAGAAATAGTTCCAAATACAGCATTCATTTACATAATGAGTATTTTATTTCATATTAATTCAAGGTCCCAAGTCTGGCTTTGCTATTTTGCTTATTTCATTACTGCAAGCTAAATGGGAACAGGTTCTAATGGCTCCCATCTTGTGTTTATCACCTTTTATGGTGATTGATGCTGACCTGGTGTTTTAAGCTTCAGTTCTATATTTCCAAGTATTTGCACAACATAGTGATATATCTTTGGAGGGAGTACTCAAATATAAACACAAAATTCATAAATGCTTCATATACACTGCATACACACAGCCAGAAGGTAAATATCTTTAATAGTTTTAATAACTTCGTACATAAAACAAAGTTTATCACAGTTAAAGAGTCTGGGAAAATCTGTTCCTTTAAAGACTCTGAGCAAGTATAAGTTTGCACCTGTTTTTCGTCACATCACAAAATAAGACTAGAATATTTTACATGTAACAAAATTGTCTGTGCTCAGAAAGTTTTAGATTTGGAGGTCATTTTTGATTGCAGATATTCAGATAAAGGATGTGGTATGAACTACAGACAACTCTCTGAGGATTGACAATTTCTGTGTTGGAACCAGAGTCAGGGCATTCTGATACTAGTTTGTTTCTCACTAAGTGATATAAATTATTTATGGAATAAAATGATTTATTCTCAAGGCGAACATTCATTGAAGTATATCTTGGAAGTTTTTTTTAATGCCAAATCCAAAAGCCATAACTCATTCAATTACGCCCTAATCTTTTGCTTCTTGGGGTGTCATCCTCCACTGGCTCTTCCTCCTATTGTGTGAGGTCCAGGCATGCACCTCTCATGGATTCCATTAGGGATTCCTCAGCAATGGCCCTGGATCGGATGCTGAGCTGTCCGTGGAATTACAACCACAAAGTGGGCACTTCCACCACTTTAATTAACCTTTCTGATAAGGCAGGACATGTAAGAAGGGCATACCAGCAAGGTAATGGCCAGGCTGCATTTTAAAGGATGGCTAGTAGTTGACAAACAGTAGCAGAATGAAAGAAGTTTTCCCTTATTCCAACCATTAATCCAGACAGTTTGATTTCTATGTTAACTATATTCAGAATTTAGAATGTGGCAGATTTTTTTTCTCCATGAAACAGCCTGTTTTGAAGGGCTATATACATTTGATCAGCAGCAAAAGGTATTTCAGACACATCGCCCTTCTGCACTCTCTTCTTCAGATGGTGTTATAAAGCCCAGACTTCTGAACACTATTAGGATTCCAGGAACACAGATGCCTCTGATGTCTCCTTCATCCCAGGCTGGCCTTTGTCTGCCCCTACTGATTGGTATGCTAGAAAGGAAGGCCAAATGACTCTACACTGTTCCCCTGGGGTGGACGGAATGGAAAGATCAGATCACAGTGTGACTTTTTATTATACTTTCTTTCTTTCTCAAACAAAACAAGGTCATCCTTTAGTGAAGTGTGGGAATGGAACATGTCACCTTGTAAATGCCACAGGCATAGATAGCATAAAGTAAGACAACAAATTCTTTTCAGAGGATGGAAGAGTTAGAGGTGGCTCATTGGTACGAATGTTTGCATGAGCATAAGGACCAGACTCAAATGCCCAGCACCCAAATAAAAAGTCAAGTCAAGTGCAGCTACACATTTCTACCTCCATCACTGATAGAAAGAGTAGAAATGAAGAATTGCTGAAGCATACTAATTGTCAGCTCAGGCTTCAAAGAATAATAGAAAAAATATATGAAAATTATATATATGTAAATACACACACATACATACACTCCCATATTCTATAATTTGCAACTTATATATGTCATAGATAATTTAGGTAGATATATAGACGATATGATCCACAATGACTTTTTCAGACAATCTACTGTTATCTTACCCACTCCTTCCTGCTAATATTTTAATCTTCTTGATCCACTGTAATTACTCACCTCAGTTTTCCCATTTCTCCTCAAATCACCTCTACCCTGTGATCCCTCTCCACTGTTCCTTTCTCCCACTATCATGGTTCCTTATCATTTTCCAGGTTTCTGCAGTTACTCCAGAACACAGTCATGTTCTCATGGGTGGGAAATGGGTGATTGGTATAATCCCAAATTCGATCCTATTAATTTATTAATAAGGTTCTTTGAACAAATTTGCTATAATCATTTGATTTCTTCCTTTACTAAATACTTTCTTTTAATATCTAAGGGCTTTATGGGGCAGAAGCATCAAGATATTATACATGCTCTGACCTAGATTGAATATTCTACATTCATTTAGATGCATATTTCTCAAGAAGAAATTCACGTGGAGTATTGTCCCTAATTGGAACTCAGTACACTTGGACATGTACATTCCCTACTCTCTCTCTCTACATCCCTCCTTCTACCTATCCTCACCCGATCCCACCCCATACTTCACAGATAGAACCTGTAAAGCTACCATGTGGTTTCTTGTTATCTAGACATAGACTCAGAGCAGGAGAGGACCAACATCACAAGCACTTCACTGTTAGGATAGAGCCACAAAATGTCTCTTCCGGTCCTTCAAGTCGAGAGCGCTCTATGTCAGAGCTCCTCTGGTGACTATTTTTGTTGTCCTTGCAGAAATATAAAGCTTTAGTTATCTTTCCCCTTGGTACAGATGAAGATCATGACTAGTGAGAAGCGTATTCCAAGTCCCGCCATTGTTAAGGAACAGAGCTAGCGTTTGAGTTGAGGCTCCCAAGTCCCCTTCAGGAATACAGGTCTTCTTTTCTTTATATTGATTTGGCTCAGTAAAGGAAGTGAGATGAATGTAACAAGTTCTTCCTGAAAGTTAAGTTTAAAATTATGTTTGTACATTTACAAATAGCATTTAATTCTACACAGAGAGACTTATCCTTCCCAGAACTCCATTTTTGTCACGATTAGCCAACACATCTTCTCCCAGACACTTTTTGATTTCACTTACCTCACAGAGCTTGGGAATACAACATGTTCAATGCTCTGTGTTCAATCCCTGATCCTGAAGAAAGAGAATACCATAGAGAACTTTCTAGAGAGACAGATATGAAGAATAAAAACTTTTAGTGCATTTCTAAAAATAATGATAATGAAGTATACAAGTAGAGATTCCTTTCTGAGGTAGATCTGTTGTTGTTGTTGTTATTGTTGTCCCACCATGGTAACTACTGCAAAAAAGTATGGAGCTGGAGAGAAGGCTCAATGGTTAAGATCACTGAGCTGCTCCTCCGAAGGACCTAGATTCAGTTCCAGCACCCACATAGAAGTTCACCACCATCTGTAACTCTGGTGTCAGGGGAGTCAACACCTTTTCGCCTCCATGAACACCAGGCACATAACTGATACACATACACATACACATACACATACACATACACATACACATACACAAAAACAAAACACCCCTACATATAAAATTTAAAATACATTTTCATAAAGAAACACAAGTCTGCATTTCCATTTCTCTTTGATCTGTCAACCTAACTCTCTGATGTGGACAGAGTACAGCATGTGACTCTTTAGTATATTTATTTTTTAAATCTAAAATAATAGAAGTAATCATTATAGTCAGTACGGATTTCTGATTCGCCCATGGAGCCTCCCCTTCCCACAAAGTGAATAGTAGTCAGTCATTTTCATTTTAAGTGATAAAACTGAAGTACCTAAGAATGACTTCCTTAGATTTTATCCATTTCTGTGTAAAATAGAAAACTGGGTCACAGATGTAAAGATTTTTCTCTTCCTTGTTGGTTGTCTATAAGCCACACTACAATGCTTACTATGAAATAGGTGGTGTGTAAGGCCAGTCACTATGTTCCAGGATATCATAATTTAAGTGCTTTTGAATCAATATCTTGATCCAGACCAAGGCTACATAAGGGTCTCCTGATGTATCATTTATTACCTCGACAAGGATTATAAGGACCTTTTTAAAAATTCCTTTTAAATAATCCCCAATAGATGAGAGTCATTCTTTACTTTAAGAAATAATTGGAGGTCTTGATATAATGAAGACGGAATTCAGTTTGTACCGGATTCAATTATCCCTGCATTTGAGAGTAACATTCATTAGCACTGTGACTTCCTCTAAGTGATTTACATTATATTCATCCTCTCTATTTTACTGTATTATAGGGCAGTAATGTATGGATGACATAGAAGCTAACTTTAAAATATTCAATCAGATGGGTCTCATTATTGAGATTACTATAATATATATGATTTATTCACATTATCTATATGTATATTTATACAGATAATACAATTATATATTATATATACTCAAAATTTGTTCTGTACATGTCTAAAATGTCTAAATGTCTAAAATGTATAAATATATAACTGATATACATTGATAACAGTCTAGAAATTCAAACATGCATATTCATATTAGAGCATGTTTTTCAGAAGAGTTATCAAAAACAGTTTCCCCCTTGTTTGCCATACAAATAGCTATGTAGTAATTTCTTTGTTCCAGGTAGGAATGAGCTGAGCTGCACTGTAGATATTTCAAATGGCTGGAATGCTGAATTGCTATTCATGGCATTATAGAATGCTGAAAGTATAGCATTCTGTGTTTGACATTTATGGAGTGCATATGTTACTGCTGATTTACCAAAACCATGATGTTCAAAATATATTGAATGACACTATGCCCCAGAGTTCATGGCATATAATTTAAATTTTCTAGTAAGAAAAAAAAAAGTCCCAAAGCATGTTTTCTCAACTTTACAGAGAATGAATATATTATTTAGTACAAAAATAAATATTTCCATGAGTCTGCTTCTTGATCCTTTGCCAAAAATGAAAAAAAAAAAAACAAAAAACAAAAAACCATGAATCAGGTGAGGCTGCTGGATACTATGAGAAGTGAATCAGCCTCTCATCCACAGACACAGACATCCTGCATTATGCACATGCTGTCATTCTTAGAAACAAGGAACATTTTTAAAGAATGTTGAAAGCTACCCAGCCTTCTCGGTATCAACTTGAGTTTTCTACATCCTGTGAACAAAGTGTGTCCTCTTTTCAGCAATAGGAACTTACCTTCAAGTTTTGGTGAGTGACCAAGAGCAATGGCCTGTATTCTTTTGGGGGTCTTAGAGATATTCTTCACCTACAAACCTAGAGGAGGGGTCCCACACCTGGCACTGGGCTTAGAAAGAACATTATTCCATCTGTAGGGCAATTCCATCTGAACTCTTTTACACACACAGATGTGCACGCGCGTGTGCGCACACACACACACACACAGAGAGAGAGAGAGAGAGAGAGAGAGAGAGAGAGAGAAGCACACATCACTCCCTACTCACCCCTCCTCCCTTCCCTTCTGTCCCTCTGTCTACCTAATCCTTCCTCTGTATTAGTCCCCTTTTTCCTTTGTATTACCCATTTCCCCACTCCATTCACACCACACCAAAAATATGCACATGCAATACACACACACATACTAGTGATCCTTTTCTAATTTCCTGGATTCTATTGGTGCTTCAATTAAACATACAAGTTGAAAGATTCAACATTTGACTTTGGGGTTTGAATTACCTCACACAGGAAGTTGTGGAGAGTTCTCAGGTCAGGAAGATCAACTGTTTTCCCTCAGCTGTGAGTCTTATAAGCTACAATATTAAACTGCATAGTAAGATACATGGATGTTATGAGAGTAAGCAAATGTTTTGTAATTGAATTTAAGGCCCATTCCACGGGCAGAAATGCAAACCTCAGGGGTGAGCCTATATTCTGATCAACGGATGTAGTATCAACTCGCCCTCTAAACTTGTTTCTCTGTACCAGTAGTTTCATTCTCAGCCCTTATCAAGGAAGTTATCCTTCTTGTGCAGTGGTTAGTGGTTGACACAGAAACTCACAACTAATTAAAGAATGGAGAATAAGTTTAGTAAAGTGATCATCCACAAATGGAGTATTGCTGCCTCCCCTTGAGAGTCAGGGACAGTTGTACAAAAGGGAAAAGAAAGACTACAAAGGCTGCTCAGGGAGGCCTGGAGCAGAGCGGTGTCTTCTGGATATAACAGGATGGCTACATCCTTGAATGCATGACAGCTTACCTACACAAGGCTTGAAGCCTGGAGCACGAGAGGCTCTCATAATCCCCAGCTTCTAACAGAGGAGTCACTGAAACCTGATAGCTTCTGGGGGAGGAGGAGTATTTTTTTTAATGGTGTGGCACTTGGTAGATTGTTTCCACTTGTGGACTGCCTCACACCTTTGAGTATATGGGCAACATATATTGAACTCACTGAGTTACTTTGTAAAGGGAAGCATGGAAGTTGCAGAGAGTAAGGAGGTAGGGAGTATATTAATACGTGGTAGGGGTAGGGGTGGGAAGTTAATCTGATTAAAAAAAAATTGTATGTAATCCCAAAGAATGAATTAGAGTAGTATGTATTTTTAAAATAGAGTGTTATATACTTTTTATTAAGGGGAAGGTTTTAATCTTTCCTGACTTCCAAGTGCCAATACTACTGTTTCATGCAATGATCACCTGGACTTAAAATAATGCTTGTAGGCTCTCCTTCTGCCTGATATTGGGACACAGCAAAGTGGCCAATAGATAGAATAGATAGAAGTCTTGTACTTTCTCATACCACTGCCCCTGGTAGTCACATTTTTTTTTAAATCTAATTAGAAAGAAATTAGTTACCCTCATAATATTCATGTCACTATTGCTCTCAGAAGAATATCGTGCCAACCATCACTGTAGCTCCATAGGGCCACAGCTGAGTGACATTGCTGGTTACCCAACAGCCTGCATAGCACCTTCCGGTGTGGTGAAAGCCAGCCAACAGTAGGAAGCTTCCTGATCAGTCCCAACCTGAGTTCTCCAAGTCCCGTGACCAAACTGTGTGGTTAGCTCTTCAGCAAGAGAGTCTTAGCATCAAATCATGCTGGGCAACCAAAGGCAATGACAATAGACTGTACTGCTTTGGGTGTCACCAGGGCACTTATGACTAACAAATCAAATCTGAGTATCCAAGAGCTGGCACTAGGCTTTCATGTGGCAACCTATGACTCCTGGAGGGGCATAATTTGTGCAGGGCAACACCAATTAAACTCTGTTACAAGAGAAAAATATTATGTATATGTATAATCACCTTATAAAATAGTGAATTTCTGTGTGGCTTTTTCAAGCATCTTTAGTGTTAATTACCCTCCTTTTTCCAGAAAGGTGGGCAAACAATTTTTAATAGCAAGTGAAAAAGCCAACATAAAAATAACTGAGACCTGGAACCACATAAAACAAAATGAAAGGAAAACAAACAAAAACCAGAAATCTGACAATGAATTTAAAGTAAGTCCATTTAAGGTGAATGACAATAATGATAAAATAATTTGAATTATTGTATGTTCATATTAATTCCAATTTAATTGAATTCAAATTCAAATTGTGTGTTCACTGGCCACATTTTATTGATATAAAAGAGAGGAAAAACTTCATTAGCCATTTTGCTGATGTAAAAGAGAGGGGAAATTTGTTCTCTACAGAGCTATATATAGGATTAAATAACAGAACATATGTGGAAAATGACATGTGCTTTCCATGCCATACTCAACAGTAAATAGATATTTTCAGATCCACAAAGACATAAGGCACCGACCAGCCTTCCTCTTCCTCATCCTCTTCCTCTTCCTCTTCCTCTCCAGAGAGAAGTGATTGAGGGTACAGATTCAGGAGCAAGAATGGTTGTGTTCTAATGGCACCTCTTTCCATATGAGCTGTAGTCTCAGATAAAATATTTATTTAGTCCTTGGGTTTCCCATTTTCAACATAAGCCAACCTCAAACAATTGTTCTGAGGATTAAGTGAGTTTTTACAGACCACTTTGAACAGTGTTTCATATGAGGTAATGGTAGTAGTGCTGTTATGTTTCAGAAATGGAAAGTTGTAACAGACATGGTTGCCATATTTCTAAGGCACTGGGGACTTCTTTTATATATTAAAGATTGGAATATTTTTCTTTACAGGACATAGGATAGAGTAATTCATTACTCAATTGTCTTTCTAATTTTTTGGTTTGAAAATATGGAACACTATATATTTAAAATTATGTTTTACTGGTGCCTAAATATTTTGTAAGATATATCAAAATAATGTGCTGTATACACCTTTGTGTTCTAACACCAGCCAGCCATGTTGACTTACTACTTAGGACACTAGGGCAGAGAAGTCTGTAAATTTCAGGCCTCTGATCAAACCCAGCCCATTCTAGTAAATTAAGTTTTATTGGAACATGCCACACCCCTTACCTCCATACCACCCAAGGTTCCATAATATAACAGCAGATGTAATGGAAACACTATCACTTGAGAAACTCAAAGGATTTACTAGTTGGCCATTTGTAGAACTGATTGTTCTGAAAATTACCTGAAAGATTTTCAGTAAGTGTTTAGTCAGAAACAATATTGGATACATTTCAAAAGATAACCATGTATTTTGAAAACATAAAGGGCAATAGAATTTTAAAGAATTCACAATGGTGGTGGTGGTGGTGGTGGTGGTGGTGGTGGTGGTGGTGGTGGTGGTGATGTGTGTGTGTGTGTGTGTGTGTGTGTGTGTGTGTTTAGCTAAAATGTATTAACTACAAAAAGCGGGTATAGAATTCTGTTTCTTTCTCGGTGTGGGAAATGTCACATTTAGGACTGTTTGCTGCTGATCATGTTGTTAAGGAATGTTGTCAAGGCCAGTATGTCTAAAATTAGAGCATAGAGCCAGGAGGGCAGAGAGGGACAGACAATGCAACTTTCACTCAGAGTCGGCTCCCTGTGGATTTCCCCAGCCAGGTTCCCAATTGAGAAGGGAGATCTTTGTAATGTTTTCAGTGTTTATTCTCAAGGCCTGTTGACCTTTGAATGATCTGAGATTTTTTTTTCTTATGTATTCTGTTTTAATGGTTTGTATTTTGTTTGGTTTTAAGCATGTTTAACTTTTAAAAAAGAAGAACTACTATATAAGTGTTGAGAATTTTTAAGTATATAAAAGAATAAATATCAGGAAATAAAAATCGGAAGGCAACGGAGTTATCATGCACATAGGTGCTGATGCTCACACTTCCCGTCCCTCGGGGCATTTGTAAAAGGTGCATTTCCAATGTGCTTACTTCACAGGATTATGTTCTTGATCAAAAATATCCGCCATTTTAAGAAATGTTTGTATCCTTTAACTTCACAACCACACCACACCACACATTTTGATGCCCATTTTGCCAGGAACGTTCTGACTTCAGCAATGCAGATACTTGACTAGAATGTGAAAACATGAAAAAGATTTTTTTTTGTTTGGCAAGCTGAGAGAAAACATTAGGGATTTTTTTTTGTTGTTGTTGTTGTTGTTGTTGTTTTTATCTTGGTTTGGTTTGCTTTTTGGGCTGATTTCTATTTCTATCCATTTGCAATTCTACAGGGCATTTCAAACACACTGTCAAGACATGACTGTATGGAAGACACGTAGACAAGTCCAAAGGAAAGACTGGTCTTTGTTCTGTCCTATTAGAATTGAGCTGTGTCCCAGACCTTCTAGACTCAGAGCAGGGTTGTGTCCACTGTACACTTACTGTATTTTGAGACATGATACACTGTAGTTAAATGACATTAAGAGCCCAGATGTCACATGTAGCTATGCTTATATTACTAAATGTAAACAAAGAAAACCAGATACCATTAGCTTTTCTTGTCAGTTTCTTTGTTTGTTTTATCACTTGTTTTGTGTTTTTTGGTTTTTTTCCAAGACAGGTTTTTCTGTGTAACAGCTCTGAGTGTCCACTCTCTGTAGACTAGACTGGCCTTGAACTCAGCTGGGGTCAAAGCCATGTGCCACCATACCTGGCTCACCACTGGCTTCTTAATGGGGTATGAATTTAGATATTGTGGTAGCAGTAGGTGCCAGGCAGACCTATAAATCTGCACCCTGAGGCTACTTTCTAATATTTTCTTTTCATTTTTTTAACCAATGGGTATTTTTTCCTTTCTTTTTATTATATATTTTCTTTATTTACATTTAAAATGTTATCCCCTTTCCTGGTTTCCCCTCAGAAACTCCTTCCCCCTCCCCCTACTCACCAACCCACCCATTCCCGCTTTCTGGCCCTGGCACTCTCCTATCCTGGGGCATAGAGCCTTCACAGGACCAAGGATCTCTCCGCCCATTGATGACCAACTATGCCATCCTCTGCTACATATGCAGCTAAAGCCATGAGTCCCACCATGTGTTTTGTTTGGTTGGTGGTTTTGTCCCAGGGAGCTCTGGGGGTACTGATTAGTTCATATTGCTGCTCCTCCTATGGGGCTGCAAACCCCTCCAGCTCCTGGGGTACTTTCTCTAGCTCCTTCATTGGGGACCCTGTGCTCCATCCAATGGATAGCTGTGAGCATCCACTTCTGTATTTGTCAGGCTCTGACAGACCTCACAGGAGACAGCTATATCAGGCTCCTGTCATCAAGCTCTTGTTGGCATCTACAATAGTATCTGGGTTTGGTGGCTGTATATGGGATGGATCCTGAGCTGGGGCAGTCTATGGATGGTCATTCCTTCAGTCTCTGCTCAACACTTTGTCTTTGTAACTCCTTCCATGGATATTTTGTTCCCCTTTCTAATAAGGATCAAAGTGTCCACACTTTGGTCTTCCTTCTTCTTGAGTATCATGTGTTTTGCAAATTGTATCTTGGGTATTCTGAGCTCTGGGCTAAAATCCACTTATCAGTGAGTGCATATCATGTGTGTTCTTTTGTGACTGGGTTACCTCATTCAAGATGATATCCTCCAGATACATAAGAATTTCATAAATTCATTGTTTTTAATAGCTGAGTTACTCCATTGTGTAAATGTACCACATTTTCTGTATCCATTCCTCTGTTGAGGGATATCTGGGTTCTTTCCAGCTTCTGGCTATCATAAATAAGGCTGCTATGAACATAGTGGAGCATGTGTCCTTATTACATATTGGAGCATCTTCTGGTTGTATGCCCAGGAGTGGCATTGCTGGGACCCTTAGGTAGTACTATGTCCAATTTTCTGAGGAAGTGCCAAACTGATTTCTAGAGTGGTTGTACCAGCTTGCAATCACACCAGAAATGGAGGAGTGTTCCTCTTTCTCCACATCCTCTCTAGCATCTGCTGTTATCTGAGTTTTTTTATCTTAGCCATTCTGACTGGTGTGAGGTGGAATCTCAGGGTTGTTTTGATTTGCATTTCTCTGATGACTAAGGATGTTGAACATTTTTTTAGGTGCTTCTCAGCCATTCGGTATTCCTTAGTTGAGAATTCTTTATTTAGCTCTCTACCCCATTTTTAAAAGGGTTATTTGATTCTCTGGAGTCTAACTTCTGGAGTTCTTTATATAAAAACATGAAGTTCCTGTGCTTTGTGGAGTTTGTGTCTCTGCCCCCCTTTCATCTTTCCTGCTGTTTTCCCCCTTGTTTTGGAGCATTTGTGTCAAGTTACATGGATTCAAAATAAGCAAAGCATTTAATTACCTAAAAGGAGAATGGGGAAAATTGCAGTGCCGTATATACCCTGTAACCTCTAATAATTATGTCTGGATCAGCTAACATACAAATTAAAATATGCATGTTCTTGATATCTTCCTTATCCACAAAAGGAAATGATTACTACATTTTGTCAAACTAATGTCAATATGATGAGATGTTAGAACATTCTGCCAGCAGCTGCACATTAGCCATATAAGGTAAGGCTTTAATTATAGCTCCATCCTGCAGCAAAATGCCTAATTGGACTCGTGTAAAATTTTACTTGAAGCAAGAATTTTTTTCCCAGAAGATTTAAAGAATTAAGAAAAGATTGTCTTTTCCCATTCACTGTTTTGTTTAGTTTTTTTTTTTTTGCCTTGCTGATCTTTGACCTTTAAATCTACACCCTGCTGTCTCTCCCTACTACAAGAACTAACAAAAAGAAATGTCTGTCTGTCTGTCAGTTGAGACCTTTCTGCCTGCCGTTTGGTTTTCATTTCTGCACTGTGAATTCTCAACTGTTAGTTGTCTTTGGTGTTTATTTAGACCAATTGTTTCAGTGTATCTTATTCCTGCAAAGTCCTTGTCGGTACTCAGCTGAGTATGAAATATGTATGAATGTCCATATCACAATCATCCCATCATTCAAATATAAATACATGTGATTTCCCACACACACATGAGAGAAGTCCTTACTAACAGGTGTCACTGACAACTTTCTGAAAGTGACGACACAGCATGACGCTGCAGCTGCTGTGGTGTCCAGTCTCCATAGTAGTGAATGGGATCTCACTGCATCATCACACTTGAATGCTATAGTATTTGTTACTTGGTCATTTTGTTCTTTAAGTGTACCCAAAGGAAGACTTTTTAATAAGAAAAGAAGCAAATAATTTTGTTTTCATTCAGACTGCAGAGGAGAGAAAATGCATTATGGGTGTGGTCACCAGGAGCTAATATTCTGTCAGTAGAAGTTGTAGTCACAAGTCAAATGCAGAAATAGGATGCTTATATTAGCGTATTAATCTGAAGTTTAGGTCTCTTTATTTTAATCCATTTTAAAATTAGGGTTTTTAGCACTTGTTTTCTAAAAGCACCTATCTTTCCTTAAAGACATGAGGAAAAATAACTTTCTATAAAGAAAAACCTGATTTTTAATTACATAACCCATGTTCCTTTATTATTACAAAACAACATGTTAAAGAGTTTCAGGTAGATAATTGCATCCACTGCATGCTTACAAACTCCACTTACCCATTTTCCCCCTCCCGCCCACATGTGTAGTAAAACAATATTTTCAACTCCATGTGTTTAAGTGAATCAAGCATTTTTCAAGAGCTTTCTAAATCTGGGCAGTCTCCTCAGAGTATAATGAAACTTTGAGCATCACCCCTCCCAGGGTTCCGAACTCATTTACTACAGCAGAATCACATCACAATCCTCATGAGTTCACAAGTGGAACTCTTCTATTCTCCGACAAGACCTGTGACTTTAGGTCTTTCCACGAACAGCTTCTAAGTTGTGAACCAAGGATCCTGTTTGCTTTGTCTTTGCCCTTCCAGAGTAAGTTCCACAGTGAAGAAGAGAACTGGAGGCCCACCGGAGAGCTTCCATTACTCCTGCATGAACGTAGCACTCATTGCTTCTACTTACAATTCATTGGCCATATTACTACTTTTATCACAAGGGGCTCCTTAAAATACATGCTTAAACATATATGAGAGAGAATGGGAGAGGAATTGAGAAACAGACACAATTCTGTAGATCCCTGGCATTAGATCTGTCAAACATTCATCTGTATTATGATGCAAAACTCTTAGGAAACACTGCTTGAAATTCTGCATTTCAAATCCGGATGATAAACTTGGTCTGGTAGTTCTGTGAGGTCTGAGTCACATGCCTTACAGTTACGAGGACCACTCATCCCTCAGTATGTACAGGTTCTTCCCACAAGGATTATAAATGCCTAGTCATGCCATTTGCAAAATCCAACCCATAGCATGTAAAGTCTCTTTAAATGGACAAATGTCTTCATTGTCATTCGTTTTTTCATCTTAACATTATGACGACTGGGGAAGGAGTGTACTTAAAGATTGTTTAACCCTTTTCCTTTTCAAGTCAAGTATTTCAAAAGGAGGGTATGAACAACAGTCTTCATTTTATCTAATGGAATAAACACAAGAAAAAAGCAAAATTTGTTTTGGTTTTCACTCATTTTGTATTTCATCTTTTTTTTTCTTCTGTCAGATCTTAACAACTTTGTACACAATAATGTTTCCAGTGAATTTTTTTCTATTTACATCAAATATCTTGGACTTGATGTAATTTATATACGATTAGATCTTCAACAGAATAAAGAAACCCCTAACAATTTTGGGGGGAAAGTTAAACCAAATTAATTTTTCCCCATGTCCATAAGTTGCACTTTCTGTAGTAGCTATGTTATAATCTATGATAAATGACAAATGAGAATTGGATTTGGGCATATGTCCTAACCTTATCCTATTTTTATAAATCCATATTTCTTTTATTCATGGTCAATTTCCCATCCATTCAGCCAGTATCAATGAACACCTACGAAAGATACATGTTATGCCTGGAGATGCCAGAAACTCAAAGGAACTCTAGAAAGAGGCTCTACATTTGAAAAACAGAATGTAGAGCTCAGTAGACAACAGTTTGGGTACATTTTCTGAACATTCTATTAGAGAAATGCAAATTGTTTTCTAGGAGCATGGGTAGAATTCCTTATTTAGTTTCAAAAGGTCAGACCTAGATTCCCAGAAGATCTGTGGTTTTGGTTGCTAAGCTGATCTAAGAGAAAACAGGTGACAAGGGAAAAGCCACTCTTGGCACTTAGATTCTGCCTCACAATTCTGCCTTTAAGAAAATGTAGAAAATTCCATAGTATAAAAAGGAATGATACTGAAGCCAACCATAGTTAATCGAATCAACATTTTATCACTGGCTACTGGTATACTTCTATGTGAGTTTCAGTATTTCACTAGGCTAAGAGATCATGACTACCTATCTTAAACAGCAGCCATTAGGATATAATGAGTATAAAGCATTTAACATTATTTTGGCACATGTTGTCCCATAGCAAATTATATTTTCTAATAATGGCATAGATGGAAATGAGTTACATTTGTGACTCTGGTGATACACAACCAGATCTACAGTTGGTGGGCCATTCCTTTCAATTTGGAACTTGTTAATATGAATTGAAGAAATATTAGTGCTTAAAAATAGAACAGTGTATATTAATTCTTTTATGTTAATTGATCATAATTGGATTCCGTTAATGATAATTGTAGTGGATTTTAATGACAACTTGTCAGTTTTCAGAACATTCTTAGGAAATAAAAATGTATCACAGGAATTCATTAGTAATCAAACAAAATACCATAGAATAACTGATTAATGAAACATACTAGGATTGCATAATTTCAAAATTGCTAAGTACCAGAGAAATGGTAAAAATGCCCACTACCACTGTCCGCCAGACAGAATTGGAATGATGCCATTAGCATGGCCTTATTGTATAAGCTTTGTCTTTGACTTGAAGTTCTCAACTTTATATTCATCAAATTAGAATATGAGAACTGATTCTCAGGTTCATGTGAGGGTCAGAGTATTCTGAAAGACTAAAACTGTGAGCCAGACCAATCCTTCCGTAACTTGCCTCTATCAGGTATTTTGTCCCAGCAATAGGAAAAGCAACTAATGGGCTGAATGAATTCTGCTTGCTACCTTATAGGGATAGGAATCAACTATATAGCAATAATGCCTTATCCCACTTGCAAAGTAACATAGTAACTACAATAGAGTGTTTCTTGCTATATTCAACATAATGCAACGAAAACTTATCATGAATGTTACCTTTATTCTGTGGCTGTTCATCTACTTCATTGCTATTTCAAGTTAAGTGGTTCCTTATGCATTGCTAATTCTAACCACATTACTGTTGGTTTCTTCACAAAAACGTAGTTATCATAAAGCCATTAATCAGCTATGAAAGATGCTAATTATAGCCTTGTAGTAGCTCCTTTTTTTATCCTTTTGGGTTTTATGATTATTAATCAAAAGATTTACTGAAATTATAAACTCTTGAATGAGTTTATGCTTAGCAGAATGAACTCAGCAAATAACAATTTGGCATTTTCCAAAATGGACATCTATATCTATTGGTTTAAGAAAATGAGGTGTTAGAGTTTTATCTTCAATGTTTCTTCTATTTAGATTCTAGAGCTCATATAAGCAGAAATCTTTTTTTTAAAGATTTATTTATTTATTATATGTAGACACTGTAGCTGTCTTCAGATACTCCAAAAGAGGGCATCAGATTTCATTACGGATGGTTGTGAGCCACCATGTGGTTGCTGGGATTTGAACTCTGGATCTTCAGAAGAGCAGTCGGCGCTCTTAACCACTGAGCCATCTCATTAGCCCCTATAAGCAGACATCTTGGGGAAAAAGAAAACACCATGAGTGAGGTAAAACCTTGACTGTACTGAACTCAGGACAAACATTGACTTGGGATGCAGTACTGCCATTATCTCTGGTTGACATTAAGAAAATGCTTCTGCTTACCCTTGCTGGAAGAACTCATCTTTCCATTGCTGTCCAGTCTACACTGGGCTGTCGTTTATTTCACCTGAGGAAGCCATATTAAATTCCCAAAGAACCTCAGCATTTTATAACAATAAACCTGATATACATCTGGAGTTATTTTGAAGTAACTTTCTCTAGAAACTTGTTTGGGTTGCACATATTCTACATGATTTCTTAAATGTTATGTTTTTGTTTCTTGTAAACGATATTCACTCTAGATTCCTCACTCTCAGAACCTCAATAATTTTCCTTTTATTGTCTTTAGTTCCAGACTGTGAAGGTTCCTGCAACAGCTATGGCAAGCAGAGAAACAGTCCAGGGGAGGCAAGAAAAAAAAATCTGGTTCAGCACAATATAGCTAACTGAGGCTGGTTCAGACTTTTAGAGTCTGACACTGGGCAGTTTGGTTTATACACATTAAAGTTCAGTACAGTTTTGGAAAATATTTTCTGGTGACAATTATCACAAAAAAGGCTTAAAGCATGGCTACATCAAAACTCTTTTGCAAAGCACATAGACTGCTTCCACAAGAATAGGTTCTATAGCTTAAGGACCTAGGGAAGAAATCTGGTGTGATCTAGGGCATCAAAGGGGTCACCAAGCTGCACAGTACATGTGACATATCTCCTGGGAATTCTACTGACTGAGAAGCAATGCTCACAGTAACAGGGTAGGGGATAAGAATTGGAGATTAAACATAACAGCCTGAGGGATTCAAGTATGGCCTGACCCTGCAAATATCACAGCTCATACAGCTATTTACAGCATCCACGCCTGGCTATCTGGGTGGAAAAACAGGTACCCACATTGCTTTTGTTGAAGAGACAAGTCTGAATGCTTAGCATTCCTGGTTTCTCTAGTGCTTATCTGTAAGCACAAGGACCTTGTGACCTCTCCATCAGATGACAACGACATCATTCTTATGCCATGATAATAATCAAGCCTTGATGTGTTTCTTCTACTTAGTGAACACTCTTTTTATGTCTCTGCATTAAAGTCTTCCTCTTTTCAAAGATTTATTTATCACCTAAACCACAAGCTTTATGTGATGAATAGCCCCTAAGTTATAGTTAGGACTGTTTGGCAGAAAGTATGCAAATGAGGATAAACAATAAAGAAAAATTTTTAAAATTCACAGCCTAATAAAGTGAGCAGATACTTAAACTGATAATTACAATATAATGTGATTGATTGAGTACAGTAATAAAGGCATGGAAACGGTGTCAAGGATGAATAGAAGTGGAAACACAATTTTCTATTTAAATGTTGGTGACACTGAGGCTGAGAAGATAGCTCAGTCTATAAGTACTTCCCACACAAGCATGAGGACATAAGTTCAATCCCTAGTACCCATAAAAAACAGACTGAGTGTGTGCCTATCATCCCAGCTCTAGGGAAACAGAAAGAGGCGGATCCCAAGGGCTTGCTACCACACCAGGCCAGCCAAAGCTGTCTCAAAGAGGGACAGCAATTGGAGAAGACACCCAGTGTTGACCTTCAGCTTCCATACACATGTACATACAGACATGTATACACAAAATTGATGAGGTCTATGTTATCTACTTTTATTTCTGCCACTTGGGCTTTAGGTATTATGTCTAAGAAACTATCACCTAAATTGTGGTCATAAAGACTTACACCTGTGTTTCCTTCTAAGTGTTGTACAGTCTAGCTATTACTTTTAGCTTTAATCTATGTTAAGTACTACATATGAGCAACATAGGGACCAAATTCAATCTTTTATGTGTGGATATTCAGTTTTCACATTACCATTTTATGGGCGGAATATTTTTCTTCTCTGATTGTCTTGGCATTCTCGCAGCTGCCGCTTTGATACGTTTTCCTGACTTACTTCCCATTGACTTGGGTTTCCCCCTGCCTTTCAGTCTATTTTACTCATCTGCTTAGCAGGCATCTTTAGCTTTACCCTTCACTCTAAAGTTTACAGTTCTTGAAGGGAATATTTTGGGAATCCTTCCCTATTGTCTAGTGCTGAACGCTGAGCCAGCTTATCCCAGTCTCTTCTGAAAAGTTACGAATGTGGTCTGCATCCTAGACTTCTCTACAAAGCTTCTTAGTGTCATTTCCTGCTTTGTAGGCTTCACATGGAAATCTCAGAAGCAATAAGAAGTGAAATACTAGATTCTTTCCTGCCACCATGAAGGATATTTGCTTTTCTTGTTTCTATCTTATAAACACTATTCCCATTTCTCAAGCCAGATCCTGTTTTCCTTCTTATCCATATTTCACATCCTGTCCATTAATACAAACCTTAAATCTTCCCATTTATCTTCTTGCCACTGATACCATCCCAGCATTAGGCCACCGTTAACCCTCACTTGAAATAATTCTGATACCTTCTGGACTTTTGTTTTCTGCTTCCTTCCTTGCTCCCTTTTCAAACTGTAGGCAGCATAATGGCTTCAAAAACCTTAGTCCATGTTACCCCTGTTTTTAAATACAATACCTTCCAGTTACACATAAAATCTATTCATAAGTTCCGTACAGTCTGGCTCCTGTTTATCCTCCACCTCTTGTTCATAAGTCATAGTCCCATCAGCAGCTCCATCAGCCTTCTTCAGCTCCTAGAATATCCAAGTTTATCCTCTTTCAGATCTTTGCATGTGGATTTTGCCCACTTTGTCTCTTCCACAGCAAAGATTAACATATTACCTCCTCAGAAAGTCATTTGCACCTGATCATAAGTCAGCCTCCTTCACCTTTGTTCACTACTACAGCAAATTACTGGTGAATTTTTAAATTATTTGTTAACTGTCTGGCAGTTTTTCAATTTTTCAACTGTTGATTTGCCTGGAAATTTTAAATTGTGTTTTAATAATTTAATTTAAATTATAAATGTATTTTGAAACATATGTATCACCCTCTACACATATTTTTGACCTATGCACATTTTACTCCATGATTTTAGACTGGTATAGATAAGGGATGCTGTGTATGAGAACACAACTGTTCTGTCTATGACCCTGTTTTCAACCAGGGCTATACCTGTTGTTAATAATAGGTGACCCCAAAAATATTTCAGCAAATACACAACAAGCCGGGAGAAAAATTTATAAATCTGAATTCTTCAGCTGGCAGAAGAAAAATTCAGGGTGCCATGGGGCTGAATAACCAGAGTATACAAAGTCTTAAAGCAAGAAAAGAGATGGTATGTGTAAGAATGCTGCCAGCATTCCTTCAAGACTATTATAACTTTCTGTATCAAAGGGGAAGCTTTTAGTTCTGATTTGTTTCATGCTCAAGTCATTAAATATTTCCACCAAATATAACTTGGAAAATAAAGTTATTCTAAGCTTTGAAGCATTGTTTATAAAACTTACTTAACTGAATAATTTAGACTGCAATCATAATTTAAATGTTTAGCATACTTAAGGTAACTTAAATAGATAAAATATGCAATATTAACAGTTAGAGTGCTTGGCATATTATACTTAGTCCTGTTATTTAAATTAAGGACATCAAAAGTTTCTATGTTATTAACTTCACAGATCTCCCAACTTTTATCAAAATGCTTTTTTTTCATATTTTTTATGAGCCTAGAGGAATATAGTTGTCAAACAATTGTTTCAGGAAAGGAACTAGTTCTGCTTCTCTCTCTTAATGTGATAAACCTCTGAATCCTTGTTATGTTTCCCTGACAATTCTATATAAATGTGGTTCCATTGGTAGCAGAATTGAGCTCAACCTATTCACAGGCACCCAGTATTCTCAATCTGGTAGATTTCCTCCCAGAACACTGAATTGTTTTCTTTGCATGGCCAGCATTGCATAATCTTTCACCAGACCACCAATCTGGTGTGTTAACTAACAGGCACAAACAAATGCCTTTACTGTAATTTGTAAGTCATTAATATATTTCTTCCCCCCATAAAATGAGAGCTATTCTACACAACCAAATTTCTAAAGAAGAAATAGTCATATCTGTGAACCACAACAATGAGCAGCACGGTATAATAACTCTAAGGTTGCGATAGTGACCTTGTCAGTAACCAACAGCTCTTCCATGCCTGGCACTGGAAACCTAGCCAACTAGCTAGTGCTAGTGAAATCATGAGTCTTGGAGAAGAGCCTACAACTACCACTTTATTAAACCACTGTAATCCCTAGCTACATCTGGATAACTGTAGTCATCACCTACCATCAAGAAAACTTCTCTTTGCATTACAGAAAGCCACCACCAATTAGATTGCAGAGTTGTGGGGCCCAGTCTTAATGAAGACATCCTCAGAACAACTCCTGCACCTAATATTTAGGGAGCTTGCTGAAGAGGGGGAGTGTAAGAGCCAGAGAATTAGGGAGTTTGCTATAAGACTGTGTCTCCTAGGAATCTCATATGGGTGAAAAAAATCCATAAAGTCTCACCAACATAACTGCCCAAACCTAAGCTAAGCAAAGACATCAACAATGGACATGCTGAACTGGAGGGAGAACCACGAAGCATCAGAACTGCAGGTATCTATGGAATGCTCAGAGAGAGGGGGAAGTTGTATTCCCAAAGCAAGAGCATACACATACGTTATCCAGTACCAAATGATCAACCCTAAAAATACAGATACAAGTAGCCCCTTATAGACTGAGCAGGCTATATTTAGGGATGTAAATGTATTACATATACATATATTCATGTAACATGGAATAAATGAAAAACAGGAGGTGATGAATTTGAAGGAGAGAATAGAGGGATATGCTACAGGGTTTGAGAAGAAGAATGAAAAGAATGAAATGAAATAATCATAACCTCAAAAAAACAATACAGGAAGAAGTAGTCATGACTTTGAAATATGCCACTGTAACTCTTTCAGTTACATTTTATCATTAATTGGTTGTTAGCCCTTTGCTGTAACAGTTTCTACTCTTCCTGAAACACTGGCTTTCTCTGTTTGCTGTATTTTCTATTGCTATCCACATACATTCAGATATATGCACATTGTCTTACTTTGCTTTCTGTTGCTGTGGTGAACACCATGACCGAAAGCAACTGATGGAGGAAAGGCTTTCTTTCACCATATAGCTTGGAGTCCTTCCTTAAGGGAAGCCAGGGCAGGAACCTGCAGGCAGGAACTGAAGTAGAAAGCCAGAGAAGAATACTGCTTACTGACTTACTCACTCTGGTTTCTTAAACAACCCAACTCTGCCTGCCTGGGGTGGTACCACTCACTGTTGCTTGGCCCCTCCAATATCAACCATTAACCTGCAAATGCCCCCACAAACTTGCCTACAGACAATCTGTAGGAGGCATTTTCTGATTTTAGGTTCCTCTCCCCATATAAGTTTAGCTTGTATAAAAGTTAACAACCAACCAGAACACATACTCTTATACACAAATTTTAAAATAATGAAAAAACTAAATATTAAATTATTCCTTACTAATTAAAGTCAACCAAATAAATGGGGCATCCAATTTTATTTTGTATTTAAACATCATTGGTATATATTTCATATGAACCTTCTTCTCACTAGCATTTAAAAGTTATGGAAATGTTTATATAAATCTACTATAATTATCTCATTGCTATAAACTTTATTACTATTAGAGTTCTAAATATCACAGCTTGCCTTGTTGAATCCACTTTAAACCAGCCTTTTAATTCAGTGTCACCCCTGCCATTTGAAAGCATCCTTACTGTCTGGCAGCAAGATGCTCCAGGTGTATCTGTGTTTCTGGTCCCAACTCATAGAATCTACTTCTTTCAAAGAACTTCTCTTTCTCCTAGCATAAAACTGATAGATAGCAAAATCTGAGTACAACTGCACCTAAGGATAGACTGATACTGCTAAAATCATAAGTGTGGGCTACCACTAAGGTGAGAAACAAAGATGGGCACAGTATTCCTGGTTGAGCCTTTTATTCACGTTGCTTTTTCTTCAAAGACTCATTTTTTATATGTGTTTATGTACTGTAACATGCTATAAAATCATAACTTTGGAAGAAACAGCAAGGCAATAGATGAAGGCGAGAGAGCTGTGAAAGGCTTCCAGTAAGAAGACTGGGACTAGATCAGGAGAGGAGGGGCCTGACCAGTTGATTCTGCCACGTCATGAGTAAGCCAGCACTGCCTTGAAGCATGAAAGTTTTATGACCCACATAATTGTCTGTAAGGAAAACAAAGTTCTGGAGACCTAAAGAGCAGTGGGAGAAAAATCATGCAGGATGCTGTGGTGGTTCGATGGGGCCAAGAGTATTTCAAATTTCATAGTTACTAGAAATAGGTGGCAAGCTGAGGTGCCCTACTGAGGTAGGATGTACCATACTTAGGTAGGATGATAGAGATATAATCAAAGATGTTGGTGTGGCAGATAAGGTGGGCACCATTGTGAATTTGGGTCAATAGTCTGGTTAGAAGAAGAAAGAAAGACCAAATTAATGTCCAGGTATAATCTTCAAGGCACACAGGGCAGGTTATATGTGGAACAAGTTTTCTGTGGCAAGTGAATAGCACAATATGTAGTAAGCATTGTGCTAAGTGTATATTGCTTTTAGTTCTCAAAATAGACCCTGAAAAACAGGTACTTTTATCCCCTTTATACTGAATAGAAATTATAGCTTCAGAGTAACTTATCTGAGACCAGAGGGCCAGAATCAAACTCAGACTTTTCTGGCTTTATTTCTCTCATCAGAAAAATAACAAAGGCAGTATTCAAAGTGAATGACAGAAAACAAACAAGTGTGTTCTAGAAGCTACATAAAAGAATGACCTTCAAAAGAACTGGTCAATGACTTTGTGGTTTTTTGACCAGTTCACCAGTGAGTCTGAGAGAAGAATGTCTGTGTGTTGAGGGCAGGAGGTTCTATACATATGTGAGCCCATGCATGCATTTATGTTCACTGTAGCAACCAAAGGAGGATGTTGGTGTCTTGCTCTATCTCTCTCTGCCTCATTCCTTTCAGACAGGTTCTCTCAGTGAACCTAGAGTCAACCAAATTTTGGCTATGTGGTCTGGCCTCCAAGCCCCAGCGATCTCCCTGTTTCCCCCAATCCCCAGTTCTGGTGTTAAAGGTGTATACAGCCACACTTGGGCTTGTATGTGTATGCTATGGTCTAAACCAACTCCTCATATTCGATACCAAGTGCTCTTACCCACTGACCGTCTTCACACTCGTAAGAGAAGAGTTATAACACAGTGGGTGAGGAACATCACACTGGGTGTTCAAAACAAGGAAGGTATGAGAGAGAGCCACAGAAGACTGTTCACGGTGATGGGGATATGGAAGGTAGGGTAGGCCGAGGTAGAAAGCCTAACAGAAGGATTTTAGTGCCAGTTTGGTTGTTTTGTTTTGTTTGTTTGTTTATGACTGATGTTGATTGTCTTCGGTGTGTGCCCTTTACACATTGCACTTATACATTGCCTGCAACAGTTCCCACAATCCAATCTCGGAGAGTAGGTACCATACTGACCTCATGATAAGCAATGAAACTGAAGCACAGAGGTGAAGGTAATTTATTCAGTGTTATACAGCTAGGAAGTAGCAGACCCCACATGTTGAACTGAGTTTTCTCTATAGCACATAGCATTACCTAAAGGGATTCTGTATTATATACTTGAAATTGTAATTCTTAAAATAAAAGCTACTAACTTCCTACTTATTAAGACCATAGACTTGCAAATCATTACTGATATGTACCATCCATAACTAGACACAAAAGACAAATCCATTTCTCAAGGTTAGATTGTAAGGGGTATGTTGTTTGAAGTGCCATCTTTTTGAGCCTGATATTCTCTGAACAGTACCAACAGGTTTATTCTTGTATTTGTTTTTCTCATAGGCTATAACTCATAAGAGCAAACCCCCAGTAACCAAAGCTAAATTAATAATAAAAAAAGGTATTGATGATTTTTTTTCATATCCTAACTTTAAGTGTTGAAAGGGACATGGATAATATCCTGAATGTTTGGCCTTCATCATGGAGCCTATTGGAATTGAGAGGAAAATTATGAACTCATACTTATTTATGATAAGGAGAGAGAACAGGGCTTTTTCCTCGGGTCTTTAAGGTTCCACTAAGCTACCTTGACATAGCCAACAGAAGGTATGCATTTGGCAGAAAGGGCCAGTTTTCTTCCTTACTAAGTCCAACAAAAAATTGCAAGTTCTCTTTAAAGTAGGATTTGGAATTTATGGGTTTACAAAATATTCCTGGATGCTGGGTCCATTTGTCTTGGTCATCCAGCTCCAGGCAACAAGCAGGCTTCATGGTCCCTGAAATTACCCACCAAACTGAAACAAAAGATAATTCTAGAACTGCCATTCAGCATGCTATATCTGTTTTACAGCCTCTATAAAGCAAGCCCTTTGAATATAATTACACGACTTGTCTACCTATTACTAAATTGATGGAGACAGCCTAGATTTACTTTCTTCCCTTTAATTTAGAAGTGAAATATAGTTCTTTGCAGAGCTCTCCAACACAAATTCTACCTCAGTGCCCTGTCCAAGAGGACTCCACAAATAATTCAGTTTGGGAAGTTGCATAATCATACTTTCCCTTCATCCTTACCTCATTTAAATGCAGGGTCCATATTAGTTTATGAAAGGTTTTCCAAAATTCTGCAAGAAAGATCCTGACTAGATCATATTTTATAAAGTTATTTTGACATACCATTATGCTTTCTTTGTGCCATGTTTTTTTAACCCAAAGAACCATTTGGGGACAGGCCGACTGAAGTATCTAAGAGGTCTGGAGTCAGTGACAAGGCAGTTGAAGTAGCTGTTCCACCAGCCTTACCATGTACTTCTGTAACTGTAAATTCTGGTGAGAATACCTTCATTGGAACCGTAGCACCTCACTATAATACCTCTTGCCTTATAGATGTACAGAAATGAGAGCTTTTCTGTGATTGGCTGAATTCATATTGCATCTGGCCCTAACAAAAGTTAATATGTTTCTTTTAGAAAGGCTTGATATAATCATTGTTTTCAAAAAAGACTTTATATAAGTGGCCATCAACACAAAAATACAAGTCAAATTTGCCCTTTAGAAGAACTTTTATCTTTAAAGGGGCGATAGGGACTTCCAACACTGGCATGCACTGGTGTGGTATTATTGGTTAGCCTGTATAATATATAAAGAGCTTGTTATTGTTTTTAGTCTAGTATTAATCTTATATAATTAATGGAGTCTGTGAACTAGGAACCAAATTATTTAGCTTAGGAAGTATCTACATATTATTACTAATTTCATATAAATAACAATTAGTGTCATTGGCATTTAAATTGTATTCAGTTTGAGATGTTTAGTGCAGTCACAGTACTAAGTGGTATCTGCTTTGAAGCACCATGAGTACCATGAGACTGAAGTAGCAGTGGTAGGCACAGGTGGAGTGTTCATCACAGGAAAGGAGCAGTGTGTAAGTAGTGTGAGCACATTTAGTAGGCAGCAAGAAGCCAGGTCTTCGTGAAACTTTATTTTACTAAAGGTAGACTGGAAGTAGAAAAGAAGGAAAGAAGAACGTTCAAGACTAATCCCACATACTAATGTTCACTAAAAGTAATGTGTATGTTACTGAGCTAAGCCAAGCTTAATTGTACATTATACCTTCCTTACCTGTGGCAATTGTCTTGTTAAGTGAGTTAATAACATAGGTAAAATTTTAATAGAAGCCATTTAATCTACTTGGGGAACAAATTATTATTGAACATTTTTAGCATATAATATGAGAGTATTGATGGTGTTGGTATAGTAACAGATTTATTATAATAAATCTTTCTGCCAAAGATTTATAGTCTACTTTGGTAAGTGGGGCTTTATTGCATAGTTATTCCTAAGTTGTTAGATAGATTTTCTAATACAAATAGTCCAAGCAAAGTCAAACTACGTTTACAAGCCTATTTGGAGCTAGAGAAATGGCTTGGTTGTTAAGAGTGCTTCTAGCTCTTTCAGAGAACCCTAGGGCAGCTCTCAGAACCCATATTAGGTAGCTCACACCTACTTATAACTCCAGTTCCAGAAGGATCTGATTCCCTCAAATGGCCTCCACTTGAAACTACAGTCACCCAAGACAGACAGACAGACACATACACACACACACACACACACACACACACACACACACACACTTTAAAACCTTTAAAATATTCGTTTAAAAAATCTTTTAAAAATGTTTGTTTACTAGGCTATATGTGCATTTATTTAGCTGCCATTTATTTCTAGATGATTTCCTTCTTTATTTCCTAAACAATATGAATGATGCATATTTAAGTTATATACACATTATATATAAGAAATAGCTGCTGAAGTCTTTTAAATTACCTTGTTAGTGGATAGAATTTAACATTTTTAACTGCCAACACATGGGCAGAAGTCTACAATTATCAAATTAATTACCATTGACATCAAAGCTATTGGTATAGTTTATGTATTAAAAAAGCTGTTCTTAATTTTCTTCCTTTATTACTTTCTAAATACTTTCCACTTTCCCCCTCATTCCCTTCCTTGTTTTCTCTTGATTGTGTTCAAATAGCAACCGTATGCAACGAAGAGGCTTTCTATCAAGTTTCTCTCCCAACAGTTTTCTAAACTGCAGAACATAAAATAAGCTAACAGGAGCTTGTATTAAGGCTCCATCAAGCAGAACTGATGTGAAGTCAACATCAGTGGAGCCAGACTGGTCTGTGCTCCCCAGTCTGCGATTCAAAAGGCAGTTGACTTCATTTGCTGCGGTTGACAGCTTCTTCTCTGACTATTTGAATAAATCTGGTTATTAATATGCTTCCTATCTATTTAGAAAGAATTATGATTCTATCTGTCGCAGGAGATTGCATGATTTCCTGACTTAACAGCACAATATTAATTGTGAGTAACTTCTGAGTAAGGTCCCCTGTTTACACAACCTTATTTCACTTAATGACTATGTGCCAATCTCCCCCCTAAGTAAGACAACGGGCTTCCAATAGACAACCAAGAAGCATCTTCTATTAGCTACAAGACATTTAGCCCATGTTGAGACGGGAAAGACAGATAAGTGCAACTGATTGCTCACTTCCCAGAACTTCTCTGGAAAGCCTGTGTGGCCTTCCTAAGAGAGGCTGTGGAGTGATGCACCTTCACCAAGCACAGCTATTACTTTAGTTACTTTATTTTCATCACAGTGTCCTCTGTAGTAGACAAATGGATGGATAGCATGCCCCACATTTAAGTGTAAAGAAACTGAACACCAGATACGTAACATAGGCATGAATACCAAGTATGTCACTACATCAATACCTGGCAAATGGTATGCCTGCTGTGAGGAGTTCTGAGTGTTTACTAAAAGTTTCAAACAACTATTTTCAGCATCCACTAAAAGCCTCAGTTTCTGCCCTGTGAGCTAGCAACACCCTTTTTAATAACTATAAGAATTGTATTAATGAGAAAAAAAAAGGAATATGACTGTGACTCTGTGTGTGGAGCATGAGAGTGGTGAACAGTGCAGTGTAGCAAGCTTCAGAAAATGCTTACCTGTGTTATGGTGACAGTAACAGAAAAGTTGGGACTCAACCCCTAGATTTCAGCCTTGGGTCAGATGGGGAGATATTAGGGTCATTTATTGAAACAGGAACCCTGTGGTTGAAAAATCATAGGGTTACATTTAGACAGACTGAATTTTGAGGTACCTTTGGGGCATTCAGTTGGAGTCCAGTTAAGAACAAACATGGATCTGAGCTTAAGCTTATGAGAGATAAAGACTTGTGTCCCTGAAACTTATGTGCTGGATAATATTGCCACAGGGAAAGGCCACCGCCCTACAATTACAGCACAATTAAGGGTTCCCAAAAGAAGAAAATCAAGTGAACAGATATAAGTCAAAACAGAGAAATGATTATAGGATTAGGGAATAGTTAAAAAAAAAAAAGTGAAAGGGGATACTCAGGAAGTCCGGGATTCTGCTGAAAGTTATGGCACTGAATATTGAAAGGGTAAATAGAAGAGGAGTACTACATTATACTTGAAGGCATATTGTGCTTATCATTGTGTGAAGGAATGGGATTGAGCTGGAGCCTGATAAAACCCTGGGGATTAAGGAGTTTCCCTGGCCTTAAAATATGGATAGAATTCCAACTAGGAGAGGCCATTTTAGCTGGAAACAAAAAAAAAATGTTTTTGGGGTTTTTTTTTGGGTTTTTTTTTTTGTTTGTTTGTTTGTTTTCAGATTCATTCTAATGCCTGCAAATAGCTGAAGGTGGATGTCCTATTAGCAGTGGTCATTGTTTTGTTTTGTTTTGTTTTGTTTTGTTTTGTTTTGTTTTGTTTTGTTTTTTGAGACAGGGTTTCTCTGTGTAGCCCTGGCTGTCCTAGAACTCACTCTGTAGACCAGGCTGGCCTCGAACTCAGAAATCCACCTCTGAGATTGGGTGCCTCTGCCTCCCAAGTGCTGGGATTAAGGTGCACACCACCACTGCCCGGCTCATCCATGTCTTCTTTAAGCACAGCAGGTGCTTCCATTTTATCCCATATCATGTGTTTCTCCTTCTATAACAACTATAAGAGACTGGTTGTGACATCAACTAACATCATGTCCAAGTTTCGTTTCAAAAACACCATGGCATAGAAGCAGTGTGGCTTACCCCTAGGAGATTCAGTCCACATTCATAGGTGTATATAACTTAGAAAGTCATAGAGGTTAATTATACAAGATGGTAGTTATATACTCTTAATTTTATTGCAGTTACTTTTAAAGTCTCTTTAATTAACAATACAACTATTCTTAACCAAGATGTGTTCGTTACTTTTCTCAATGCCATGACAAAACCCCTGACCAGAACAAAATTATGAAAGCATTTTTCTGGCTCCAACTTTGAAGTGCAGTCTGTGCTAAGAGGAAAGAGAAGGTTATGATGGCAGCTCTAGCTATGCAATGCAGTGGGAGACAGATGGTCATATTGCATCTACAGTCAAGAAGACATGGATATTGATGCTCTACTCACTTTTGCCTTTTTACTCAGCCCAGGACCCCAGCCCAGACCTGGTGTCACCTATGATCAGATCTTTACCCAGCCTGTGTATATCTTTTAGAGTCACTAAATTCTGTTAACAAATTAATGATTAAGATTAGCCATCTCAGATCCATACCTTGTCCACATTTAGTAGCATTCCTTTTTTTTTAATTAGATATTTTCTTTATTTACATTTCAAATGTTATCCCCTGTCCTTGCTTTCCCCTCTGAAAACTCCCTATCCTATCCCCCTTCCCTATGCTCACCAACTCACTCAGTCCTGTTTCCTGATCCTGGCATTCCCCTTCACTAGGGCATTGAGCCTTCACAGGACCAAGGGCCTCTTCTCCCATTGATGACCTACAAGACCACTCCACTGTTCCTGTGCCCCCACCCTCATTCACTCCTTGCTGCACTGCTCCAGACATTTATTAGAGAGAAAGTGGCTCTCTCACCTCTGAGCCTGGGAGTGAAAGCACTCCTGGGAGAACAGCTCTCTCTTGGGAGGACCTGTGTACAGAGGACTGTGGAACAGCCTTAGCTCCGGGGTGCAGAGGCCAACCAGCCTTTGTCCACTTTTAAAGTACAGATCCCCACGGACTAAAGGACATCTCACAATGCAAAATACATTCATCTGATCTTGAAAAGTCTCCAAAGTCTTATTATAATGTTAATACTTTTTTAAAAATCCATAGTGAATCTGTATCTCAAAGTGATCACTTATCTGTAAACCTCATATCACATACTTCCTATAAGCAATTGCACAGGGTAAACATTCCTGTTTTGTAAAGGAGGAACAAGGACATAGCAAGGAAATATCAGACCAAAGCAAGCTCAAAACATGGCAGGAAAAACACCAAATTCTGTGGCTGCTGCTTGGCTGGCTTCTGGAGCTCATAGCATCTCATGGGCTCCAACAACCTTTGGTAGCAACATCTAAGTCTGCTGCTGTAACCCCCATGGTCTTTCTTGATCTCCTTCCACTCCATACCTGAGAGTTTCTGAGACTGACATCCCACATTCCTGGCATCTCCTGGGGCCTCCAGTGTAATATGTACTTCAGCCTCACAGCTTCAGGTAAAAGACTCATGCCCTCACAGGGAATTCAAGCCTGCCTCACATTGCCTTCTGCGGCTTTCTGCAGCCTTAATCAAGCCACCATGACTCTGTAAGTTTTACATTTTATACGCTTGTAAAACCTGTACCTCATTGGCAAAATTGTTAAAAATCTATTCCTAGCTCAAGGTTGTAGCCTGGTCCGTTATACCACAGCTGTCGTAGTCCTTATACCTCTGTGCACTTTGGCAGCTGAACCCAGAAAGCACTTCCCTGGGTGTGGGGTAGGGGTGGGGTGGGGGTGGTGTCAATGTCTAGCAGTTTCTTCAAGGGCATTCTCAATCCAGTTGATCCCCTTTCAAATGAATTTTTATTTCCACATGCTCCATCAGAATAACTACATTAAACTTGGTTATGGCTTTCTAGGACCTCTCATGTTTTCCCCACAATCCAGTGGGGATGGCCCCACTTCTTCTGCATTAAAATTTCCATGTGTGTGTGTGTGTGTGTGTGTGTGTGTGTGTGTGTGTGTGCACGTGCGTGAAGACCTTCTGTGGAGGCCAGAAGCTAAACTTGGGTTTCCTCCTTTTTATCGCTGTCTACTTTGTTTTCTTTTTAAATTTATTGTTATTCATGTGTATATGTCCGTCTGTTTGTGTACAGATATCCATGTATCCCAGAAGCTTCCCCTAGATCTGGAGTGGCAAACCTTTGTGAGCTGCCTGATGTGGAACGCTGGGAACTAAATGTGGGTCGTCTGCAAGAGCATGAATGCTCTTAACAACTGAGCCATCTCTCCAGCTCCTCTACTCTATTGATCTCACCAGGATCTGAAATTCCTGACGTGGCTATACTGGCTGCTCAGAGAATCCCAGTGACCCACTTGTCTCTACCCCCCCAGAAGTGTGGCATGCAACCCCACACCTGATGCTTTCCTAAGAGTTCTGGGTATGGAACCCAGTTCTGCATGCCTGTGCAGCAGCTACCATGCCAACGGAACCATCTTCACAGCCCTGTGCTACTTTCCTTTATTTCTGTGATCAAATATCCATCAAGAAGCAACTCTCAGGGAAAAGGATATTGTCTTTCCTCACAGTTTGATAGTAAAGGCCATCATAGCAGGAAAGGCAGGGAAGTCTGTGCAGTGAGAGGGGACAGCTGGCCAGATGACCTCCCCAGTCAAAGCATAGAGAATGGTGGTGTTCCACTCATAGTCTTCTTTATTCAGTCCGAGCCTTACCCCCGTGGGATAGTACCTTCTACTTTCAGGGTGGGTCTCTTTCCTAGTCAAGCCTCTTTGGAAATGCTCTCATAGGCATTCCCAGAGGTATGTCTCCTAGGCAATAGTAAACTTGTCACGTTGACAATCAGCATAAACTCTCACACTGAAGCTTGCAGATTTCTGCCTCATCTTCTCTCACAGCTCCTGTTAAACTGTGGTGTGTTTATGACAACATAGATCAGAGAGAGGTCAGCCTCTCGTCTGTCTTCCCAGTCTATCCTGCTGCTCTCTCCCTTCTTTGTATTACTTGGCTTGTCATGTAGCATAAGCTGGAAGTCTTAGGTTGCCAAGAACACTTCGAGGGCAGAAGCAGTCTGGAATTACCCTGGAAAATATCCATCTCAAACCTATACCTATATGCTAGTCTGCCCATCATCGTGTCCCAGTGAGTGCTGCATCATGTCTGTGAGGAAGGAGGGTGTCATCAGCAGACCAAAGTTCAGTGGTAACCTTGTAATTTTCTGGTGTGATGACCACGTACAAGCTTTTCTGCTTCCTCGGATTTTTGGACGGAACATGAAGCAATATTTTTGGATGTTTTTCTGCTTGCTAAGTCCTGTGGTATTAGCTTTGATAATGAAATGCTATTGTACTTACTGGTACAATAGGAAAACAATGTAAGACTAAGGTTTCTTCTGTAAAATTTGTTCTGAAGTCCCAGAATTTCCTTTATGCCCAAGCATATTTCCCTGGGGTACAATCACCTCAAGTCTGTACTCACTGTGTGTATGTATATGGATGTCGCTGTGTCTCTATATATGGATGCATAGCTATGTGCTGCTAGCTACGATTAGTTAACCCTAATCACTTTTTTTTTTTTTTTTAGAATGTAAATGGAAGGTGCTGCCTCTAGACCGGGCACCCTTCACCTGAGATTCTTTTCCACACACTCCAGAATGTTACCACAAAGGATAAATTATCCAGCCTTTGTAGAGGAGACTAGTGGAAATTACATTTCTATGAAAAGCTATCTGTGGTTAGAAGTATCCATCCCAGGTACAAAGTAAAATGATGTAATCAAGTTATTGAAAGACATAAAGCTAGTATATAAAATGCCATTCAATGTTAACAAAATATAGCTATAAATTTTCCTGAGGTTGTCGTTGGGCATTGTGCTTGTCCTTGGTGGCTAATGTGCCTGCAAGCTCTTTCCCAAGTCATGCTGCCACTTTGGCAAGTGGAGGATCAAGGATGCATGACCTTAGGAGATGTGATTGGATTCTACTTTCTTTGGTATCATTCTGGAGTGTGGAAATGCTACTTTTCCTCGGAAGCAAGTTATTCTGATGGTATCCTACCTGCTAGCTGCTAGCAGTGCTGTGGCTTCGCTTTTAATATTCTAGAACTCACACATGGAAGCCCAGGCACCCAACCCAAACCATAGGAGCAGAGGTTGGAAGCCATCATATCGCCTTTGAACTTCAAAAGCTCATTATTGAATCATTGCTCTCAGCCATGCAGTGGGGAGTGTGGCCTAATTGCTAGACAAAGGAGTAAAGTAAAAAGTTAGTGGTGCAGAACATTCTATCTAGAAAATCCCTACGACCACAAGTTTCTGGGGATTATTGATCCGAACTAAAGATGAAAACAAACTGGAAAACTAAGCATAAGCCAGTAGAGGATTTGCCTAGCATTTACAAGGCCCTGGGTTCAGTTCCCCAGCCCAAGGAGTTAGGGGGAATCACAGGCTTTATAGAGCATGGAATTCATGCCTGGAATTCCCACTTGCAGGGTAGAGGCCAAAAGATGGAATCCCAGGCTCACCTAGACTTGAGTGAGACACTTGTCATCAAAAATAAATTAGTGTGGTGGCTACAGGTAAGGTATGTGCCACCAGTTAACTAAGTGGTTAGTGGCTCATGTGATGGAAGGATGAGACCAACTTCCAGATGTTGTCCTCTGACTCTCTCTCTCTCTCTCTCCCTCTCTCCCTCCCTCTCTCTCTCTCTCTCTCTCTCTCTCTCTCTCTCTCTCTCCCTCTCCCTCTCCCTCTCCCTCTCCCTCTCCCTCTCCCTCTCCATCTCTCTCTCTCTCTCTCTCTCTCTCTCACACACACACACACACACACACACGGCATGAGAGAAAAGATAAATAAATGTAATAAAATAATAAAAATGTACATAAGATGCAAATAGATCTTAATGGACTTTCCTAATTTTGTGAACTTGTTCCCATTTACCTATGCAAGTAAGTCTTAATTCCAGTGGGCTCCATCTTTTGGAGCCTCCTCAAGTAGAATAAATGGTGATGGAGTGGAGAGAAGCTGTCAGGATTTGCTCTGGTCCTGTGGAAGATCTTTGGGTGTTCTTCCTATAAATGAATGAGTCACCCAAAAGAATGGAAACTTATTTTCAGCTACCATCCACCTTGGGCCTTTCTATCGTGTGGGTATCTATCTATCTGTCTTTGTGGGAATCCAATCTAGCTCCTGACACTCTTGCAATCTTTCCAGGAAACAGCATCCTCCATTCAGCAGCTGATAGTGTGACCAGTGCAGTACAGAAGGCAAGCCAGGCCTTGAATGAGCGTGGGGAACGGTTAGGCCGAGCAGAGGAGAAGACAGAAGACATGAAGAACAGTGCCCAGCAGTTTGCAGAAACCGCACACAAGGTGAGCAAGCAGAGAGCAGGGTCTCCATGCTGGATTATCAGAGGTCATAATATCAAGGCACTTCCCAGGGTGGTTAAGAAAATCAAGGAGCATTTTATTGGTTGTTGTTCCTTTTGGTGCATCATTTTCTAATTACTAGAGCCTTGCAGCTTTTCTCCCTGTACCTGGATTTGGTGCTTACCATCTTCTTTCTAATGGCCTCATCTCTTTTTCTGACCTTCTGACTTTTAGGTATTTAAGATAGCAAAAGAAATCTTTAATTATGTCCTAAATATCAGGGTTCAGGCTCAGGTCACAGAAAGGGGGAGAAATAAGATCAGTGCTCACAATATTTCCCTGTCGTTGGCCACCGTTGTATTGGACTTGAAGCTTCTCAGGCGTCCTTTTCCACTCTCTCTTTTTCTCATTCTAAGTATCTGTCACTGTATGTCACATGTTGTTATCTCTTCACTGGACATATAAAACAAGCCCTGGCCTCAAGGCTAGTTTCCCCTCTGAACCTGGCTGGGTATCGATTCAAAACCTTCACTCTGGATCTCTAATTTTGAGCAGATGTGGCAGCAAGATTATCACCTGTCCCAGAACTCAGAGGATGGTACTTCTCGTGTGACTGGATACTTAGCATGCAGGTTTACTTTTGCTGTTAACTGCCTTTCAGAAGGGAAAAGGACTATTTACTGTCAGTACCTATCTAAGGCAATCATAAACCAAAGGAAAGAGGAGGTCCACTGGTCAGCTGGTAAAGATGATTTATTACTGTGCTTATACTTCGAATCAAAGAGTAGTTAGTTTCTAGCTGGTGACTTGAATTTAAGTTTCTTAGAACCATTTATACTGGTGACAGATGGGCCTGATACACTCATGATCTGGACCTGCAGATAAGTTTTAGTTGATTTTTAAGGGAGAATAATTCAATTAGCCTGCAGAGAATACTCCACTTCTGCTGAGGAAACAGGAATGGGCAACCAAGAAGCAGTAAGAAAAATACGTTCTAGTGGACAGAAGATGTTTCTCTAGGGCTCATAAGAAAGCACTCCAGGAGATTGGCTCCTGACAGATAGCTGCAGTGACTCTATCACAACAGGGTCTTAGTGTACTGCTGCTTCTGAGACCCAGGTAGAGTTCCTTGAAGGAGAACTAACCAAGTCTGTTCAAGAAAGCCAGCAGACAAGTTGGCATCAGGACGTCACAATTACAAGCTGTGATGGAGTAAACCCAGATGCATGCTCCCCAAGGCTTTGGTACAAGGAAATGATGAGAGATTTCATGCCCCGATGCACTAATACACAAAGCAACTTAAAAGTATTTAAATAGGAGAAGGACAGTGGTAATCTGAGTAGAAACCCTTGGTATTGAGTGGGGAAAGAGAAAGCCAAAGGAAGTAACATTACGGCTGTCCTAAAGTTTGCAAAGTTCGAGTGGTCCAGGCAATTGTCTCGTTTGCCTTCCCACTGTGGTGCACTGATAAAGCTCTGCTAAAATAGTTTCGGCTAATGATTAAACCACAAACCAGGTTACCAAGGAAGCTGTGAAATTATTCTTCCTAATGTGGGGTAGACAATACCTGGATGTCATCCACATAGGCGTCCCTCTCACCAGGGGCTGTACAAACATCCAAGTTCTGGGCCATTGCCACTATTTCCCTGACACTGTGGCCAAGTTTGCTGAACGGTTGGGAAATAACATGGTATAGTAGTTAACTTCTTATGTTTGAGCCCAGCTCTGTCATTTCCCATCTGGGTGAGCTAGGACAAATGCTAAATTTCTCAAAATCCCATGTTTTCTTATCAGTTAAACAAAGGCAATTGATTAATAACCACAGCTATCTCCTCCAGTTCAGAGGGGAACATGCATATAAATCTAAACTGCTTATGATTTATTTCAATAAACATAGCTTTTGCTGAACCTGTCCTATTTGGTGACATAATGGGCTCAGTAATGAAACTGAGGAATTATTACAGATGACTGAGAATCTTCAAAAACAGCAATTTAAAAAAGAATGCAGATAAATATTGTGTGATCCAAATTCAAAAGGAAAGGGAGTGGGAAGTTTATAGTATGTGAACAGAGAACCGCCTTAGAACAGCCTATAAGACCAGAAATTGATGAAGCCATCAACTGCAAAGGGGTCTCGAGCTTTGGTAAGTGCAGGGCAGGGTGGTCTTAGTAGAGATCAATTAGGCAAGAGAAGTTGGCATTATAATTGGTTTCCCCTCCAGAAGGTGTTCCCAGGGGAGAAAAGTCCCTGGGTGAGTGTGTACAAGGGAGTGTAAGACAGTGTCAGGGCTAGGCTTGCAGTTTTCTAAAACTGGGCTATGTGCTCATGAACCACTAACCTAAGAAATATTTGTAGTGAGCAAGCCGACCCCTTTAGATAAGGTGTGGCTGCTTTTCTAGGGGTTAGAACTGTTGATATGACCATAGATTTACCATGAAGATGTGATTTCACTGGCCAAGTCCCAGCCAGGCCTGCTAGGGAGAAGATTCAGAGGTGGAACCAGGCCTTCTACCCATTCCCCACAGTCCTAGGCATGTGTGGTCTGTTGATTCATGAAGAGTGGGCTGTGTTTACAAGAGGAAGACACAGTGCACATGGCAAAGAACAATCTTCCCAGGTGACAGTTCCTCTGAGGACAACCAGGTCCAATGGAAATTGTGGTCTGTCTTTCTAGATTATTGTAAAAAAAATACCTTTTGTCTTATTTTTCCCAGGACCCCTGCAGTGACCCAGGTACAAGCATGAACAGGTCTCTTGTACAGCCACATCCTCTAGCTGTATGGGTGCCAGTCCCCTCTAGAACAGAGATGGGGGAAAATGCTTCTCTCCTGGCCCAACACACTCCTCACCCCAGTTCTGGTTATCCTGTCATGAGGAAGTATTGTTCCTTCCTGAGCTTTGGGTTTGGCACAGTTCCAGCCATTAGGAAAGAGCAACAGCACAAGCACAAGCAGCCTCACTCACTTTCCTCTGCCCCCAAAAGCTCAAGGTTGCAGTGTGCTCCAGGCTTTGACAGCCCGCCATGGGTGGTGAGTCAGCAGGCAAGAACAGTACCCACACTAGCATCCTCAAATGACATTTCTCACAGCAAAGAGAGTTGATCTGGACTCTTCTGCACCAGGGTAGAAGAGATGACAATAAACTTACCCTCTCTGAGAGGAAAAGGCGCGCTCTCTCTCTCTCTCTCTCTCTCTCTCTCTCTCTCTCTCTCTCTCTCTCTCTCCCTCCCTCCCTCCCTCCCTCCTGTTAGTTCTGTTGCAATTATTCAGTTTGAGCCTTTAGGCTAAAAGGGAAGGGACTCTTCTCTTAAAGCACATCCTAGTATCAGTAATGATTTTTTTTCATTATCATTATGTAGAATAGACTACAAAGCATTAGTAGGGGATTTCTGTCAACTATTCAGTAAATAAACCAGGGGGATATTTAAGGGAGGAACTCCAGCACTTGTATTACTCTTCGACAGTTTTACAGGAATGGGGAACAATAGGGAAGCATTGATGTTGAAGCACCCAAGGCTCTAGTAGCAAAATTGTATAATCTGGTTCCCTAATTTTGTTTAGTGCTCTTTATCCTAAAGTCCTTCATTCCCAGATACTTTTATAAACCAGAGTATTACCACTTTTTGCTAGGTGTTATTAGTCTGTTCAGGGTACTTAAAAGCTACAAACAAAATTTTAAAACCTGGTAGTTGATTAAACAATGAATTAATTTCTTACGGAGAAGTACAAGGTCAAGATGCTAGATTCCATGCCCCATGAAGGTCTTTTTCCTGATTCACTTATGGTGACCTTTGAGAGTATCCTATCATAATGAAAAGGGGAAGATTCTCTCCTTCATTCTGAGGTCTCTGCACCTCCAGATCCAGTCACCTCCCATGCTCACCTCCTAATGCCATCTCATGGCAGTTTGGTTTTGGCACCTGACTTTGAGGAAGACACAAATATTTGTACTACAATAAGATCTATGTAGCTAATCGTCCTATTCAATTGTATTTCTGCAAAGTACAGGTGGCCATGGCTCAGGGGCTAGCTTGAGCAGCAGTGCAATCAATCATTCCTGAAGATTAGTGGCTATGTGTGACCTGGCGCAAGCCTATATAGTGGAAAGTTAATAGCTCAATGAATACCAAGACAGTAGCTGTGATCAAATATTTATGGTTGGAATTCATTACACACAACACTTAACAGCTCTGTGTTTATTTGATGGATCTCTTTGCTAAATAATATATGAAAACTGGAGGCAGAACAAAAACGGGGGCCCAGAATGTGGCTGAAGACTGGGCTAGGTCTGAGGCAGGGTCCTACCTCTCTTCTCTCACTTCACTATGCCCATAACTAAGTACTTTTTAATGTCAGGAGTTATTAGGCATCAGCACAGTTCTTGACCCAAACCCCAAAAAAGCTTTACCACTCAGTATAGTAAAATGGATGTACTCAGAACAAACTCTGCATCTGACCGTTGACTAACCAGCAGCATCAGCCAGCAGGAGGATCTTTACTGGCTCTACCACACAAAAAGTTATCAAGACTTTAAGCTAAGGTTTTTCTTAGAGACAATACCTAGGATAATAGCCAGCCATCCTCTGTCACATAAAGAAATGTTGATGCTGTTTTCCTAGTGGGAGCTCAGGGTTCTAACCTCTCTCTTGTGGCCACCAATAAGATGACGTTGTGACTGCCCTAGGCTTTGCTGGAATGATAGGTTATTAATATGTTCCAAGATGACACAAAGCACTAGTAGTTGGAAGTTGAGGTCTGTTGTTTGTCCCTATAAGGGAATAAAATTTAATTGCCAAGAACTTTGGATCTGATTAAACGTCTAGGATGGATATGTTGTAGATTATTTGAGAGTGTCTCTCTACACGCTCTTGAGTTTTCACACTTCATGAGATGTCATCACGTATTAAGATCCCAGGAGTGTTGCTCCTTGATATATCAAGAGACTCGGGAATCCCAGCTCTCCCTGGGGTGAGTCGCTTGTTCTCTCTGTGCTTTTTGTTTTCATCGATCCTTCTGAGGAATGAAAGAAAACACACAGCATCCTCCACCATCAGGCCCATGTACCAACAAAGTCAATGTACAGGAAGAGGCAAAGGGCAGTGCCCTGTGACCTATTTGTGTAAGTATTACACATCTACCAGGAGCCACAGTGGATAGGAGTGGTGGTTGGTACCATGCATAAGATCTCTAATCCTGAATTCAGGAAGGAAAAATAGAGAGAGCTGCCTATTAATACGGTCTCATTTTTTTTTCATCCCTCTCCCTCTCTCTCCTTAGCTTGCCATGAAGCACAAATGTTGAGAAACTGCCTATCCTGGTGAAGCTCTAAAGAAAGTGGAGGAGTTTGTTCAGCAGTTATTACAAGATGTCCAGATGGGGCTGCTTCTTTGGTTTTGCTGTTTTGTTTGTTTGTTTCTTTCTTTCTTTTTTTCCCAATATAAGGACATTGAAGGGTTTGATTCTTCATGGTCAGATGTTAATATGAATGAATGGCAGTGTGCTGTGGGCATACATTTCCCTATCTTGCTAAAGAATGCTGCAATAGCGTCAGGTTAATTTTTACTTTTTCCATTGTCTGTATGTGTGTGTCTGTGTGTGTGTCTGTGTGTATCTGTGTGTGTGCATATGTTCCCTTTGAAGGAAAATTGTTTTTGTAGTTCAAATATGAAATTCAGACCAAATAATAAGCCAGGTATAAATTGGCAAAATGTGTTTTTTTTGTTTCTCTCTGAAACTAAGCAACAAAATAGTTCAATATGGTGGCATCAGGTGATGGACCTGGGTACAAATAAAAGCCACACAATGCTTGCGCCTACTCTCCTAGTCCTCTTCATTTGAAGAGAAAAATTAAAAGTTATTATCTTGAGACTCAAGTCTGTACTGTGGTAAACACATGGGCATATCAGGGGAATTGGATTTTGTCTTTTCATGTTAAACTTTTTGCATGAACCATCAAGAGCGTTCACAAAATACAAATCAGAATCTCAAATAGAAATCTACTCTCTGGCTGACACATAAACATTTCTGCTCCTTCCTTCCAGTCTGGTTAGTTGGAATTATCATATGAAGGACAAAAATTTGAATGTAAAGACCTACTGTAAAATATATTTTAAAACCTCCATGGATTTATGGATATTTCTCTTGTTGTCATTGTCCCAAGCTATCATAGCTAACATGGGGATGGGAAGGACTTATATTTCTAAAAACAAATAGTATATCTAGGGTCAGTGAGGTGGCTCAGTGAATGAAATGAAGGTGCTTATGGCATTAAACCTGGCCACTAGACCCCACAGATTTGACCTCTGACCTCCACCCACATGTCCCAGCACACATATGTACACCATATAAAAACACATACACAAAACAACATAATAATGCATAAAGTCAAATAAAAAGAAATAATTTGTCTAGATAAAAGTATATAAATTATAACGTGTCAAGATGCTACTTTGTTTTTTGCTCTTTTGACAAAGCTATGCCTAATTTTAGAGGCTCTCTCACAAGATCCTTGGAAATGAACCTTTAGTTTCTTGGTATCTGGGTTTTGGAGATTTCGGTATTGTTGTGTTTTTTAGTTTCTTTCGTGTCGTTTAACATGTACTTCTTGATAGATTGCATACTCGTCAGTTTCAACTTGCCTGGTCTGATACAGGCAGCACAATGACAAGCCTCTACACTGCTGTCAGATTGAACAGAGTCTCTTCCAGGCCTTTGGCTTATGTGTTGCTCAAGGTAATACTGCACTTAGACTGTGGAAATTTTGTTTTCTCGAGGGTTAAAAGCTAAACATTCAAAATAAAATAAAAAAAACATGTTTGTTCTTCATAAAGCAATGAGGCAAGCTACACATGCCAGATACTGCAATGCATGGAGTTTTCAGATGCCTGGGTCGTCAGGACCCTCTCCTTCTTTGCTCTCCACTGAGTCACCTGTTTACTTGTGATGTAGTCTCTAATGCAGCAACATAAGATGACTTTAGATTACTAATGCTGATTTAAATAGCTTAAGTTTTCCTAATAACACATCCCCTGAGAAACAGCACATTTTTCCGTGGAATACCATAGGTATAATGTCAGGAAGAGGATGGGATTTGCTGCAAACAAGTGTAATAATCCTTTTGGGCAGATAATCCAGGTGAAGAACATACTATACAATGTGCATAGAGGACTATGAATGTTTACTATATCTTACACTTTTCTTTAGGTGTCTTACAATTTTAAAAAAGCCAGGAACCTGTCATCTGCTGACTATTGGAACTATCTGATTCCTAAAAAATAAGAATAAAAGGCCCCCAAATAATACCCCAAAATGGTTTCATTGGCAGACTTTAGCTCAGAAAACACAAATATTTGTCTTCCAAAACTGGATTCTAGTTTCAGAGGACTGATATAAATAGTTGAGAGAAATAGTCTAACTTTCCCCACACAAGTCAACAATAAAATTGCTTGTTGGATATCTGACAACTTTGGGCCAACTGTTCCTGAACAGGCAGAAGCACACTGTGAAAGCTGAGTCTTCCTCCTCAGCATATAGATGGAAGTGCCCTGCACCTGCCCTCTTCCTATTCCCTCTCTTGATCAGTTTTGGCCTAAATCTTGTTGGAAATAGTCCGAACTAAAAGGAACCCTCTTCTCACCCCCAAAGCTCTGTTAGCTTCCTCTGTGGATCAGTCAGCATCTAGGCCATCACCATAACCTTGGTCTATGATCCTTCCTGCTTGTCTTCCATCAAACGTACAGGCTATAAGAGCAATTGCTGCCCCTTCTCAGCTGTCCAGTCTCTTGCAGAGAAATCCCTGATAACACGTGTGGAACCCCTGATGACACATGTGAAATCCTTAATAACACATGTGAAATCCATTGAAATCTTTTGGTAGAGGTACTGAAATGTAAAATGCTAATGCAGTGTAACCAGCATGAATTTGTTAAGAGGACCCCTGTCATATGGGACCAAGTCATTTGGTTGAGCTTGCTAGAAGACTTAAGGTGTTGATTTTGTTTCTGCACTTAACTATGAATTCTGGAAATGCTGTCTTTCTCCGAAGGACTTTGCAAATTATATTGACAATGCATTAAAAAAAGGAACTTGCCAGCATTTCCACTTCTTCCTGGAATGTAGCTGTAGTGGTCTTCACTAGAATGATTAGATCTCTATGTTCAGGCTCTATGCAGTTATTCAGGTTGATGTTTCATTTCAAAGAATGTATTTGTAAAGTGTAACAGGACCAGTAGCTAACTTTTTTTAAGGTCTGGTAGAAGTAATATTATGTGTTAGACTTAAAATTATAGTGAACTCTGTTTTATACTATTGTGACTAGCAGAGATTATGCACTTATGTAGAAACAGTTACAGAGTGTCCTAAATCAGAGATACTAGTTAAGCTAGGTTCCATTCCTAATTTCAGAATTGTGATGCTGCTAATGTGTGGTGTTCTTGGTTTTTCAGAAATTCTCTATGATATTGAGTACCATTTTTGTTTCATTCAGAAACAAGTTAACAGCTGTTCTTTTGGTTCACTATTAGAGCAACTCAGATTTTGTCATTAAATATTTGAACTCTCTGGTGAATGTTTGTTTCTCTCCTTTATTTGTGAAACCCACAAAACACTAACAAGCAGATGAACACCATGACACTTCTTACATTAGTGTGCCTGCGGAAGACTTCAGGATGGAGGACAGAAGATGAAGAAATTGTGGGAAAACTTGAAGTTTAAAGGAGACAAAGGCACTAAGCACAGTGTGGAGCATGCCCATATTAAGCAATGTCATGCCCTGTTTAATTGCAAGATAGACTGGATCAGACTGTGTTCACTCATCTGCATATTTCTGTGGCAAAGCAAATGTCACCCCATCGGCTTTCAAGGGAAGTGACCCGAGTAATGTTAGCAGCAGAATGGCTATCTCTGGAGGTACACACCAGGAAGCAGGCAGACTCAGAGGCCAGCAGGTCTCCCCTACTCCATGAAAAAAAACAATAGTGAGAGTTTGGTTCGATGAGAACCTAGAGGTAAGGTAATTGTGCACTTCAAAGATACATGCTCTTGTGAACAAAATTACAACTCATCTGGTTGACCCACAAAGATTTTTATCCTGTTTAACTGTTATCAGTTATACATTTACCATCTCCAATCTTGAAAGAATTAATATGACCAGTTGATAATTAGGTCACTTCATCTGGAAAGGGTTCCTCCAAACACAGTAATGCTAGAAATGCCTCCAATGGGCCCTTTCCCAGCAAGAAACAAAGACGAAGACTTATATGGCATGGATAGAAATCTCATGCCTAACTGGACAGCACTTCTCTCTCTCTCCTGTGCATAATCTGAACTTATACATGTATACATAGCACTTGGAAGTAGAAGAGGAACTTATGTGTGGGAGGTAGAGGTTATCAGGAGGAGACCACAAGGAAGCAATAGAAAGACAGATAGATACTGCATGCTTTCTTTCACATAGCATCTGGACTTCTCACATGTATATTTGGTGAGCAACGGGGAAAGAAGGCAATGGACTGAACAGGGGTAGAGTACAATGAAAATATCATGGAGCCCCTAGCTTTATATAACTTCAGCTTTAAAACTGCCATGTACCCACAGGCAAGGCTCAGTTCGATGCTCAGAATGTGAGTTGACTCCTCAGCAAGGTGGTACAAAGGAAGGGTGTCCTTTGGTTCAGTGCAATCACTGTGCCTCCAGCTCATAATTCTGAAGGATCCCTTGTGTGATCATGCAGACACATTGCTTTTAGGTTCCAATTATGGAACAATACACCACCAGGGTACAAAACTGCCTATCTTACGGCCAAAGAAAAAAATAACAGTAAAATACTGGAGTCCCACAAGCAGTCTTAAATTAAGAGTGTACCTCTAGTAACCTGAAGCTCCCCTACGAGGCCCACCTCTTAGAAGTTTAGCCTTCAAACGACAGACCAGTCCTTCACCAGGCTGAACTTTGGAGCATTAAAAATCGAAACCCTAGCAGCATGTAATTATTTGATGAAGTCAAGCCTTCCTGATGCAAACGTTATCTTCAAACATTCACTAAAGTCTCCTCTGTCCAAAGCCTTCTTACTGATCCTTCTTAATCTCTTCTCCAGCTCAGCCTTTCTAAGGGACACATGTCAGAATAGTGTGGACTTAACTAAGGAGTTACAGCCAGACCTTCACCCTGTCTGTTATAGCCAGTTCTAATGTTTACATTTACTTTCAAATTTGCTGTTTTGCTATCCCTGGTTATCTTGCTTTTGTTAATTTAATTAATTAATTATTTATTTCTGCAGGCCCCAGATGATGGGGCACCTGGTTTTCCCAGATGCTTACTAGATTTAAACTAGCAAATAAAAGCTGCCAAGAATGTTCAGTATAAAGTGTATTTACACAGTATTACTGGGAGGGGCAGTTTTTTGCCTTGATTCTCACTTTCACATTTGAGCCTCATCTGGAGCCTCTGAATTTTCCAAATCCTATTTTTACTGCACACTCCCTCCTTATTCCTTGGAAGACATGAACAAATGTCTGCTCACTCCAGATAGGGACCTGGAGACAGATCAAAATAAGGATACTATCAAAATTCCAACTTGGTAAACCATGAGTTTTTTGTTCTAACTTATAGGCATATAGGTAAGGGATTACTTACAGGAGCAGAAATGACTCTGAGACAGCTGCATCACCAAAGCCCAAAGCCCACTCCAGCATAGGCAACAGCTCACAAAAGGTGGGAATCTGGAATATACTGCACAGCCTGTAATCAGCTGGTAAGATTGGAAAGAATCTTTTCCAGGTGAGCTTGTTCCAGAAAGCTTAACTGTTCTTTTCCTTTTCTAGGTAGGTCTAATTTTCTGAGAGTATTTCTCATCAATCCTTACTGCTTATATACCTTTGGGAAAGGAGAGATGTAGAAGTTTTAGTTAGTTTCAGGGACTTCCTGAAACATTTTGAGTTGTTTCCTACCTGTTAGCTTCCCTGCAGGATGGAATGATTCACACACCTTCAGAACATCATGTGACTGTCTCCCTCAGGATGGAAGTTTGTAAGTTTACCTCAGAGGAGGTTGTTGTAGAACATGCCTTTTCATCAACTTTTCTTCCAATGTTTCTTCTGTTTGCTGAGTCATGACTAAGCTCCATAAGTCTTCAGGGTGACTATATGATAGGCTTGGCCTATCCCATGGCTTGGCCCATCCCATAGCCCATCACATTGGATGCCATGGAAAATAGTATAGAAACTGAACCCATGCATGTCAGACCTACGGGATTATGATTTAGCTGGCCATATATATCACCATTGCTCTTCCTCTGTTAGGCATTTTAAATAATACTGGTTCTTTCAGGTGGAAGAAAGGCTTATTTTACAGCACATTTATTTCCCTTTCAATCTGCCCTGGGTGGTAAGTTTAAAGGTCATACATCTAGAGTTTGATGGGGTGGGGTAGGTATGCTTCAGTCCGTTGAGTCTCAGGTATCACTTGCCAACATTAGATATAGATGAAGCTTTCATCCAATGACAGTTGTTATCACAGATGTTCAGCCAACTTGCTTATTTGTTTGGTGACACAGAAACAAGAAAACCCAAGTCCATGAATTTCACCAGCTTTGCCGGGAGGACTAAGGCTGGAGATCACAAATTTTAAAGACCATGCCTGTGTAAATACTGACCATGTGCACCAAATGACCCGTTTCATTATGACTAATCCTTCCTGGCCGAAGCATAAAGTTCTCAAGAACAATTGTCTTTTTCTGGTTTTAGGAAGGCAAGGAGTACACTTTTATTGAAGAATAAGCACGTCTTTTATTCACAGCACAATGGCTCCCCACTGGGTATTTTGTTTCAGGCCTGGAGTTAACACCCAATATTTGTGGACATGTTTACATCAGTCTGGAATGTTTCAGTGTAAACGGAGCCATGCCATTTAGGGAGAAAATGTTCAAGGATATAGCAGGGGTTATAGCTCAGCAGTAGGGCTTTGTCTACAGCGAGGTCCTAGGTTCCATCCTCACTACTATGATAAAAGGAAGAAATGAAGTCTGGGTGGAACTAGAATGTGACACACACACACCCCATAAAATTAAACCATTGCCTTTAAGATGTGGTTAGTTAGGACTTAGGGGAGGGCACCCCCTTGTGGTTATTCACACGAGTGCGCACTTAAGAATACTAAAAGAGGGATTCATGTTCCAAGTATTTCTTCTTTGAAACCCAGCATCAGCTTTGTTAGATATATAGTTTTGGAGGTGACTATGAATGTAACAATTGAATGATGTAATGAATGCATATCCCTGTGCCTGCCACATCTGCACTCAGTGTATGTCAGCTTGGAGTCTGTCTGTCCTGTGAAGGAGACCAACACCGTGACTTTGGAGGACTTTACTGTCTGCTGAACCTAGTGCTGGCTGGTGGATGGGCACACTCTCCTTCACTCCCTATTAGCTCAGGGCATTTGGAGCAGATGTTATCCAGTCTTCTCTGGCCATTTTTATAATCTTTCTACCTCTCAGAAACAGAATCTCTAGCAAATGAGAGCTAGCTGACCTCAGTGCCCAGTAGGAACTACTTTCTGAAAGAAGTATCCAAGAAAGTTAAATTAATGAGGTAAATTCAACTCTATATCTAGGTCACCAACCATGGAGATGAAATGAGCAATTGGTCTGGGAGATGTTCTGATGTATCCTTGGACTAGAAAATTCATGCAACTCTTTCAAGAGTAGGTTCAGGATCTTTCAGCAAAATCATCTATCTGCACTGTTCCAAGGAGGCTGAGAAGAGCCTTCTTAGACTACTTCCCTGATGCTATTTAAAAGAACCACCAGCTCTACAGACTGAAAATGCTCTAAAGTGAAAAGAGCCTTTAGAGAAAATAGAAGGCAGGTAGATCTCACTAATGTATACATTGGTGATGTCATATCTTTCTAGAAGCATCTGATGTATTCAGCTGAAAAACTATTTCGGAAAATCTATAATGATAGCATACTATTTCTACACAATTATGGTGTTTTATTTATAAAATGGAATCCTAACATCATTAGGCCATTTATAAAACACAGGCAAGCAAGGTCAGAGCAATTAGAACAGTAGGTCCTGCCCCAACCAAACTCCAAAACTTCATCCCTGTAAATAGTATGTAATGTTACTTCTTCCCAAACTATAAGCAATACACACTTTTCTCTTGACAAAGTAGGTTGATGTGAATCCTTAGCAGAGAATCCCCTGGCTTTGACAATAGTGCTGTCAGACAAATTACACATTTTCTTTATCTACTTCTTCATGTCCTAAAGTAGAATAATGTCCACTGTGTCTTCCTCAAGCCTGATGGATGAAGTGACATGTGGTAGAGTTACTGAGAGTGCATGGTGCTATGGAGATGTGTATTTCCAAACTGTAGTTTTCACTGTTCCCATGCATTGTCCAAAGGGTCTATGTATCACCACCTCTCTCCCTGTGGGCTCATCCTAGTAGCGGTGGGTGATACTAATTTTTTTTCCTTCATCAAAAGTAAATTAAAGACCCAAGAAGACTACTTGCCATTGTGGAATGTAAAACAGGCAACAACAGACATAGTTCCAAGTTGTTCATGGAAAGAGACAGCTGGGCTAAATACCATTCCTAAGGGCAAATGTTATAAGCATCAAGGTCAAGGTACTGTAATCTACAGCCCACCTTGGAAGCACTGCGGTCTAAGACTACTAGTAAGGCTGGTGAGTCCTGATAGCCTCTCAGAGAAGCTGATGTCTTATCCACCAAGAAAACATTAAAAATGGCAAAGTTTAAAAACCTTTCAGGGAAGTTAGACATTCATGTTCAAGAACTGAACTGAGACCCCCTTTGCCTCCTCAGTGAGCAAGTCTGGTGTCCTGACAGTGTCCTAACATTAACTAACAGAGGAAGCCACAGAAAAGAGCGAAATCTGGGAATTTATTAAGTAAAAGGGAAAGGTATTGTAGTTAGTAAGTTCCCTGAGAGTCAGGTTCTGACAGGAGATAACCCAGTGGCATCCGATCAATAGCAGACTCAGGTCCCTTCATCTGAGCCCATGAGTGCAGCACTGTTATCCACAGGGAAAGTGGTTAGGCTAAAACAGGTCAGTTTCTCCTTGAGGGTCCCAATATGGCCTCACTTTCCCCTTGAAAGCAATAGAAAAAAGAACTGCTCGTGAAATATGTACACCCCCCACCCCTTACGCTTAAGGCTGAGCCAGAAGAAGTCCTGAACGCCTGTTTTCATTTCTGAGGCTCCCCATGATCCTCTATGGTGGAGAACTACCCTCCCCTTTCACGGTCCATTATATGCCTATCACCCCCAGATAGTGCAGGAGAGAGTCTGAGGACATTGCAAAAGAGCCTGGCTTATATTCTACCCATGGGCTCCATCATGTCCACTCTGATCCTGTGGAATAAAGCAGGGGAAGAAATGAAAGAGAAGAGAGGGAAGAAAAAAGAAGAGGGGAGAGGAAGGAGAGGAAGAAGGGGAGAGGAGGGAAGGAAAGAGAAGGGAAGGGGCTCAAACACAGTTCCCAGATCTATTTAGACCTGGAGAGTCATATCTCCTAAAGCCAACCAGGAATGTGCACAGTTGCCACGTCATTATTCCCTGAATGTAACTGCCTGGTCTCTTCAAACAGATCAAGCTCTTCTGGACTTGAAAACCTTCACAAATGCTGTGTCTGCTGCCAAGAATACTTCTTTCCCCAGTGTGTCTCATACTGACCATTTCCAAAGTCTACTAGACTGAACTGTCCCTCAGAAAGACCTGCCCTACCACCAAACCTAGACACTTTTGCATATGTCAGCAAGATTTTGCTGACAGGATCCTGATGTAGCTGTCTCTTGTGAGGCTAGTCCAGTGCCTGTAAAATACAGAAGTGGATGCTCACAGTCATCTATTGGATGACACATAGGGCCTCCAATGGAGAAGCTAGAGAAAGTACCCAAGGAACTGAAGGGGTCTGCAACCCTATAGGAGGAACAATAATATGAATTAACCAGTACCCCCAGAGCTCGTGTCTCTAGCTGCATATGTAGCAGAAGATGGCCTAGTCAGCCATCATTGGGAAGAGAGGCCTCTAGGTCTTGCAAACTTTATATGCCCCAGTATAGGGGAATGCCAGGGCCAAGAAGTGGGAGTGGGTTGGTAAGGGAGCAGGGCAGGGGGAGAGTATAGGGGACTTTCGGGATAGCATTTGAAATGTAAATGAAGAAAATATCTAATAAAAATAATAATAATAATAAATAAAAATAATTTAAGGGAACACAAAAAAAGGAAGAAAGAAAGGGAAGGGAAGGGAAGGGAAGGGAAGGGAAGGGAAGGGAAGGGAAAGGGAAAGGGAAAGGGAAAGGGAAAGGGAAAGGGAAAGGGGAAGGGGAAGGGGAAGGGGAAGGGGGAAGGGGGAAGGGGGAAGGGGGAAGGGGGAAGGGGGAAGGGGGAAGGGGGAAGGGGGAAGGGGGAAGGGAAGGAAAAGAAAAGAAAGGAAAAGAGAAGAAAAGAAAAGAGAAAAAGGAAGAAAAAGGAACCGGGCATGGTAGGTAGGAACTGAGGAGGTAGAGGCAGGCAGATTTCTGAGTTTGAGGCCAGCCTGGTCTACAGAGTGAGTTCCAGGATGGCCAGGGCTAGACAGAGAAACCCTGTCTCAAAAACCAAAACCAACCAACCAAACAAACAAACAGGAAAAGGAAAAAAAAAAGAAAGACCTGCCGTGAGCAGCCCCATGCAGCACCCCTTTTTTTCTTCATGTTTCTGTACATGGGGCTCATTTATTTGTTGTCCTGCACACTCTCGGAATCCAGGAGCCATGCAATCTGGAGCCTAAGATTTAGTAGAAATTTAGTATAGTTTATTAAAAGAATGTGCCTGCCCTAACAAAGCCTCTAAATAGAAGGATATGCATAGGAACTTACTGAGAAATAATAAAGCCAGTGACTTTCAGGCTATCCAGGGCTATATAGACCCTGTCTCAAAAATGCCAAGTAGATAGATAGATAGATAGATAGATAGATAGATAGATAGATAGATAGATAGATAGATAAGATAGATAAGATAGATAGATAGATAGATAGATAGATAGATAGATAGATAGATAGATAGATAGATAGATGATAGATAGACTCCACTAAATTTTAAAAAGATTAATATTATCAACTGGCAGTTAAACTGAGGCCACATCTTAGAAGCCTATATGGCAGCATTAGGATTTAGGCTGCTGGTACCACCCATCGTCACTCACCTCTGTCCTGGAATTATACCATGAGTTTTCTGCCTCCGAATATGTGGTAGTTTGAATAAACATAGACCCATACTTTTAAATATTTGAATGCTTAGCCACCAGGGAGTAGAACTATTTTAAAGGACTAGAAAAATTAAGAAATGTGGCCTTGTTAGAGGAAGTATGTCACTGGGGATGGGCTTTAAAAGCCTCTGGTATCTCAGCCTGCAAATCAGGAGGTTGCTCTCAGCTATTGCTACAGAACCATATTCCTTGCCATGGTTAAAATGGATTAAACCTCTGAAAGTGTATGCAAGTCCCCAATTAAATGCTTCTTTTATAAGAGTTACCTAATATCAACGATAACCACATAAAAAGGGTGATGTGTGTTTATGGATATATGAATAGAATGTGATAGCAAAGGGTTTATAATTTTATCTCAACTTAAGTAAAAATGAACTTTGAGTTCCTGTCTTTTTATACATAACTTCCTTTTACTACCTTTTAAATACTGATTTTTTAAAATCTTTTCTCTTGAACTAACCTCTCCTGAGTAATAAGTAACATGTTCATGGCTATGCATATGTGTCACTATATATGTACACACATTAGAGGAACCATTGCTATCTCATTCAGTGTTTAGAGAGTAGTACAAGTAGCACTTATTACAAAGTGAAACTCAGTTCAGAGATTATACTGACAACTAAATGAAATGCTCTATGTTATATACTTAGCAATGTGACAGCATACTGTAAGCATTCACTGCATGTTATCTTTATCACAGTGGTACTTACATGTTTGGCTATAAAAATGCTGAAGTCTTCATTCTCACAATGAAATGAATGTGAAAATACTGTTAAAACTACGGCCACCTAGGAGCATAAATCTCTAACTTGTCACTTCAAAGAGTGTGGGGGTATAAGGTACCAAGAACAGAAGGCCATTATATAAGAGCCTGAAAAATGATGACACAGACAACATCAGCATGGTGTTGAGGGCAGTGGAGTTGATTGTTTTATGCTAAAATAGAGAATCTTAGAACCATATGTTGCTTCTTGTCAAGAGGAGTGGAAATGGGATGGAAGTGGGGCAGAGAGATGGAGAAGTCGGAGTCTTTTATAAAAACATAGGCTTAGGGAGAGAAAACTAGTGATGTATCCTGGCATGCTTAATATCCCTATGATCTACTGAAGGTTTCTACCTACAGTTCCACTACCCCAAAGTATGAAGTTCAAAAGATAGAAATGGCCTAAGGAGAATATTCTAAAGCCAAATAGGTCAATGTCCAAGTTATTCTAAAAGAATGTCTCTTTTCTTTGATTTGGGGGCTTCCATTGCTGTGAAGAGACACCGTGACCTAGGCAACTCTTATAAAGAAAATATTTAATTGGGTCTGGCTTACAGAGGTTCAATCCATTATCATGGTAGGAAGCATAGCAGCATTCAGGCAGACATGGTGTTGGAAGAGCTCTCTCAGCTCTTCTACATCTTGATCTGTGTTTAGCCAGGAGACTCTCCTTTTCAGGCAGCTAGGAAGAATTTCTCTTCTTTACTGGGCAGAGTTTGAGCATAGGACCTCAAAGCCTACTCCTATAGTGACATTCTTCCTCCAACAAGGCCACACTTATTCCAAGAAGGCCACACCTCCTAGTAGTATCACTCCCTGTGAACCAAGCATTCAGACACATGAATCTCTATGGGAAAAGCCTATTTAAACCAAGGGCCCATTGGGAAACCTACACATCATATGTTTTTATTTCTTCTAATTACCTTAAAAAGGCAAGGAAACCACCATCAGTCAGTAGCAGGAAAATATTTGCTTTCTATAGATGGGCCAAAAACAGGCTTACAAAAAGCATTGCTAATGGGTGTGGCCTTTAGATAAGTCCTATGACAAACTAAGAGTCTGATTTGTAAGGATCTTTGCGGAAGGCTGAGTGACACCTGCTTCACAGGTGCTCCTCCTAACTCATGCTCCTCCTAACTCATGAGCCCATTAAACATACAGATCTTTATAAGAGGGAGACAGAACTTTTAGAATCAGGAAAGGCAGAGAATCGGGAGAGGTGCCTTGGTAATGGAGAGGGGGGAGGAGGAAAAGAGAGAAAAGAATAGAAAAAGATAGAGAACTAAAGAGAGAGGAAAAAAAAAGAATGAGGACTAATCCCTTGCTGAAGATAAAGGGAATGACTACTAGACAATAAATGCAGGTGGCCCCTAGGAGTTCAGAATAACATAGCATGAACATAGAACTCTTGTAGAGCATTTGGAAGAAATGCAGCCTTGCCTGAGCTTTGAATTTGAGAAATAATAACAACAATACATTTGTGACGAGCCTTGCAAGAGGGCTCACTGGATAAAGCACTTGCTGTACAAGTGGGAGAACCATAGATCGCACCCTCAGCACCCATTAAACTCAGATTGGCATAACAATCCCCTGAAATCCCAGTCCTCAAAGCAGATCAGTAGGGCAAGCTGGCTAGATAGCTTAGCTGGAATTGGCAAGCTCCAGGTTCAATGAGAATCCCTGCCTCAATAAATGAAGTAGAAAGCAATGGATGAAGCCATCAGGACAACACATGTACACATACATATGCACACACACACACACACACACACAATCATCATCATCTACATACATATGAAAACATATACACACATGCACTCAGACTATAAACACATGCATGTACACTACCCCAAAATAAATTTGTGTTGGTTTAATCCACTAAATTAGTAAACTGTTACATTGAAAATAGAAAACTAACAAAGTGATGTATATAAGTGTTCAGGAGGAAGTTCCCACAAGGGAGCGTTGTGGAGAATTGTATCTCTCCAAAACCAGGGAAATATCTTTGTCTAAATGGACATGATGCTCCTTATATTTAGCCTTTACGTGTGATGATGGGCTTGAGGGGGGGTGCACAAAGTTTGTCCAAGATGGTGCAAGATCATGTCTCTTGCCTCCATATGGGATCAATGGGGCTTTCTTTCATCTTTATAATTGTCTATTTCAGGATGCACATACAGATATTCCGGTGGAGCATTAGACATGAGGCCACTGAATTCACCCTATACCACGAGAAAAGCTTTGAGCCTGAGTCTCAATGTAGTACCAAGAGTTATCCCCACATTTTTATGACAATGAAATCTCAGGAGAGGCCACACTTAGTTGAATGATTGTAAGAAACCAGACATTTCAATAATAGACACCGTAGTCAGAATCCCTTCCTGCACAGTTGAAGTGAGGAAACTGGAATTACATTAGCTAGTAAAATATGGTGATTTTAATATATATGACAGTTCTTATAGAGGTGGCAGCTTGAAGGAAGGTGTTTTATATTGTTTTGATTTAATTTGATTCATTTTCTTTTTCAGCTGTGCTTCCAGGGGGGCTGAGGATAGAAGCAAAAAGTTCAGGAAGGGAAGCGGGCAGGAAGCAGCACACAATCATATAAGCAAGCATGAAAGGGACAGGTCTTAATCTCTAGACATCTCACATTCACCAGGTTTGAAGAGCGAATATCACCCTTGACTTTAAGTCTCAAACTGAGATCTTTTCAAAGACACACCCTGTTGCAGAAGGTACAATTGAACAGTGGGATGCTACTGAATTCTGGGTCTGTCCTAGTGGGGTTCTCAAGAGTGTTGAAGGTGAGAGCTGTATGTGGTGCTTCAGATCCACCACATCAAACCAGATGTGGACTGAATATGTCACTCAGGTTGGTCCTAAAGAGCTGAAAATGAAACTGCTGACAAAATGAACACATCAAATTATAGGAAGCTATTTAATATGTTCAAGCTCACACTTACCTTTGAGGGATTTTAATGAGAGTCTTTCTTCCAGCTGTTTTTTTTTCCCCTCTCCCTTATCTAATGAGCAATTTATTAACCAGGACTAACACAGCATTTAACACAAGGTGTATTTTGCAAGCATCTCTTTTCTTTTAAATTTCTCTGTGCATCTCCAATTCCCTGAAACATGACAAGCGAACTCCTGAGCTTCCCTCTGCATGAAGCTGCAGTTGGTTTCCATCTGGTCTCCCCTCCCTGAGAGTCCTACCATCATGTCCTCCTTCTTCCTTCCTCCACACCTCAGACTTCCTAGGAAAGTAGTTTCACTTTCAAATTTCTCATTCACTTTATATAAAGTACAGTGTTTGCAAGTTCATTAAATATTGTGCATCTTTATTAAGCTTGCTAAATTTCTTTATATTAAATTTAGCGTTTTCCTTTATTTTTTAACTTGTAATATCATATATGGAATTTGGATTGGATATAGTTTCCTTGATTTAAAATATAGATAATTTCAATGAAAAAAAAAAAAGACTGACTTCCCTCCGTAGGTGTTTTTGCAGTATTGTAAGGGAAATAGAGAAAAGGCGAGACACGGGGGGAGGAAAGAAAACCTGGGTGGTAGCACATGAAGAGATAGAGAAAGAATAAAAGGAAGGGTGGGAGGAGGGGCAAAAGGAAACCTGGAAAGAGGCCTCATGGCCAGGCAAGGGCAAAGCACTTCTGGCTGCTCTCTGATAGGTCTGCTGTGTTAATGGTTCAGACAAGCTGAAAACAGGCCATGGAAAGTCGTAACATTCACCAAACCCTTGACAGCTACTATTCTTCACAGAGGCTGTGAACAATTGCCTGCCTGCCAGTGTCTGACTGAAATAATAGCTGTACCTACAGGATCATTTGGAAGACAGATGGTGGAGGAAACCCCATTTATCTGCCAGCAGCCATTTCATAATTCTCACTGTCCTGTCAAGCCAGGGTGGGAAATATGAATGCAGCCTTGCTAATTAGCCATGCTCATTAGGTCTGTGTTGGTTTAAAGGCAGGACCCCACCCACCTCTGTCCTGCTGCTCCATCTGGTTCACCTGCCTGACTACCAATGTCTATTCCAGATGCTTTCAGAAAGTCCTGGGAGGCCATTAGCAAAAAGCGGGTCTGCAAAGCCTGAAAGCTTCCATGTTGTCTAGGTGGGAGTTTATTTCTCATGTATTCACTGTCTTTCTAGTTCCTCCATGCAGGTCCATTTAAGAAGCCCCCTGCCTCTACTGCTGTTTGTTGCTCCCATGCTTCTGGCTCACCCGTACTCATATTTCAAAGGCCACATTTCTTTCTCTCTGCTGTGCTGGGTTGTTCTTCTCTACTTAAAGTGGCAGTCACTTCTCTTACCATTTTTATAGCATGAATCCAGCCAACTTCTTCGAGACCATGCCATGTTTGTGAATTTAGGGAATGCTGAGGAGCTCCACCGTCTTTCAGTACATCCGAGATCCTTGGCTGTCCTTCAAGAGCACTTTCTAAGAATTCCAAATGAGGGTGTAAACAAGAGTGAGGCCAGGGGAAAGAAAGCCCTCAGAGGGAGGTCCAGGTTTGTGAGCATTTCTCTGTGCATGTTCACATTCTACCTTACCATTTTGAAGTTCTCTATAATTTTTAAACAACCCCCCAAACTGTCATTTTGTATCGAGTCTGCTATGGCTGGTTCTGCCTCAATTGTTGGATAAAGGGCATTGCAGTGAGTCAAATTGAGAAGCTAGAAATCCCAAAAGTTTCTAGAAGCTGAGAGAGCAAATATCTGCCCATTTGATAAGGGAAAATCAAATGCTATTAGTGTCTGGGAAAGGGTTGCTTTCTGTTTTATTTTATTTTATTTTATTTTATTATTTTATATTATGTTACTTAGGACTTTTGTAATGTTGAGAAAGAAACACCAGTCCTCATTTATGTTACATAGGTTTACCACTGAGCACATTCTCTGCCTGAAGCAGTCTGGTTTTGATGCGCTGATAAAAGTACGTGCAATCCTGAAGAGTGGAGGCAGACACCACATGGTTGTAAATTCTCCAAGGCAGTGGTTTTCAGTAGTGATAACTCTTCGGGAAAAAAATTGCTGGCATGGATCCCTTCACTGTGGTGCAAATTTCCCTATATACCAATTACACTAAAACATCAACCAATGAACTAGAAAGATTTGTGAGAAATAAGACTGTAGCATAAATGGGCAACTTCTGGGGGTAGGGAAATATTAAATGTCAAGGTGAAGAAAATACAAAAAATGGCTGAGCATTGGGTAGAGAGCAACTGTTGGAGATCTACTTACCCAAGAAAGAAAATATTCCTCTTGAATCCATCTGTTCATTTATTTACAAACTTCTTCAAATTATAATTCATTCCCATCAACTGGTGTGG